>NC_087529.1:2724000-3026666 GCF_963921805.1 Phalacrocorax carbo
CTCAGTGAAACTGCAGGGAGGGACCAAAAATTCAGTCACAACTCCTTCACTGGAAGGCTGTATTTTCTGCAATAGTTCGCTAGTACCAGAGAGAAATTAGAACCCGTCTTCATTTTTAGACTCTTCAGATAATCTGCTACATTTCCCCTTCTGTCATTCAAAGATGAAGGGATACAGGATCAGAACAGCAAAATGGGTTATAGGGTAGATGGCAGCATAAACAAATAACATCTTGTCTGTGCTTTTGGCTTCTGCAGGAGTAAATGCTAAGCAAGCAGAAGTTATCAGTGGAACTGCCTGTATTTACTTATTTGTATCAGCTGGCTTCCAGAAAATGTCTTGCATGAGAGTATGTGATGACCCTAAACAGAACATAAGACCTTTTTAATCTCTACCAGTTTACTGTAGAGTGAAGTAATCTGTCAACTGTGTAATAGAATGCCAGTCCTTAATAATAAATATCCCACTTCAGGCCATGGATAATTACCATTATTACCAGTAGACAATTGTTCTGTGAAAATCTGTTGAAATCAACAGATATTTTATTAGCCATTGTATGGTAAAAATTAGTGGTTGCTTATCTAACAAGTTACTGTATTTACAGCTTCTCTTTGTACCTGGGTTTAATTTAGTTCCAGTAATCCATAGCAAAGGCTTACTCACTATAAAGTTATAATAGATCTGGTTCCAATCTAAATAATCCTAGAAGGCAGTTGATCCAAGCCCTATGCAAACAACACTAAATTAAAAAATATCCCCAAGGAAATTCAGAGAGAAGTAGTCTCTGTAATAATAATCTTCTGGCTGATTCCATCTGACCGGTATCACAGCAGGGTTCTGTGATGTCCTTAATATGACCCAAATGTTACATCGTTGGAGAGGAGAATGGATTGCTTTGCAGAGAGAGACGATCTTTGGCTATGGTCTTTTCATTTAGAGTCGGAGGGTTACTGGTTCTGTCCTGGAGTTTCTAGCAGCCAGAAATAAGTCAAAGGAAGTATATTACTCATGCAAGTGAGACTCAAGTACAAAACTGGATACCGTTAACTTGCACCACTTCAGGCACTGCTGTTGAATTCAAGCCAGTAACCACAGTTTCTTTAAATAGTGCAAATAGGTGATGCTAACAGAATGTGATTTTCCTTAATCATGTTGCATATTTTTCATATTATTATCCGGTTTCTCTTTCCAAATGATTCCTAATATGCCCTCATCTTCTCCCTCTGTTCTTTCCAGCTAGATGCTTCCAATAGCCTTTATTCCTATCTGGGATCCTTCCTTCTCCTTCCTTTTTCTGTACCGTTCATGAACGCATCCTGAATGATTGGCACGGCGCTTCCTAATTGGACCATGCCATTAACCAGTCCAGTTATGTTAATGAGAATTTAACAGTGCCTTTTTTTTTTTCCTATCCTTATAAACTAGTGAGAAACCTACCTTCCTCTTTGTAATGTTCAGATTTTGTTTATTGATATGCCTTTTGCAGTAGGTCTGTTTCTCTAAGGAGAATGTTCTTAAGTTTAAAACAGTCCCGAGAAACAGTCACTGGATGCCTGTCTGATTGCTGTGGGTATTTAAATTTGAGGCAATTCCCCATAAATCCAGCCTAATGGGGAGCTAGAAGAATTATACGCATTTGGAATATATAGTGGGAAACCAACAAAAAGGCTTTTTAAAAGTACGCTGTGAGCACTTCCTTGTTTGTTATGAATTCATGGTGCGCACAAAGAGACAGGTGAGTGGAAGGATGGATGACCCTGGCTGAGCAAGGTATATGCAGTCCAGTGCAACAAAGCTCTGCCAGCAGCCAAGTTGCTGGAAAGGAGACAATCCCCTGGGACTGGATTTTGTCCTTTTCCATCTGGATAAGAACTTAGCAGCCGTTTATGCTGTGGAAAGGAGGTGCAGAAATGCCTATAGCTCTCGCCAGCTACAACCGCTGTTTTAGTCTTGCAAAATTCAGTAGCCAAAGCAAGGGCAGCTGCATGCCTCTCGGAAGGATGTTTCTCTGGCAACTGCTGATACGCACAGCCCAGTTAGTGCTGAGAAGAAACTTAGGGCTGATTCAGTGATAGGAGCCTATGCTGAAGCTGAGATAAGGAATTCACACCTCCAGGTGATATGGCATTAATTGATAATTATGTAGGGAGGTGACTGAAAGGAGGAGAGTTGTGTTCCACATTCAACTAATTTCTGTTAACAGCTCATAATGTGCTAGCCATAGATCCTGGCTTGTTGGCAGTTTGCCTACAGAAAAGAAGCAGCCAACTTTCCCTGTGTTACACATTGCTCTACCCATGATTGATATGCATGGGGAGTTAATTTGATTTCCATCAAATTAACTTTGGCTTCTCTTTAAAAAAACCTATCAACATTGGATTCTATGGCTACTAATTTTATTTTGTTTATTTATATACATATAAACATATATCATAAAAGATATTCTAGAAAAATGCATAATATGTGTAATAAAAGTATAGATGCATCTGCTGTGAATATACTGAGACTTCCCAAGCTTCTGTCAGATAGGATGCCAAGCATCATGTGATAATGAGGGCCTTTTACTGCTGCCTTGAGCTGGGCTGTATTCAGGAGTCAAGAGGCTTTCTTCTTACAAGTCTTGTAATGGCAGAAAAGAAATTATTGTACTAGGGCTGCTCAGTCAGCTGGTGAAGATATCTGGCCATCAGCTTTTGAACCTTTAAGACTGTAGATTTTGGTATTTCCCCTCATTCACCTGAGGCCCCTACCCCCCAGCAGGAGTATCAATCACAGGAAACCAGGCAGTCTGCACTGTTGAAATCATCAAAGCCATTCCTTGTTATGATCACCTCTAATCTGCTCAAGGTTTCCTAGCCCCATGTGTGTTTAATGAACAAATGAGTACATTTGTTTAGAATCAAAACAACAGAGTCCATATTGTGTGCGGGGTGGCAGGACAGCGATTAATCAAACTCCTCAGACTGCAACCTGACAGATTTTTTTTTTTTTTAATTCCCACAGACCTTCTGAAGGGAAGAAATGAAGAGCTGAAACCAGACCATTACCTCCGCAAAAGCCCCTCCCTGGAGTCCCTGAGCAAACCCCCTGTGGCCTTCAGCAGCAGAATGCTTACCTCTACCCCCAGCAGCTTGAAACCCCAAAGCAAACTCAGGTACCAACTAAGTTTTCTCAGAAAACCAGCACCCTGGAAAGATTGACAGCATTACCTGGCACCCAAGATGAATGCTTTAATCTGGTGGAACCCTGCCTCCAGTGGAAACCGCTGACTCATCTGTCTGGTTCAGAATTACCGGGCTGTGTCAGATACAAATATCAAAATTCAGATTATAATAACCACAATTATCTGTAAGATAAGAAATCATGACACAATGAGGATAGCAAGCTTTCAGGAGCCACTAAGATGTATACAAGTATTCTATTGTGTGTGAGAGGTCAACCCTCATTATCTTACTGTAGCTTTACTTGTTACGGTGAGTCAAAAACTAAAAGCTTTGGTCTAAGGGAAAGCAGGACACAGCATTTCCTTCTGTCTTGAGAAAAATCACTTATTTTCCTCTGATCTCCACCATTATTTCCAACAGTAGAAGCTGTAGGGTGGAGACAATGCGGGTGTTTTGATTGTTAGCCTTTAACTGTCCTCAAGGCCTTGACTGCAATACAGCTTCCGGATTTTTCATTTTATTCAAGAACTCATTCCACAGCAGCTCAATTGGATGTGAATTTGCTGGTACGCATTCTTCAGATAGTTTCTTCAATTCTACACCCGAAATCCTACTTTTCAGTACGTAAAGCAAAGAGGTTACTTGAAAATTTTGGAAGTAAAGCTGATGAAAATAATAGCGGAAATGCTGGGTTAACACGAGCCATCGAATATCCATAGGCTGTTTTTTCGGCTCTTAGTCTGCAGCGTTACCAACTGAATTTGTCTCATCTAGAGGCAAACCCAGAATGCAAGCTCCGAAAGCTGTTACAGTTTGGTTTGCATTTAGGATCTCTGCTGCCATTCTGCTTTGTCATACAGCTATTATTTACACACTGGTGAAAAATACGAGACTTCAAGCATATTTATCTTCTTCTCCCTTATTCTTCCCTGGATTAGTGTGGAGAGAAAGGACCCGCTAGCAGCGTTGGCTCGGGAGTATGGTGGTTCGAAGAGGAATGCTCTGTTGAAATGGTGCCAGAAGAAGACTGAAGGTTACCAGGTAAGGGAATAGGTACACTTTACTTCTCTCTGAGTGATTCATTACTTCCCTATAGGTGCGCAGTAGGCAACATCACTTGAAAGAAATACGTCTATTTCAGTTTGCCGATTTTTGCGTGTTTCCTTCTACTGGGTGTTTCCATCCTCTTCCTTCAGATTTCTTTAACACCGCAGTCCCCAATGTTACATTTTCATAAGTGATTCATATACAAATCTCAAAATATTTAGTGCATCAAAGGTCGCTGATGGTGAGAAACAAGAGTGTATATGCGCAGCAGCTTCGATTTGGCATCAGTTTTTGAAATCACATTCTGATATTTTTTCTATAGGCTTCTGCGAGTGATGTGCTATTGTGAGAGTTTTTCATTAGTCATTTCTGTAAAACCAAAGAATTATTTCTTTGTGTGGCCTTGACCAAATGAAGTTTGCAGCCCGGGGCCCTGCTGTTTCTAATCTGCTGCAGCTGAATGGGGTTTTACAAAGCAAGTTTTGAATGCTTGAGATCGTCTCATTTCTTTGCAGAGTGATTTTCACTGTTAAACAGGCATAATGTTCTTGTATGGCCATGGCTGTGCTTATCAAGCTCTGACTAGTGTTTGTACGCAGTTGAGTTCTGCCCTTGGTTCTGCTTGTAACTGAGCTGTAGAAGGCAATTATAGACCACAGCTCATCCTGTGGTATATGCTGGGTGTGCGGGATTGTCTTGGTTTGATATAATGTTGAGATTTTTCTTTCTTAAGAATAATATTGTTTGTTACTTAGAACAGAAGACAAACACAGTTATCACCACATGATATGCACCCTGGAGCAAGTCTTTAGTAAAAGCAGAGTCCATCTTTTAAAGTAAATAATAAAATACTTTTCTTCTTCACAACCAGCTCTTTATGAAGCATTAGCTGCAGGGTGCAGGAGTTTGGAAGAAAAGACAGTAGCTTTCCCTTTAAGTAAACTGACTTGTAAAAGTTTGAGTCATTTCTTAGCACTGACACATCCATCTGGCTTGCACTGATTTCAGAGGGACAGACATCAGATACAGCTCTTGACTTGAGACACAGTGCAGAAGGAATAAAGCCAGGGTTAGCGTTTAGCCTCTAGTTCTGTGATACTGCCTAAAGGCTAAAGTGCTGCCCCCGAGACTATGCTCTGTGCTGTGTTGATTTATTGTATATCTCATCTACTAAAATTCTCCTGGTCTTGGATTTGAAGGTGTGGAGGAACATTCCCATCCAGTCTTCAGAAAGTGGTTCAGGAAATACCTCTCCACATCTAACTTCTATTAAGCCAGCAAAGCCATCTCTTGAGTAACACTTTCTTCCAACAGCATTGCCTTTTTTTTTGCTTCAAATGGTGCATATGGTGAGCTTCGTCCGCTTCTCTTCAAACAGTCTAACTCTGCTGAGTTCACTGTCAGAAGTGTTCTCTGAGAGTCAGCCTGTCGTTTTCTTTCTCACATTACACCCAAGTTGAGCTACATGTGTTGCTTTTAGAACTTATTATGTGGCTTTGCAAATGTAGAGGCCTGTCCTGATTCTGTAGGTACCAGACCGGTACCAAGAGTGACAAGCATTCCCTCTGTGATAGACTAGAAGAGGAGTTTTGTTTTCCTATGCTGAACCCAAGCAGAGGAGCTAACTGTGTATCAGATAGCAGGCCACCCAGGGGGTATGCAAGGCAATCCGGGTCTATTTGTTTTTCCTTTTAGTACTAGTCTCTGGAGGAAAGTATGTCCGTGCTTCCGAGGACAGTGGAAGTCTTTGCTTTATATATGGCTGCTAGAGTGTTGTTGCTACGTGACTGTCCGGATGATGTTTCAGAAAAAGCTTTTTCATTTTGGTTCCTGCTTTGATGAGGCTCTTGTTCTGTTCGTGGCTGTCCTCTGTCGTTACTCTTTCTATAGCAGCAAAATGAGTTCTCAGCAGTTTTAGAGAACAAGCAGGTAAAGCACTGACAAACCCCGCATAATCCAGGAGAGTCTGAGAAGCTCAGACTGTGATGTGGTGGGGGCCTTATTACCCACAGTGTAAGATCTCAGGGCAGAAATTATTCAGATGAACCAAAGGATGAACACGGTACTGATTTATGGTGAGAGTCTTGTCTCTGTCTCCACTGCTTCATTTAGAGGCATTATCTCTTGGACATTCTTCCTCAGATTCTCATTCCCATTGCGCTTCATGCAGTGCGTTCACTAGCTCTTCTTGAAGTTGGTTTTCCCAGACCCTTGTGCTCTTCTGATAAGGCTGATATTAAGCTCCACAGGGAGTTCTTATAATTCTTGAGTACAAAGAACTGGAGCGAAGAGCATCATCCTCCCTTCCTGCCTTAGCCACTGCTGTGGTGGGAATGAGGTAATGAATTCTGAAAGCAGAACCCTGATGACGTGCATGCCTTTTCCAGAGATAACGCCCCTGTCCTTGAGGCATCATCTGTGCACATCCCAGTATAATCTGTCATGTTCCTTCTAACATGAAGCCCAGAACCACAGATAACTTTGGATGCAAACTGTTTTCAGCTCCGTGGCACAGTGGAATGAGAGAAAAGACTTGCTGCTTGGCTGCCTAACTTCTCCTTTCAGTGGCAAAATGGACTGCCTTTGAGGACTAGTAACAGTTCCTGATCTGGGCTGGTGAGGAAGAGGGAGATTCCTTTTATGTTAAACCTGTTACCTTCATAAGTTACATTAAATAGTATGAATAAAATAGAATAACTGATACTTTCAGTAGCAGCTACTGCCCATGTCCCAGATTCCCTGAGGAAAGCTGGATTAGTGACCTAGGAAGCGATCTGTGGATAAGACCTAGGGACCGGCACACAAGGCTCCACTTTTAAAATGCTTTAATCCACTCCAGGCTTATACTTTAGATAGAAATTTACATCTTGCTCCTGGCATATATCCTTGCACTGACTGCAGTGGGAACATTGACTGTCTTTGAACTTGAGCGTGTTCCCCAGGAGGCAATCTCATAAAACAGGAGAGGGACGCTGGAGGGAGTCGAGAGAAGTACAACACAAATTAGTAGTGGCCTGAAGGGTTTTGTTTGTTAAAAAGAGAAATGGCATGAGTTTATAGTAACTGAGGGTAAACATGAAAGCATCTATGTTTCTCTAATCTGCTGTGTCATTTCTAAGATCCTTATTAGAGCAGTGATTTGATATAAAAAAGATATGAATGCTAAAGGGGAAAAGTAATTATTTAAAACATGAAAACAATCACTAGAATGAAAATAAAGAGGAAGTTCGGTTTGATGACTAGGAGAAAAGAATATGAAAGTGGGATTGCATAAACTGGCATGATCGATCATGAGATTTCAGTTGTCATTTTTTCAGTGCCTAGAGGAATGTTATCTGGCATTTTGGCCATCAATTTTGAATAACTATGCAGGGGAGGTGCTAAAAAAATCTCACCAGTACAAGGAATTACAGTGAATGACAGCTTTGTGCAAAACTTCCTCGAGGAAAATCTCCAGCTTAAAAAAGCCAACCTTAATCTATTGTGTGGTTCCTATAAGAATTGTGCACTGGCACATGATCTCTTTTGCCAGACATATGCAGGCTCTGCCTTCTGCCTCCCTGAATTTGTTGACGTCATGGTGTATAATGTAGGGAGTTGAGATGCCCAGACTTGAGAACTGCTTTTGTGGCTCTGGAACTCAATTACCACAAGTCCTTTAAACCACAAAGCCTGCTGAGAGTAAGTTACTTATGTTAAAACAGCTTTTTCTCTGTTGTCTTGTGGTGGTTTTTTTTCATCTATTTAAAAAGATTATATATCATAGCAACGGTGTGAAGTAGAAATTGGGTGCTTCTTCTCTAATAGGCTCTGTTCCCATGAGTCGTAACTCCTGGAAGCTGCTGAGAGTCATTCTTGTTGCATTATCACCTTCCATAATATCATTAGTGACTGTGGTGTTATTTAAGTGCCCTGGTTCTGTTTGCTCTCTGTGGAGACCATTTGTCAAGGGGCCAAACCTCTCTAGATTAAGTCTATTACTATCCCCAGATGAATTGCAAAACACAGAACATCAAGAGGGACTTAACCCATGAGCATTAGAACTGAGGATTATTGTTTCTGCCACATATACCCTCTCCAGTGAGGGGAGGCAATTGCTACCATGTTAATGAATTTGGCTCTCTTAAAAGAACTCTCTTCCTCCTGTTTTTTCCAACTGCTACACATCCATACTGTGGCCCTGAGGAAAAGAGAACCTGAGACCGACTCTTCTCCCACGCGCAATCATGGTTATTCTTGTTATCAAAGTTATATTTGATTAACAGGACCCATTTGGGGTCCGCTTGTTGAAGAACCACAGTCTTTTATAGTAAAGCTCTCTGTGTGGTTGTCTTACATAGAGGAATGCTAAACAGCCATCAGGAGCAGGGCAGGGATGGTGCCCCTGTGCTGGGCACTGGTGAGGCCGCCCCTCGATATTGTGTTCAGTTTGGGGCCCCTCAGGGCAAGGACATTGAGGTGCTGGAGCGTGTTCAGAGAAGGGCAACGGAGCTGGGGCAGGGTCTGGAGCACAAGTGTGCTGGGGGGCGGCTGAGGGAGCTGGGGGGGTTTAGCCTGGAGAAGAGGAGGCTGAGGGGAGACGACCTCGCTCTCTGCAGCTGCCTGAGAGGGGCTGGAGTGAGGGGGGGTTGGTCTCTTCTCCCACGTTACTAGTGATAGTATGAGAAGAAACGGCCTCAAGCTGCATCAGGGGAGGTTTAGATTGGATATTAGGGGAAATGTCTTCACTGAAAGAGCGATCAGGCCTTGGCACAGGCTGCCCAGAGAGGCGGGGGAGTCACCATCCCTGGGGGTATTTAAAATACATGTAAACGTGGTGCTTCAGGACATGGTTTAGGAGACATGGTAGTGTTGGGTTGGCAGTTGGACTTGATGATCCTAGAGGTTTTTCCAACCGTAATGATTCTATGATTCTAAATAGGTGGAGATGAGGAATGTTCTAGAACTGACAAAGGGAGCTGGCAGCTCTTACCTCTGGAGATTTTTCTTTCCTGTATTCCCGACCTGTGCATTCAAGCCATTGCATTGTATCATCTCCCTGACTGTGACAGTCTCAGTACAACAGCTTACGGATAAAGGCAGCGGGCATCTTCAGGAGAAGAGGCAGTGCTCCCCGATATGAGATGGCTGATAAATTCGTATTGGTCTTATTGGCATTTGTGGGACCAGCCTCAGATCCGATTTCATACCATCTGGAGGAATCTCAACAGCATGGAGAAACTACTAATCAGAGCAATCTTTACGTAGCTTACACGTTTTACAGGTAGTTCCTGGAGAAAAGAATTCCTTTTAATTATTCTGCATAAAATACGCCTGCAACTACGAGCAAAGCTAGAAGATAATGTTTTATTTGTTTCCATGCCTTATTCAGAGCTATTTGACTTCGCAGTAGGTCCCAGGAACACTATGCAGCTTCAGCAAGTATGCTCAGGAGTATGTAGGAACTATTTTTAGGGTGATACTCTCTGACATTGTATTGCTTAGTCAAAATTAGCAAAACACAAGTATCTGTAAGCCCAGCCATTCTGAGTATTTGCCTCCAAAGTTGTGAATTGCTTTTTGAAGCTTCCTTTTCTTAAAACACAGATAGTTTTAGGGCTCTGATGAAATATCCTGATGAGACTGCAGCCTGCATAGTTTCCAGAAATATAGATTGGCATAAGGAGGAATCTGAATACTTCATCCTTTGTCTTTGCTGTATATATTAATAAAAGTGCCTTTCCCATATAGTGCCTCAGCTATTCAGAAAGGAGGAAAAACCCTGCCCTGAAGTATTCCTGCTATTATGGCCATTCCAGCCTTGAGAGACAGAAATTGGAAACAAATCACTTCCAAACATAACCTAAAAGTCATTAAATGTAATTCTGAATGCTTTTACCACTAAAAGCATAAAGCTGGTATATTGGAGTATGTAAAAGTTGGTGTCTCTGCATAGGTCTATGGTCTTCACGTAGCAAAGATGCAAAAGCTTAGGGAGAAAAATAACGGCTGTTGCAGTATTTGCTGTTTGTCAAGTAATTATAGCAAGAGACTGGTTGACTAGTGGTTTGGCAGTGGATATAATATAAAGCTTTTTACCCTTTTGTATTCAGTTTAAACTCAGACTAAGACTAGCTTTTTGTTTATGAATTTGTGGCTTTCTTTTTCTCACAGGAATTTACATTCCTTTTCTTTTTTGTACTAGCTAGTATTTCCTCCGTATCCTCTTTGTTCTCAAGCCCTATTCCGTGATATTATCCCTTGCTTTTTCTCATATTTTTGGACTCATTTGCTGGCTGGGTGAGATCCAGCAGAGATTTAAGTGTGGCCCAAAGATGTACAAATGCAGATAGGCTGATGAGGACAAACTTATGCCCTTTGGTTGAATGGTCATGGGGCCAGGCATTCTCATTAGGGGGATGGATTTCTCTGCTGCTAGGACAGCCAGCCAGGATGACTGTTTTCTGACTGCTGATGCATCAAGCAGCCATATTCCTGGGGCTGCACGTTGGGCGGACCTGCTTTATAGCAGATCCAAAAGCCCCTTCATGGCCAGTTGTACGTTAACATGTCCATGCTTTACAGTTTCTTCCTTATTCTGGAAAGTAAGGGTTATATTTAGAAATAAGAAGTCTGTTATTTCTTTGTACGTCATTAGTGTGGGTAGTTGACGTTATCTTTCCACTTAAGCAACTACTGTCTCAATCTTTTCTTAAGCCTTGACTGAGCGCTTTGCCTCACTTACACTTCAGTTATGCACCGTCCTGGACCACGGAGGGTGGACAGACACTATTGCAGATGCTGCCGCAGTCCTCGGGGTTGGTGCTCCGGCTGGCAGTTCTGGTAAAGAATCAAAGAACGGGACAAAACCCAGGATCAACCCTCTGAACCTGGGCACAATATAATTCCTGTGACTTGGCTCGTAAAACAATTGGTCAAACGCCTTTGACACGAGCGCAATGGAGCTTAGTTTTAAAGCCTTGGGAACCACAGCACAGCTGTGCGCTGCCCTAAAGAAAGAGACAAACCCAGTTGTTTGTTCATCGCAAGATGTGCGCTTGGGTACGGGGGTGATTCGCTCACCCCTTTCTACATTACTTCTTGTGTTTGTGTCAACAAGCAGTGTAAAACTGTTTCGATATGTTTCCAAATTGTATCACTCTCTCTCTTGTATACCAACATTAAGCAGGTTTCTATCTAAATATTTAACTTGTCATGAGACCTAGGTAAGCTGTGGCACTCCATAATTCAGCAGTAACAGAGGAGTGGATGTACAGGTTTTCTGGCCACCTTTCCAAGGCCTTTCAAGCACCCAGGATAGGGGATAAATCCCATCTGCTGTTACACAAAGTTTATGTGCGCTCTGGAAAGGCTGGGTTCCCCCACAGTACTGTGATTGTGCGTGCTGAAGATCAGCAGCAAAACAAATAACTCTGAGTTTCAGTGATGTGGGTGAAGAAACACACTGAACACCACCCCCGACACCCCCCAGTTTAAATGGCAGCCATCCGTTCGTTCGGAGCAGCTTTCATGGCAGAGTCTCTCTCTTCTGGGGAGGACTGGGAAGATTTCTCTTCTGCCATACTAACCAGTGTGTCTCGCATAAGAGGCTTATGGCCAGAGCCCACTGAATAAGTGGGAAAAAGCAGTCTGTCTTAATATTTACCAATACCATTAATGCAACAAAGTCCTTTGGCGAATGATGACACTTACCCTAAAGTACCATACGCTAGCTTATCCCTTCTGGTATGAGAGGGTGTGCAAGCTTACCAAGAGCTCTGCATGCCCAGTACTTGTAGCATTTTGACATTTAGAAGTAAGATATATGAGCAACGGGGTTTTCCAGGAACTTACTAGTATATTCTGTGAGTTTCTGAGAAATGGGTGAGATTTCTGGCTCTGTGTCTGCTTGTTTGCAGAAGAGGAGACGCTGGCTTCAGAGAGACTTTTCCTATCTGTGCAAAAGTTGAAGGGAGTCTTGCTAATAGCTATTGGGATAGGAGGGATTATCCTGTGTTTAAATAAAAATTGAGAATAAGTTGGTCAGGAATTTTCCTCCCGAGTCTGCTTTGGACCATCTTTGTGACTTTGCAGTCTTGCATAATACCATCGCCTTGATTTCCCTAGCTGTTAAAACAGATCATCATATCCTATCATTAGATGATGATGAGTTTCAGTAATATTTTGAAAGATGCTCTGATAAAAAGGGCAATCCTGAAAGTTTTTAATTAATGAAAGTACTGGCTTAAAATTTCAGGATATTCTCAATTTTTTTTTTCCAGAATAAATATTTTCTTTTTCTAAATAAAAACACTTATAGTGGAATGTGTACATACAGTTTCTCTCTATTTCCCAGCTGGACCCAGATTTGGGGATGGAAAATAAATGCAGCAGCCAAATCGTGGCATGTTGGGAATAATCAGGTTGATTACCGATGTGCAAGCCCCCTTCACGGTGATGCCAGTGCATAAACGTGCTCCTCCAGTGTAGCCAAATAACTTGAGCCAAGTTCTACCTTTTTTTCACATAAGGGGCTTTATCCTGTAAACAAATACAAGTCTCTCGATTGGAGGGATAAAATGAACGCCCATGCAGCTCTCTCATGCGTAACTTTCTATCCTGCTGGGTAATTTTAAAAATAGCATTTACATTCTATCCATCCCAAAGTCCAAGACACTTTCCTTGTGTTGCCTGGATGCAATGACAATCAGTGAAAACACTGAATTGATTGGTCACCAGCTGGAATGGCTCCAAACCATGAATTTAAGTGGGAGAGAGCTGAGCCCTGCTGCCAGTTCCATTAATATCTTTTGCTGGGAAGACCTCTCCCCACCTTGTTTCCACCCGTTAGCGTGAGCCTGCTGCAGTCTGCAGCCTACCCCTCTGCCCAGGAATTCCAGGACATGGCTAATCTCTGAACTCTCAATACAGATAATTAGAAATAGCTGTGGGAGCAGCCAGTGTGGTCATTAGCAATTCTGCACCAGGGCTCCAGGCAGGAAGTGGCTGCGCTGCTGTCTTGGACACAGAGGGGAGCTAGTCCTCCCCCCCTCTCCTTGCCTCCTTCCCCAGAGTATCCGTGTGGTCCCTGGAGCCATGCTGCTGCATCTTCACTCTTGCAGCCCTAGCAATGAAGGAACACAGCCCAGTCTGTTTCTTCTCTGTGGCATTCAGCAGTGGTGTCATTTATACAAGCTGGAGAGAAAACTGATGGAAATGTTAGCTGTGTAGCAAGCAGGGAGTTGGCTTTCAGCAGGTGAGCATTAACAAGTATAATTTATGCTGCAAAGCAGAAGAGTCGCAGGGCAAAACAAGAACTTCTCAGTATCTAATGGGATTATTATAATGAGGGGAATTTGCTAGTTCCTGGTCTTGCTGTGTAATCCGCCTCTGCCTTTCTAGATATAACTAACGCTTGTTTTGCCCGCTCGCTGAGTGTGACAGTGGTGTAAATTACAGAAGTACCAATCACATTCAATATATATCTTTTGTCCCCATTACCTCATCTCTGAAATGGCCCAGAGATGTCCATAAAATCGCTTTTGCTTGTCCCAGCTTTCGTTTGGTCCTGTATGTTTGTGTAACGGAAAGCCAGCTCTCTGAACTCAGCATTGTATATACATTCTCTCTGGTGTGCAAAGTGATAAATTAAGACCCAAAATGAGGAATATGTACAAACCCCTGTTACTTCACCAGACTTTAGTGAGACCTTTGAAGTAGGTGACTTCTAGTAATGAGAACGTTGTCATGGGGTAATTTGCATTCAAAACAACTCATATTATTTGCTAGGACAAGTTCAAATACATTCACTGTGTGTAATGTGCACTGTGCCAGCAACTACTCTCAACCCTTGTTCACCAGAATTTGTTTCATTTTAAAAAGTCAATCTTTATATATTAAAATGCAAATAAAACCTAAAAGATCTGAACTGTTTGCCAGTCCACACAGTGCTGGAAGCGATAGATCTGATGGGCACAAATGGCTGCTATTTGGCTTGTTAAGGAGGTTACTCCTATGTATAGTTACAGTGAGGATTCCAGTGTCGGTAGCAACTGGTTTTCACCTTGCAAGCAGAGGAAAGGAGAGGTCACATAATTACTTTATCACGTATTACCTGAAATATCTCCCATTTGGTACTACCTTCATTTTTTATTGTTGTGAAAACTTTAGCCATAGCTGCACCACATCTTTTTAGTAATCAAAATACTAGAACTAAGTGGCCTTGCAGAGGTCACGGACCTCCTCAGTACCTTGTGAAGGAAGAGCTGAGCTTGAAGAGTGCACAAGTCATTTTAGAGTGGCTTTACAGTTTACTCTGAATGATGTCTTTGAGACGACTCCTGTCGGATGAGCTTGTTTTGAGCACAGAACTTGAGACAGCGTAATGCTACCTATCAACTAGGAAAGGCAATGAAGAAAAGTAGACATGCCTGTGTTTCTGGTGTCTTCTCAGATCTCTGGCTTTTAAGAGACTAAAATAATTGGGAGCTGAAAATCTTTGTGTAGAGTGCATGACAATAAGCTCGTTAAATTTCCTCTTTTTAAATGTCCCTGCTCCATGTGACTACTGTAGTCAACTGCTGTTTGATGCTCTTGCAAAAAGATACAGTCATAAGCTTGCTTGCTAATGTCTCTGCTAAGGCAGCTCATCAATTCTCACTGAAGCAAATGATAAACGGTAAACCCAAGGCAACACCCGTGGCAGCAGTGGAGCAAGGAGGAAACAGAACCTAGGAATGTGATGGGAAGTGGGAATTCTTTATAAAAAGGAATGTAGTAAAGGGGATAACCTTTAAAGAGCTGGCACCAGTTTCTTAGCATTTCACTGCTGTAACTAGATAATTCAACAGCATTTTCACATAGCATTTTATGTTACCTGAGCTATGTTGTTTCATACACGTGTAATCAGCAGTAAGGTGCGTGGCTTACTGACGTGGCTGGCAGAGGCATTAGAAAGATGGATAATGGAGATAGAAATACAAAGTTTCAAAGAAAGGTTAAAACAATTCTTATGGAGACTGCAGCTGCCTGAACCATTTGAACTAGGGATATTAATACAGCCTGGAGGATGGAAGGTCATTTGGCTTCCTTCCCAATCTTGGCTAGCCACTTAATCTCTATACAATAAACAGTAATGCTGTCCCACAAGTTATTCTGGATTTTTTCTTTTCACCAAGAGGCATTACTTTATTGTGTGTTCCATTTAAGAGAAAAAAGATTTGTAAGAGAATTCAGAAAGGTTCCTGGTAGTAGACTGACCAAATGTGATATGCAAATCACTTTAGACTTGCAGCTACCCATTGAAAATAGCTGTGTGCAATTGTCCAAGTCATCTGGGTTCACCCTGTAATTACAGAAGAATCCAGGCAGTCTTTCATTTTAGGCATTCATGCCTTTCATCCATGTTAACTGGACCTGACCACACTTCTAATTCACCCGTGTTTCCAGCAGATCGCCCCGATGTTTCTTACCTTTGCTGGAGCAATTTAGGTGAACTGGAGTTCTTTTGTTTGCTCAGAAGGTTAGGTCATGCTAAAAGGAGCCCTTCTTCACTTGTGTGGCTTCTTAAGAAGTATTTAGAGCTTGCCTAGCCAGAGCTCAAAGCTTATATGCTACCTTTGACAGAACCTCTTTGGCTGAAGCCTGCTGACATGTGCCCGGCCAATTAGGGTGTAATAAATCCAAATTAGATTTGCAGTTTCATGCAGCTGTTGTTAAAGATGGGTGGGTGCAGGTAATCTTTGGGAGCTGCCTTTCAAGGTACCTTGGTCAGATTTTACCTTAGGTCAGAGTTTGGATTTGCAGAGATGCGGCGCATGGAAAGGAGGTTCAGACATCTGTGTTTAAATATAACCATGTAAAAACACTGAGCTGTAAGGCTTTTGGTCTGCGGAGGAGATGCGGAGGTCTGGTTAGTGATAAGCAGGAAGGATTGCAGAAAGCTGAGCCACAGAAGGGGGAGCTGCTATTAAAACCAAGGAAATTCCCTTTGGCGTATTCCAATATATTTATTTTAACTAGCTCTGTCTTTGGTATTTCAGTTTATATTCTGCATGGGCTGAACCTCAATAACTAGCCACTCTGGCACGTTCCTGATGTGCCGTTCTGTACCAGTGACCTCTGAGAGGCAGGAGGGCATGTTGTATGCTGAGGGGGAGGGTGGGAAGAATGATGGTAGGGTCATATTTATTGCAGGCTTTCTTCCAGAGTTCCAGGCTAGCTCCAAGCTGATTCATGTCTATAATTTATAAATCTGGGTCTTAGAGAGACAATTATCACTCAAAGAGCCATTGCTGAGGGCACAGTAACATCTGTGTAGCGGGAATATCTTGTGTCAGTATTTTAACATACTCAGGCTGTAATGAAGAGCATATGATGTCATTGTTGCTTTTGACCGAAGCCTTGGAGTCAAAGATCTAGTGAAATCTAACGGGGTGGTTGTTTTTTCCTCAGATAAACAAGAAATTGTTTTCAGTGAGAACAGATCACACGGATTTCCCTCTGTGTCTTTACCGTGGCGCTCACAGCGCTCTGTTATCTGCAAGCAAAGGTCCTGTTCCTGGGGTGGGGGGCTAAGGTTAATGACTTGCAGGTGTTTAGTGTCTTTTAGACTTGACCTGCCACTAATATCAGAGACAATGCATTTGCTCTCTAAATAATATTGCCTGGATTTTTTTTTTCACTTTGCTTAACATCAGGTACTTTAATATTCATAGAAATGAGCCACACTGGGTACTTCGGTACTTTCAGATAACTGCGCTCCCTGGTGTGCTTCCAGATCCCAGTCTCTTAATATTCCCAGTGCATGTATAGTAGTTCACTCATCAGCTTTCATGTGAAGTGAATGAACTGTTTTCACTGACAAGAAGCCTGGGAACTACACTGGAAATAGTTTAGTCTTGACACCTCTGTGCTCTACACAGCAAACTTTGTACCCTCACGTCTTTCCCTGCTCCTTTTTGCCACTCCACACAGGGTATTTAAAGACGGTTATGTCATCATGCTAAAAAAAAACCATCTCTTTCAGCCTGACTTTCATGTTCTTTCCACCTCCCTGGTTGTTTTCTTAGCAGCACCATGGCAGACCCAGGTCAAGTGCTGCGCAATATGCCTGTGATACATCTGCTCCAAAGGAAGCTAGTGATCCTGAGCGCAGGCCTAAGCTGCTCGGCACTCCTCAACGCATGGGCTGGGGGTTAATCTCTGGTACAGATGTCTTTAGCAGTGTCGATCCACTGTTGGCATCCTAACGGTAGACATTGGGGTACTAGTGCCCATGAGACGTGCTGTGACCATGAGATAGCAAATTTTTCACCCTGCCTAATGAGCGCTACAACTCAGACTGATCTGCAGTTCCTATTCCGTTTTCATGTTTCTCCTTACGTTCATCCTGCATACGCTCTGATGGTGCATCTTCCTCCTAAAGGGTGCCATCCTATGTAGGTTAACTTCTAGGTCTCTCATGAGAAGCCACATGCCGTTTTTCAGAGCTTGGGGTGGGGGTTCTGCTGTAAGCATGCTGGGTGACAGAGAAATCACCAAACTGTCCATCCTGCGGTTTGGAAGTATGCATTACCAACCCGCATGTGCACAAAGCTCCTTCGTATTCATGGCTTGTGTGTTGAGGAGTAGAGAGGTGTGGCAAAAAGACTGAGACAAGTTCCGCTGCCAAAATAATCAGGAGAAGTAAATAGTTTCTAAGGTGGTCATTCCCAAATTGTTTTCCATTTTTTGTTTCGGGTTGTTTTTTTTTATTTCCCCCTGGCTTAGCAGAGCCAGACATCTTCCAAGGAATCAGAATGCCTCTATTTTGTCTTGATTCCTCTTGGTGTGGTGTAGAGGGGAGCTGCTAAAAGTAAAACTGCAGTGTAGCAAACACAAAAGATCACTTTTCATTTGCCATGTCCTTATATCCCAAACTGAAAAGTAGTTAACACAGAATCCAAGACGAAATGCCAGAGAGGGGTTTGTACTGTGCGTGAAATGGAAAAAATCCACGATTTGCTGATGCTTGGTGGATGTGAAAATGGCAACTAAGTGGTTTTGAGTCTAAGTGTCTGTAATATTAACTGTACAGCTGAGATGAACCTTTGGGCAGTCATTTTGGGTTTGCGTTTAAGACAAAAATTCAGCTTTGAGTTCTTTTTCTCTGTTGATCATTACGTTCCACGTTGCACTAGATTTCACCTGTGGTTTAAATATCGTCAGCAAAGCCCATCCTTGAACTTGCACTCGTTTGCAAGACTTGGATCCAAGAATTACTGAAGGTGACTGGCTGGATATTGCTGTTGGAGATGTGAGGATTTTTGGACCTAGTTCTGATTTTACTGTAGACATCAGCACTTCTTATCTCTAGATATTGTTAGCTGGGAGGAGGAGAAGAGTTTCAGGTATAGTGAAGACTACAAAGATGAGTAAAATTATCAAACTGATGCTGGGCTGGTGAAATGCTGTAGGAAGGAACAGTTTCATATCTTGTGTCTCATAATAGCATCTTGAAAACGAGGATAGGATATAATGTTTCCACAAAAACATGACTTGCCTTTTTGTCTAGTCCTGTTGCTTAACCAAGGCTTTGTTTGTTCCAGTTTCTATGGCCTCTGGCAGAAGTGGGAGATGACCTCCATTTTCCATTTCTCTCACACAATATAAAATGAGAATATTGGCATTTGATGGTAGGCTATTTGCTGATAAAATATATTGGCCTCAGTAAAAACAATTCTGTGATTTGGCAGTCAGTCCTTTCCCACTAACTGCAGATTGATAAATAGTAAGTAACTTGTTTAAAATGTCAAGACAGCAGAGTAATCCAGCTTCAGCCAATTCCATAACACAAAGTCGGACTTTCATGATGAGACTTTATGGATTAGGCAAAGCCAAGACAGCTTTCAGAGGAAAATATTTTTTTCTTCTCATGGTATCCAGCCCCTACGTCACTTTTATCTCCTTTGACAGATGTTAATAGAGCAAAATATACTGTGGTGGCTGGTGCAGTGCGGTAATGTCTGCTGCCGATGGCCTGCTTTCCGAGCCCATTAGATTTGTAGATTTATTACAGCCAGAGTATTTTAACCTGAAAAATTCTGTACGGCTTCAATTTGAGTCATGTTTGGTTATGGACATTTATTACTAATCTGAAATCCTTTCTGACTGGACAAAGTCCAGCTTGGACAACTAATCAGTGAGGCATCGTAAGTGAAGAGCATACGCTAAAATACTTCCTTCCTGGGTTTTAGTGCGTCTGCATTAGCTTTTGTATGACAGATGCAGTAAAAGCTTTGTCTTTTGGGGAATCTTGAAACTGGAAAATAGCTAAATGAAGAAAATGAGGTGGCGGAGAGCCCGAGTTGAAGTTCAGCACACAGGAAGATGTGGCTGGTGAGAATGATGTGAGCGTAGCTCCACGCCTGCGTAGTGTGAGAGATGGTGCAGTGCCATCATGTCCTGGAGCCTTCCGTGCTCCAGCAGCTGTTACTTTTCTAAGCAATATCACTTAGTTCACTGTTTTGGTTTTAGCTGGTATTTGGAACTACAGCTGCTATTAGAGCAGCAAAACTTAGCCATGAGAATCGCTTGGTGTGCTGGCTAGTTGGCCAGTCAGTGCAAACAAGAGCATTAGAAAGGTCACTTTGTCACAGGATCTGAACCAGGCCACAAGCGTATGTTTAACTACAGAACTCCTGTGAAGAACCCTGAGTGCACTCTGAACTCCCAGTAACCTTTGTATTTTAAAGGAGTTCTTTACAGATGGGCTGATTTTTAAAATATCAGTTCCTGTTTCTGTAATCGCTCTCGTCCAGCTGTCGAACGTAGCACATTCTGGACTTCAGTTGTCATGAATAGGGAAACTGGGTTTCCTCTGTGCACCTGAGTGCACCCTTGTAGTAAGTTATGTGGCTAGCAAAGAATCCCACTGTCTCGCAACAAAGGGAAGGAAGATGGGTTTTGACCTTTTAAACTCACAACCGTGTTAGCCTGTTTCTTTCAGAATGTTTCCTTTTCACTGCCCTCCTGTCGAGCTGGTGGTGGTGGGAGTGTCACTACAGACAAGTCGGAGATTCTTCTAGCTCCGCTCTGGGGTTTCAGTTGGGTGTTTATGAGTATACCCGTGCTGCCTGAAACATTGCTTCCTTGAGCAGACGCAGCCTTGTTGTCATGTACGAAATGTGTGAAGACAAGGTTTAAAGGTTTCTGTTCCATAAGGATCTTGTATTGTACTCGTTACCAGTGGCGCAGCCACGTTTGCTTGTCAGTGACTGTGGCGGTAGGAAGGTGAGCATCGGGAGACCTCTGTTCTCAACTACTTTCGGCTCATTTTGCAAATTAGGGTAGGTGATTAAATTCCATATCTCAGACTTCCCATTCGTTATCTCTCTCTCGTTAAGTGCTCTGTGATGTGCAGAGGAAAGATGCTGCGTTGATAAAGAATGTGAGAATGCAGGCACGCGTTCCTGCAAATGCCTGCAAACTGGGCACATCTGCCCAGCTCTTGGAAAGCTGCCATCAGCCGTTGCTCTTGCCAGGTTTGAGCCTCCCTCTCGCATACAAGTAGGCGCGTTCTTTATTTAGGGCTTGAGGACTGTGTTAATATTTCATCAGTTTGAGATGGCTTTTGATAAGGGGCTGAATCAAGTCATAATTGTTAATCATACGTTCTCATTAAAGCATGTATCCGCTGTGTAATACCAGAAAGATAACGGTGCTCAAACACACTGATAACACTGCCTCATTGTTCTACAAATCCACCCCTCTGTTACATATCCTGAGACAAGGAAGCATGCGATCAATTACAGAACACCATTTTAAAGTATCAATTCCTTCTGTTGTAGGTGCTGGAGAAATCATATTTCTGCCATTCTGTGGTTGAAAGGGACCAGATAAAGTCCTTCCTCTTGCCAGCACAGCAAAATTGCCGCTGGAGCATGTGCTGCACATGCTGTTTCTCACCTTCTAGAAAGCGTCGGAGAGAGTCTCTCTGTTTGGGGCCTGGTGCAAAAAACATTTAACTCTTTAGGAATCCCTTATCCAAGACTTTGAAACTTTCCATCCTACTTGGTAACTTTCTACTTGACATGAAAAAGGAGGAGCATGGAAAATATAAACCTATATTCCTTTAATACTCAGGTTTTGTTTCATGACTGCGTAAAAACTACTGTTTTGGGATTGTATTTTTTTAATTGTGTAGCATTGTTCAGGGATGGCTCGTGTTTTCTCTTACAGAACATTGATATTACCAACTTCAGCAGCAGCTGGAGCGATGGGCTGGCCTTCTGCGCTCTCCTGCACACGTATTTGCCTGCACATATTCCGTACCAGGAGCTCAACAGCCAGGATAAAGTAAGTTTTGTCGTACCTGCTCCTACACCATTTGCAGACGTCACAGTGAACGTTATCCATTTTGATGGATATGTGGTAGAGATGCAGTGTGGCAAGACCTTGATCATGACTGGTACAAACTAAGTAGATGGGAGCAACAGGAGGAGATAAGCATCAGTTGAGAACTTCCCCTTTTCATTCTGTTTGCTGTGTAAGGAAACCAACAGTGAGCCCCCAGAAGGAAATGCAGGGCCTACTGGATAAAGAGTTAGTGACAGTTGCCTGAATCCAGTGAGTACTGCAGATCAACATGAAGACAGCGTCCTTTTTGCAAGGCTTAAAGCATTTCTGGAGTCCTGCGTTAGCAGCGCATGTTAAAAGTGCTGGATCAGTAGGCAGACATTTCATCCACTGAACTACTTGGACAGCAACGTATGTAAAAGTCAGACCATGTCAGCACATTCTAAACATGTTAAGACCCTCGCCAAGGGGAGGAACCTGGATTTACTTCAGACAGCTAGTATCTAGTACAATAAGAATTATACTGTATACAGGAACGCCTTATATTAGTTAACACCTCTTCAGACACTTTTCATTCATAAGAAAGACAGAACCTCAGTGGGGTTTTTTTTGCCCAGCTATAACCAGTTTCACAAGAACCTATTTGTCAAAACCAGAGGGCTGTAGCTTGGGCAAAAGTAGATGAGTTATTCAAAGACAAAGAACTTGTTTGCAAATATACCTTACTAATACCAAAAGCGTCACGTGAAAGTATTGAATCTAGTGTTTTTGACTTTCCAGATATACCTGATCATTTAAACTTACTGATTAACCAGACGCAAGGTCGGGTTCAGGAATTGTACTTCAATGATAATCCTTTTGACCTTTTGTTTTGTTTTTACAGAAGAGAAATCTGCTGTTAGCATTTCAAGCTGCTGAAAGTGTAGGCATCAAACCCAGCCTGGTGAGTGTCCTGCTTTTTGCAGGGGAAGACTTGCTGCATGCACCATTCCAAAGCCTTTGTTGCCATGTGGCCAGTCAGTCAGCTTGCACTGCAAATGTTCGCGTAGTGCTAGGGGAGGCTGCACCACCATCTCTGAAAGCTCATGGTGTTAGGAGAACTTCCAGAAAGAATTTGTAGAGTCGTAGAATCAATACAATTTGAAATGTAGTTTGTCCTCCTCTTGGAAGCCAATTCCAGGCAATTCCTGCTTTCATGGGCAGTCTTGCCGGTTAGACCATTTTCTTTCCTTTTTGTTTTAGTGTTTTAAGAAAAGGAAGGATACTTTGTTTGCTAAACCGTTCAAAAAGCCTTTTCTAAAATCAATTATACGATGACAAGGAAAGAGATAAGTTTACTGTAAAAGAAAAATTATTACAGGGTTCATGAGCTAAATACAGAACCAAAGACATGCAGAGAAGCAGCGATTTAAGTGCAGTTATATAGAGAATTGATCTTTGATTGCAGGTAGGAGAAATCTTTTTAGCGTGTAAAATGCATCTGGCTGTTTAACTAGTCTGTTAACGCGTTTCAGAATTGCACTAGGCCATGGATTTTGTAGTGTATGTGGCTTTAAGGAGCTCTGGAGTGGAAGCAGTAGTAGTGTTCGATAACCACGGCTACTCAGAGGACCCGGTGATGATCCCAGTGGTGGTGCTTGACTAGGTTTTGACAATGTGTCTGTCCTCTGCAGGAACTCAGTGAGATGATGTACACAGACCGGCCAGACTGGCAGAGTGTGATGCAGTACGTCGCCCAGATTTACAAGTACTTTGAGACCTGAGATGCGGAGCAAGAGGTGGGCAGAAGTGGGGAAGAGAACAAAGAATGCTACAGATGCACTCGATCACTTTAAAAATCCGCTTGCTCCTCTTCCACAACCAACCTAAGCTTTTAGTTTGAAAGCAAGCTCTTCCATTATTTTGATTACATCTGGGACTGCAACCAAATAAATACCTATCGTCCATCTATACAAACTGAACTCACCTGTAGTTTATTCCCACGTGGAAATTGCAAAGCATTTTCAAACACGTGTGGGATATTTCTGAAGAGGATCCCTTGTGCTAAACAATGTTTGCCTCAAACCAGATTCCAGCAACAGGAGACCTGCTACAAAATGAAGTTCTAAATGCGGACTATGCTGGCACTTAAGGGAGGCTGGGAGATTAATAGTAATACAAAAGCTCACAAAAAATGCTCTTCTTGCCAAAACGTGCTTAACTCAGCCCAAATACATGTTATTTTCTTGCCTCCATATACTTTATAAAACATCATGACAGATGCACGTAAGTGTGTAGAACCTTAGCCCGAGTTATCCTCACTCGTCTGACTAGTTTGCTTGCCACAGCTTAACCAGCAGGATAATAACAGGATCATTTGTAAGTCAGAAACCACGCTCTGTGCCATCACCAGTTAGTGAAAGAACTCTAAAAGATCCTGTTGGGTGCTGGGACTTCATTTCAGATCAAACAGGAGTAATCTCTTTGAGGAAAAATAGCTTTATTACTACAACTTTGTTACTTGATTACTGCGGGAAGCTGGAGCCTGGTTTCCCAGCTGACTGTGCAGGCACAGTTATCATAGGAATATTGCAAATACAAGTTCCTAGCTTTAGTTTGCAAGGTGCAAGTAATCAGGTGGTGACTCTAAGCAATACAGCGGCATCTCAGTAGGTCATGTTTTTGTGGATTCAGTAACTTTTC
Source organism: Phalacrocorax carbo (assembly GCF_963921805.1). Lineage (NCBI taxonomy): Eukaryota > Metazoa > Chordata > Aves > Suliformes > Phalacrocoracidae > Phalacrocorax > Phalacrocorax carbo. Next base: position 2,748,210 of record NC_087529.1, read on the forward strand.
TTCTGTGTTGATCCCGTATAACCAGCACAGATATAGAATTGCCATGTAGGGGCACGAATCTTGAGACAGCCTGTGCCCTGTCCAGTAAATGTGGTCCACAGGGCACTGTTACGTGCTTGGAAATGATGTTACCATGTAAAAGAACACAGGAATATGTTAGTACTGGTGGAAGTTGCAACTTCACAAGTTACAAAGAATGTAACTGGAACCCCTCCCTGTGTCACGGAAATCTCTAAGGCGCCAGAGAATAGCTTTCCAGCTCAGTAACACTGTTAGTAAAATGTCTGAAAGATACTGTTTAATTTCCATTATACGGTTTCTCTTACTTCACCTCTTGAAGTTAAATTTTCTGTTCGTCTCCAGAGACAGCAGGATCGAACAGGCTGCTCGGTTTGTTCCAGGAGCAGGTCTCGGAGAGCATGCTTTGTACAGGACCCCGCAGAAGGCTGCCTAGCTGCTCTAGGTTATAGAGGAAAGTTGGCGTTTAGTTAGCATGTTGAACCCCGTGACTAGACTCGATGCTTTGTGAATGTTAATCATAGGGAGGTAGGGATCATTTCTCTCTTACAAAAAATAATAGTGCGTGCTCACTGCTCTTAACTCCTGAAAAAAGGCTCACGAAATAGAAACAAGCGGTTTCACAGAAGAAACTTGGTTTCAGGTTTTCTGAGGCTTTGCAGGTGTCTGATCTCAGCCTCTGGCTTCCCCGCAGTGCTTTGTTGTTTGGGGTTTTTAATACTGTTTAATTAGTAAGCAACCTATTTCCGACTTTGGTTTTCTCGCAGCAAAATACAGGATTAAGGGATAGATGATGGTGACCGTGGTCAGTGAGTGGACCGAACAGAAAGGAAGTTGGAGGAACGCAATGTGTGCCTGTTTTTGCAGGAGAAAAGCATCACTTGCTCTTAGTTTTAGCCTGACATTTATTCTAATCCATTGCCCCCAGGAAAGCCTGAATCCAATCTTTTTAGAGTCTGTGTGATAAAAAGGACAGTGGCACGCACTTACAGTGCCCTTGCTCTCTTCGTGCCATCCTATACTGTGAGAAAGCTGACCAGAGTTAATTCTTTGCAGGAGAGTGCTTTCTAGACCGAATTAACTCTCCAGTATTTTTCAGCATACACTCTGCCATCCCTAGAGAGCATAGGATGAGTTGCTCTAAGCGTTCTTAGATATGAGTCTCCCGTTATGTGATAAGATGGGAGAGGAAAATAGCTGCGAAGCCAAGTTCATCTAGGAAGGCAGGCACACTGCAGAGCTCCGTTGCCTTGTGGATGCAGCAGGCTCTTTTCCCTTGAGGTACCCATTGGCAGAGATCCCAATTCTCTCCAACGGGCTGTAGTTCAAAGCGTAGTGAAGTCAGCACAGAAAATTCCATATTCCTCAGTGGGCTTTGGATCGGGCACTTGCAGGGATGAGAAAAACTGTTTTAATTCCTAGCGTCTGGTAAACATTTCAAAGTCAGAGGGCTCCACTTGATTTAAAAAAAAAAAAGAGCTAATCTTAACCCTCTGGTCACTGCAGGCGTGTGTTCCGTGTGACTGTCAGATACACGCTCGGTACGTACAGTATCTAATGTGTCAGTGTCGTTTGCTTCAAGCGCTGTTCTGACGTTCATTCTAATTTGTTTCTCCAAGACTTATTCTAACCTTACGAACTATTCTGTTTGACCTAGCAGTGGGGTTTTTTCCCAAATTATTTTTGCAAAGCAATGTTTGTCATCTTTCTGCGGCTTATTCTCCCATCGCCTCCAGTAGCATAGACCAAACACTAATTCTACTCAATTCTAATGGTATATTCTTGAGAATTTTTTACTTATCTAGGAGTTAGAACAAGGAGCTCTCTGTCAGTAGGGAAGAAGATACTCAGTTTCACCATTTGCTCAATGTTACTTTCCAGTCCTCAAACCCACAAAACATCTCATTTTGAAATGCCGGTACTTTGAGAGATGCTTTTCCAGATTATTTTTTGAGATTAAGACTATTGTTTATCTGTTCATTTAACTGTATTTTTCTTTCTTTTGAACCTTGTGCAGTTACATTTCTAGACCTGAATTTTCAAAAATTACCATTGTTTTTTTCACACTGCCTTAAAATGTGAATAAGAATTTAAATTTGTCCCACAAAAGACGCTGCGGACCAGCCTGATTTTCAGAAAATCTACAGGCACTTTTAAGACATCTCAAATTTCAGCTGCAAAATTAAAGTTCTAGCTGCCTTTAAAATGAGAGAGTTTAATTAAGTTAAGCTAGAGGGTATAGGGATAGTCTTCTAGAAGTTCTGAGAATCCTCTGAAAAAGTCCTAGGATGGAACATGTGATGGTGCGACGTGGGTGGTGTAATGCGTTGTATCAGTAACCGTTTGCCTGCGCTGCCTAAATCCTTTCTGACTTTGCCTCTTAGGAGCAAGACGGAGCCTCTTCACCATGTCACCATATGCTCCCTAAATACACGGTCACTCTCAAACGTACCCGCGCATGCTTGTGTGTGTGTTCTTGGGTAGTCTGTTGGACTACGAGACACCAGATAGCTGATTTTGGATGAGCACGTGAGAAGAATGGTTAGGATGGGGATTTCAGTGCAGTTCCGTGGAGGGATGTGGCATCGTTGAGTGTTGTGCTATGGCTGTTAGAGAGGAAGGGAGAGTGAAGTGTGAAGAGCATACCATCTGACTCCCAGAATTTCTGGTGGGTCATAGAAGGTACAAGTTGTTTCATGGCTTGGGAAAGTACAGAGGCGTTGAGAAGCAAGCCCAGAGTCAGCCCTCTAAGAAGGTTTTCTAGAACGGCTGATGAGCTGTTTCTGAAAGTAGGCGATGAAACTGGATGGAGTGAAAGTCCAGCGTGTGGGGAGAGGGGCGCATATGGGACATGCGTGCCTGCACCCTTGCGGACAGCAAAGGACGTCAGCTGGAGAGCCCTTACTGTCATCCTGAGTGACGTTCCTCCTGAGAGTGCAGCCTGGGGTGGATCTGAGAAGACGAGGGGGGGAGAAAGTGCAGAGCTTGCTGCCTTTGCCAGGTTCCCCTTCCTGTGCCTGAGACGGTCACGGAAATGCAAAGGCGACAAAGATTTCCCGGTTCTTCCTGTGCTGCAGCAAGGCAGCTGTACTCAGCAGAGCGATTTTTGACTTATGCACGTTGTCCAGTTTCCTCTGTGAGACACATTCTCTTTGAGTTTTAGCAGGTTTTCTTTTTGTAATTTGAAGTTGTTTTTTACAGGTTTTCTCTGTGAATTTTCTTGCTTTGTACATGCAACCAGTTAGGCGCAGGTTTTATGTCCAAACCAGATACGTGCACGCTGGCAGAATGGTTGGCTCTTCCCTGTTTGATTCCTGACCTGGCACTCTTCAAAATCTACCTTTTTGCTTCACTGATTTTTTCCCTTGGCAACAAATATAGGAGCATTGGCTCATCTGGTGGTGGCTTGTACCTCCCTCATCTTTCTGTGCTTATGGTACCGGGTCTTCCAGCGGGAAGCGTCTGACGGGCCCAGCTGCTTGCGAAGCTGTGCCTTGTGTCTGTATGGGGTGAGGTTATGCATTTTCCTGTCAGAAGAGGGCTTTTGCCCAAAAAGACTCAGGGCACTGAGCATTAAGATGTTTTTAAACCCAGCAATAACTTCTACTATGCTAGACTGTATTGGTTTTTACCAACTCCAGTGCCATTTAGACTCACCAGTATGGTGTAGAATCAAGCTTCTAACTGAACTGCAGTTAACGTCCTTCTCAGCTGATGGTCTCTACATTTTTAACTCGCACGCGTGCCAAGTTCCACTGGGCAGTGCTGGACACAGTGTTTTTATTGATTGTCGGTCCAGGCTTGGGTTTGTCGTATGAGATAATCACCTCTAACTCAAGTTAGTAACGTCACGTACTTCTAGTTTTCTCTATCGGGTACAGATGTTACATCGTAATCTAATTTATACAAAGAGCACATTAGAATGTATATACTAGGCATTGCCAGATTTGGACATGCTAATATTTAAAGATTAACATTATTAAAATGTATGATGCAAAAATCTGTGTAATATTTCTAATAAATCTTTTTCTGTTTCTGATGTTTCTTGTAATGTTTCAAACATCTACGTACAAAACATTCTTCTGCAGTCTGCTGGGAAGCAGGACTCCCAGGAGAGTTTTTAAAAGACACTCATGGTTCATTGATTCTCCTGTGCTGGTAGCAAAGAAAATTTGGTCAGAATCTTCTTTTCATAAAAACATCGAGTTCCGTTGTTGTTTTTTTAAGTAACTTGGATGCATTTTGATGCCTTTCAGAACACTGTCTTGGGGATAAAAAGTGCAAGAGAGATCTCAGTTTCTGAAACAAATAATATTGCAGAGACAGTAGGAAATCATCCTAGTGCAAAGGCAAGGAAAAAACACAGAAGAGACCAACGCGTCTCTGGATTAGGAGCTCTTAAATGTCGAGAGGATTAAGAAAGAGGCAGTCAAAGTGGAAGCAAGGACTCATGTCTGTAGTGAGTATAAAAATAAGTCACCAGTGAGCTAAGAGGGAAGGTGAGTTACCGCTCACAGAGCGCAGTGCGCCTGGTAGGCGGCGACAGGACGTTGCACGCGATGCAGAGGATGAGCACAGGACGTGCACGGTGCTGAAGAGAGATTCCTGCGCTCGCCAGTGACATGAGCCGTACAAACGCAGGAGGCTGCAGTCCTGCGGGCATGCCAGAGCCCAGAGCTGCCGCTGCCCTGCTTCCCGCAGGAGAGGACTAGCAGCTGCTGATCTCCTGAAAGGAAGCCAGAACGTCCTGACCGAGTCACGTCCTGCAGGTTGAACATCACCGTCCGACCGGTGACGCTGCCTGGGAAATGAAGCTTGTGTTAGAATTTCAGGTAGGGCTGAGTTACGGAAAAGGGGGCAAAAATGATGACTCCCTGTCAAAAGCAGAATGCCAAGCAGTGACGCTCATGGTGACATGTGTTATAAACACTCTCCATGGAGTAAAGGAGGGTTTCCTAAATTCTAGACTGTATCCCTGGAAAGAATTCCTTTTTCCAGCCTGGGAGGGCTGTGGAGGCCTGATTTTGCTGCGGAGGGATTCGCCCCATGGATGCTGTGCTCCAGCACTGCCCAATTACGTACAGAGCTTTCAGAGCTTTTAAAATCCCAGAATACTTTTCACAGAGGCTGCTTTTAGCTCATGACGGCAGTGGCAATAATAAAACAGTCAAAATCGCTGAGTCAGCAAAGAAAACAAGAAGATGAAATGGGCATTTAAATCTCTTCATGCCTCTCAGGAACATTTGTGTCCAGCTGGGTAGGTGAAAACTTATGGGAAAAAGTTCTCATTTACATAATCCAGACTACTTTGCCTCTCCCCACCTAAGTGTCATGGTTTAGCCCTGGATTTTTAGTGCTGGGCCGATCCCTTCTTGTGGCAATGTCACAGGCAACGTCATGTTGTTTTGATGCTTTGTCTGATCTGGGCAGCTTTACCTCCTGGACAAGGTGAGACCACGTGAAATGGCAAACTAGAGTTCCTAATTTTTTCAAGCTGCCACTGCACTTTATTGCAAAGGTTTGCTGTAGCTCACTCAGAAAGCACGAGACTCAAATAGTTGCACCTCAGTTGTCTTCTGCTAAAAAAAGTCCTGAGAACCAGCCCTGCCTCGCTATCTGGAAATGTCACCATCACCAGGAACGCGGGCTCGTGTTGTGCTTGAAGCGTAAAGGGCAGGACTCTGACTACGGGAGTTCTTTGGTTGTCTGGCCTTGGCATAAGGCAGTCCGTGTCTGTCTAGATTCCCAATCCTGATCTATTTTCTCTATCCTGTCTGTCCTTGTCATTTTAGCTATAAAACCCTTGGGGCAACAGCTGTATTTGCTAGAGGGTTATACAGCCTCCAACCACAGAGTAATACAATATTATAACAGAACTAACTAATAATCAGACCAGATTGGGTTTGTACAGTTGTTTAGTCCCAATGGGGTGAAATGCTGGTTCCCAGCCCCGCTCGGGGAAGCTGTGATCTATCCGGACTCCCCGCCTGTATTCGTGACCAAGTAGAACTTACCCTGTAGCACGGGCTGGCTACAGGTTGGCAGTCAAAGCGGTGCGTGACTGACTACCCCGTTTCCGTCTTCAGGGACCCAGCCAGATCTTGGCCGAGACATGAAGCTGGTAATTCCTGCCTGCACGGTACAGTAGCTGCAATAATCAGAGTGTTAGGTATGCTCGTAGGACATCACCCTTCGTGTCTGGTGGCACCCAGCAACTTTTTGATGGGGATAGACTCTCGTGTCCTGGGATGTGGAAAGGCAAAAATCCTTTCTGCCTTACAGACCAGTGAGCAGAACTGCACGTGATGAGTCTCAGTCCTATTCTCTGTCTACAGAGATACGAATCTCCTGAGACACTGCTGTCAGAGTCAGCCTGTTCTTTGTGCGGTGCGGAGACGCCAGTGGGTAGCAAGAGACCTGTTTCTGCGGCTACTTTGGTTCACGTTTGCTTTGGTTTTAAACAAATGACCAAGCGAGATATCTCTGTTTGTTGGCTTTTTAAAAACCTGGCCCCACGATCCTTGCTTGAACTGTCATTGCTACAAAACACCAAGTCATGCTATTGCAGACTGTGACTCAAAGCTTCAGCCAAAAGCCACTCGTAAAAAATACTTATGTTCCAATGGATCCACTGCTCTGCCGCTTGACTTCAGCGGGTTTCCGAGGCTGTGCCGCTGCCTTTGCCACGGTAAGTGTATGCTGGGAAACCAGCAAAATTAACAGTCTGGCAGTCGGGATCTGCAGTTGGAAAGGATGTAAAACAACTTATTTTTGTCAGAATTTGCTGTATTCAGCCATTTGCAGCTATAAATGTCTGTGAATTCCCTTGTTATCTTTCAAAAAACAGATCCTGCTTAGGAACTTGATCGCGAAGACCTGCCGCCTCTGACTGCCGGACCTGGTGTTTCCATGACCGAAGGAAGCTGTTACGTGCTTAGGGGCTGTAGCGTCCCAACTCCTTCCAGAATATACACCAGACGCTTTGATTTATTTGTTGGGAGAAGCCGGATTCTCTGTGGAGATTGTTGGTAATACATGCGGATGCGTTTGCAGGTGGTTCAGCAGGAGACTGAAAATGAGACTTGAGGCCAGTATTTCCCCAGGATTATTTGTGGCTGGTCGCAGACGGGGTGAGATGAGAAGGTTCAGGACTGCTCTGCTGCTTAGTATGCTTTCACTGCCAAGTGTCTCCTAATGCTCAGAGAACATAGATTGGGGTGGAAAGAATAATTCCCTTCCTGTCTGGTGCACATTCTTCTATTTGAGATGGAGAGGTTTTTATCGGTTTGTGTCTCCACTGTGCCTCTGACCCGTCGTGAACCTCTCTCTGAACACGCAGACCTGCTCCAAACACGGTGCCAGCGTTTGGAGGTTCATGTTCAGCTGGAGCCCCTGGCAGAGACAGATGAAAGCAAAGCGCCACGACCTGGATTATACATGAAGCTGACGACAACACAGGCAGCATAGTCTGAAGTTCAAAGCCCAGAATAAGTGCTCGAAGTCTTGCATTCCCAAAACGGTCAGAGACCTTCCCTGGGAACTGAGGCAGGTGTGCTAGTCACAAACACGGTTTCAACCGGTGTGAACCCATTTGTGGTTCCGTGACATGTGATGAAAAGGAAACTCTTGTTTTCAGGAAAAGCTTAACATATTTTTTCAGCCTCCCCCATTCCTGAGCCAGTCCTTTCATGTCTTCCCTTAGTCATTAATAAGGCTTATTTCACCCAAAATTCCCAGGCCTCTGATACCCAAACGGATGGGACCCCAGACCGTGGTTCTGTTATAACTCCTGACCTACCCTGCTTGCTTTGAGTGGCCATCCTGACTCCCAGCAGGTCTTCCCAGAGACTCTGGCCTTCAAACTTTTCAGAGCCATCATGTTTTCCAGAGACCATCACCACCAGGAATTTTCTTGGAGGAGCAGGAGTTTCTGTAGTGCTGTAATTCAGCACGGCCGTGTTTTCAATTTGTTTTTTTTTAGAGAGCACGTGGCTCAGGCAGAGGGAAACGGGATGTAAGCTGCAGCATGCAGGAAGCTTCCAGAGCCAAGCAAGCATCTTACCCCACCTTCTTCAGCTGTCCAACTACCAGTGTCACCAGTGTATATAAAATAACAACTTTGCATCTCTCCTTTTTCTAGGCTGCAATAGCTGTAGTGATGTTTGCGCAGGAAGGCAGTGCAGGCGGGCTTTACTTGGGAAGTTGTCCGGGTTATCCTTGTGCTTGCAAGACATAAGCCATAATAGATGGCAGAGAAGCACAAGCAATACGAGTAGAATAAGAAGTTTTCCAGATGGAGCCCTGATGGGCTGCAAAGGTCAGAACCAGCTGGCTGAAGCCTCACAGGTATAGTTTTTCAGGATTTGATGCTGGAAAACTACGGGCGCAAACTCTGGGTAGCAGGACCCTGAAGTAAGTGCCACCCAGAAGAGATGGCAGGCAGCTTGTGGGGGCTATCGGTGTTTTTTATTGAGCATAGCAGGAAGAAAATGAAAGCTGTAAAATGCCAGTGTGGGTAAACATTCACACATCTAAACTGTGAACTGCTGTCCCTTCTTAAGTAAATAGCTACGGCCGAGGCTTCGCCCTCGCCCCCGCATCGTGAGTTTAAGCTGGTTAAAGAGAATGTAACAAGATTAAGAGAATTAACGTGGAGGCAAGTGCTTTTTCTAACCTGCTCCACTAGGACAGCTGTACACCTTCTGTGCAAAGCACCATTTTACCACTTCTCTCGGCTTAAAACAGAGAGTATGTAGCAGTTCAAACCCTCGTTCCACCTTGATGTGCTGTAATTTTTGGCAGCTCATCCCTTCTCTCATAGTAAGCCGCTCCCACACTAGTCAAGGAAGGGAAAGAGCTCCTTAAGTTAGTGAGTCTCCAGGACATACCCAACGTTCTCCCAACAGGACCAAGCTCCTGGGAAGCGAGGCTACCACCATTGCTCTGCTTGGCTTTTTCACTTCTAAAACGTCTGTTATTTTCCTTGCCAAAATACAAACTACAGCCAGGGCAGTTACAGTGAAAGCAGAGAGAGTGGCCTCTTGCTTAGTTGTAGTGCAGCTACTAGTGTTTAGTTCAGTCAACCCAACATGTCTGAAGAGCACAGCAATAATAATAATATATGCATAGCTCAGCCCTTGAGAGCACTTGTACTGCCAAGTCCCTGGAGAGCCAGTCTGGAAAGGCAGAGTTCAGTCCGAGGCTTGCAAGGGGGCTGTAATATTGATAATAAATAGCAAAGTGCGGTCCAGATTCTTCCCCTTCACCTGTGATTAGGACATTGCTTTCTTAGAGACTAAGCTAGGAGGGTTTCTGACAAAATCTTGCAAGGGTGGAAACCACACTAAGCAAGTTCTCGGGCTTTAACAGTGTTTAGCACCAGGTTTACACAGCTCTTTTGCCATCAGTTATGGAGACTGGACAAAACCGAAAAATCTCATCCCTTTGAGAGGGAGAGATACATGTAACAATGTTCGACAGGGTTTGAGTGCGGGTTCAGTATTTGCTGGAGCCAGAGCGGGGCAGGAAGGCTCCTGCCTTCCTCTGCATTGGCCGATTGGGATTTTTTGTGTGTATTCTGCAGTTTTCCCTTTGCCACAGCGAAGCCGCTCTTCAACAGCTGAGCGACCTGCATGCATCTGCCTGTGAAGGGAGGCTAGCTATTAGAGGTCGGGGATGGTTTCCAGGGCTCTGGCTGGGACCAGGACACCACAGGTTCGTGGCTCCTGTCCGTGCCATAGCTGTCCTCTGACAGGTGGACTTAATCGCAGTAAGAGTAATAACAGGTATTTACAAATCGTGATTCCATCTCACACGGTATAAAACAGGATGAAGGCTTTGAATTAAATCTAGCTTTTCTCTACAATTTGAGCATAATTCTATATCTGGGGCAGTCGTGTTGCACCGATTCAAGTCTTCTCGTTGCGTTTGTTCGGAGCCCCGGATGCCGCGTTTCTGCACAAAGCGGCACGGCTTCGAACACTGGGGGTAAGGGCGCGTCTCCCTGCGCTGTCAGCGTTTGGCGGGAGCAGAATCACTCCTCCTTATTGTTGCTGTGAAGTGTTGACTGGGAGCGAAGCTCTGACGGAGCAGGCACTTGGCAGGTTTGGTTCCTCTGGGGGATGAACTCGGGAAGGTTTTGCCCGGGAAGCGGCTCTAGCTGCGAACGAAGCAATCGCAGGTAGGTTGAATCGCCAACGGCATCGCTGCCTGTCCGGCTTCGCCCTGGGCTTTCCGCTACTGATGCCGGCCTGGAAACGTGACAGCGCTTCCTATTGATTTCTCTGTAGCAGCTCCACCAATATAAACAAGACAACCGGGCCCAGTTCCCGCTGGGAGCCCTGTGCAGGGGAGACTTTGCAACCAGGGCTCGGCACTGGAGGCCTTCGTATGCTCTTGGCTCGAGCGGCAGCTTTCATTTAAAAATACTGCTGGAAGAGGCACTTGGCTTTTCATCATAGAAGGTGGTTAGTAAATAAAATCAAACGCAGAGATAAATTAAAAATTTCTTGAGACTGGTATCCTCGTACCCTTGCCTCCGCTCAGCCAAAATCCTTCCTTTTTAACTTCACCGCTGTTTATAGTTTATTTTTTTTTCAGTCGTGTGGTGATTTTTTTGTTTTCGAATGAAAGGTGTAAGATATAACCCACAATTTATAAAGAATTCACACACCTGCATTGTTACAAGATGAGTTCTTGCAGATAATTTAAGCACCAGTTTTAAATTCCAGGATAATATACATTTATTATCTGGCAATGACCCTGGGGACTAGGAAAATCCAAGTTTGTTGGCTGCAGTTTACAATCTTACCATGATTTCTCTGTTTAGTTTTCACAGGATTTTACAGACTGACTGAAGTCTCCAGTATGGAAATAGTTTTCTCAGGAATTTCACTCTCCGCTTTCCTTTCCAGGACTCTTCCAGAAAACGCCTACAGCGAGCGATACGGCGGCAAACCTCACCTTTGGCCATTCACCTCCATCATTGTTTACTTCAGAGCTCATCTGGAATCTTTGACATGCTAATGCTCAGCACAGCAGCGCAGGCAATAAATATTCAGGCAGAGCGGAGTACTTGCTTCACCTGCCCGCATACCAGGTTAGCCTCAAAAACTCCGTTCCCTTCACCCAGCTTGCACAGACTGCGTGCAGTTCAGCCCATCATTGGCGGTACCGCTTTGAAGAGGGCTTTTGTACCTGCTGCGTGGTTTGCAGGTTATATTGTGTCTTGGGAATCCTTTCTCGGAGTCAGGTTCAGGACAAGCTAGGTCTTGTCCTACAAAACAACTCAGAAGTGCTAGTGAAGACTTGTGAACCAAATCCCCATTACCTCTCAGGGCAGCGCGGGTTCGGCTGGGCTAGTGGTTCCTGTTCAGCAAGCGGTGGCTGAGGTCTGTTGCCCTGGCAGTCAGGCACAGCCACGGGACGGACGTAAGCTGGTTCTTTGTCCCGCTCCTCATGCCCACCTTGCAAATCCCTGCCACCGCCACGGGCACTAGCCGGTCCCTTCGCCGACGGTCCTTGCAGAGGAGACAGGTAGCGAGAAGGGGTTAGAAAGGCAAGTGGCTCCTGGGGAGACACGTCTGTGGAGGCCTGTACTGAGGTGTATCGGCAAGGTCTGGAGGAAGAGAGAACCTCTGAGCCTCCATGGACGTAGAAGGGCACATGCCATGGCACGGGCCTGTGCCACAGCCTATACTCCAAAAGAGGGCTTGTTCGGAAAGCCCTGGGAACTGCCTCCGTGTCTCCTCCTTATTTCCCAGTCTCCCCTCTCTATGGGCTGTCTTGGGATGGAGCTGCCCCTCCCTGGAAGGGGGTGGCTAGCAGCTGCTTTGCTTGGCAGGCCACGAGGTGCAGGGCTAACGCCCTCCACTACCCAAGGGCCGGTTCTACTCGATACTGCAGCTCTCGCAGGTCGATGAAGGGTTGCCAGAGTCGATACGATGGATGTGCCCATAGCGGCAAGACAGACAAACTCTTTATCTGGCATCCACCTTCGGTTTTTTTTTCTGGCTTTGGTATCCAGAAGGTGCCTGTCACCCTCTGAAGCAGAGGCGCTCCCACTTCAGTGCTTGTTCCGCCTCAGTTTAATGTGAACTTAGCAACTGAGGCGGCAAATCTGGCTGCAGGACCAGCAAGAACATCCCAGCTGTCGCTGACTCAGGAGCTTTTCATTGTGTTTATAGCCTGGCCCCTGAGAGCTGTCAGTGCCCTTTGTCCGCGCGTGTGGAGAGGTGTGTTCGTGGGGCTCCTCGCTAGTGCTCTGTGGCCGGGCCAAGAGCGCTGAAGGTGTCAAGGCAGAGACTGCTAGGGAAGTCCTCACCGAAGCCCGAGGCTGCGCAGAGGCACAAAGGCCTCGCACAAAAGAGATCACAGAAGGCTGCAGGAAACGTGCTGCCTCCGAAGCGGCAGCTCTGCTCCCCCGGGGACTGCGGCGACAGAAGGAACGGCACGTACGAGGTTGGTGGGCTCCTGCCAAACCACGGAGACATGGGCTATGGCCGCACCGGGGTGCTGATCCTGTCTCCCACTGCATCGCCGTTCATAACGTGGGCTCTGGTTAGATCGGTTTCCCTCTGAACAAAAGAGCCAGATTAGTTCTTGCACTTGAAATAAGAAGATTGGGGCTGGTGCCGTTTCCTGCTTGAGTGTTGAGAGGCAAATCCCTCCAGCAAAATAGAAACCAGGAAAATAATAGTAATGGTGATTCGTTTGTCTCTGGCATCTTAGCATCCAGCGGTGCTCCAGTGACCTGTTGCCATGTTGCTGTTATGCCCTGGGCCATGAATGGATGCCACAAGCTGCGGGCTCTGGGTTATATTTACCTTGCTAAGCGTGGGACTTCCTTGCTCCTGTACGGCCTCCGGTAAGTGCGCACATTATCGCCTGCGGATTCATCGCCCTCGGAGCCCCAGGAACCGCCGAGTTTCACAGCGCCTGCTCAGATGATTACTTTACAAGGCCCGCACATTCAGTTGGTGTTTCGTGGTAGGGTGTGTGATGGCATATATTTTAAAACAGGGCTCGAAGCAGGCAGCTGGAGGGCAGGGTCGGTATCTCTGGCTGGGAATGGGCTCATCCCACTCTTCCTGCCAGCAGGATTTAACCACGTTTGGCACAACAGAGGTGAGCACGCTCGTCCTTGGCTCCACTTGCATCTAAGTTGTATCCAGAGTAAATTCAGTTGCACCAGTTGATGCCAGAATAAACCCCTGGACCCTGGCAAAGGCTTCGCTGCTTTGGCGAGCCGTGAATCTCCGCGTAATGCAAAATCCACAATATTCACAGCGCCTGACTACCTGTCTCACAGAGAGACCTTGCCGAGAACAACCTATTCATCAGAATCTGAAATAATGGTTTCTCTGTCCGTGTCTGATTTGATAAACCACAATTTCCCTTGGCTCGGCCTGTAAAAAGTACTTTCATGATCACAAAAGCAGATCCTTTCCTTATAAAATGTATCCGCTGCAAAAAGTTAATTCTCGTTTCACTGAAGTGCTATAAAGCAGCAGAAGGCTTCTGTTGGCACATGTTTTAGAACGAGGAAAGCAAAGCGTGTAAAACCCTGATGTAAATCCATTGCTTTGGGGGAAAAAGTGCTTTTCCATGATAGTTTACCATCGTTTACATGATTATAACAGGCTCCGCACGAGGGAAGCTACACTCATCCCAAAATAATAAATAAACCAAACCAGTGTAGGCAAGTTCAGGATCCAGCCAGTGCCGAGGGAGCCGGAGCAGCCTGACATGGGGGGCTGCGTTCCAGCAGCCTTGAGTTTCCCTCGAGACTCTGTCGTTCCTTTCAGCGCAGTCCCAGGCGGACACGGACCGTTGAGTCGCGGCAGTTTTGTGCTTCCCTGGTAGCGCTGCCGCGAGAATCGGTCCTTCCTTTGTGCCGACAAAGGGCTTGGCGGATCCGACGCGCGAAGGCGTTAGGTGGGAGGGCGAGGGGCAGCGACACTCCCCAGAGAGATCCTCTTGTCTACAAGGAGCAAAGGGAACTTGGCTGTACGTCCCCAGCGAATTAAATACACCGCAGACATGGCTTTCCTGTAGCACCCCAGCCACCCTGCAGCCTCCTGCTCCTGAGATGGCCGCCTGGATAAAAAGGGCTTCATGCAATACGCGGCAGGAGCTCCCCCCATACCTGTCGGACCCAAAGCACTCCGAGCCGATGGGGCTGGTTCGTTTCCGCCACGGCCATAGAAATCATTTCAATCGTACTTTTCCCGTGTGTTTTTGCTCTGCTTTAATTTTGGCTCCCCAGAAAACTTTCCCTTCCGCAGAATCGCGTTTCCAACTTTGTTTAAAAACAACGGCAATTTTTTTTACTTTCTGTTTGGTTTATTTAGCTTCATTGTTTGGATATTTTTTTTTTTCCTTCTAGTTTCTGTCCTGGATTATTTAGTACTGCTGGATGCTACAAAACTGGTGTGAAGTTCAACCTCTGCTCTGGTTGTGTTTTGATGGTGAACACAATATAAAGCATGAAAGCGGTGATGAAGAGATAAGTAGTTATTAAATTATATTTATCTTCATATTCTTTGCTGGTTTTAGCATCCACCAGCGCAGGCAAACCCTTTCTTTAGTGACCGCATTGGCTTTTAATTTTCTCCAAGCTCCTCAGACCTAAACTCGGCTACTGTGGCCCTGTGAGTAATGGCGTTTGCTAATCCATGGCATTTTGCCGTTTTCTTACATCAGGAGACGTCACGTTGCGTGATAACTGTCCTCGGGCTGAGCCCTGTCATCGTTTTTGTGAAATCTTTTCCTCCTGGTCGGCGCGCGGGCCGTGGGGGATTTTCTCCGTGTGGCAATACCGGCGGGGTGTCCCAGCGGGCTGGGGCGACCTCTGAGCCCTGCCCGTTCCGGGGGGGACACGAGTGTGGGCCGAAACACTCGGAGGGGACTTTTCACTTGTCGTTTGCCAAAGCGGCCCCCGGTGGGCTGCAGCCCATCGCCCCAGAAACACCCGGGCGAGCAAACAGCCCGGCGGCTGGGCCACCGCAGCCGGGGGCAGCTGCGGGGTTGCTGCGGGGCCGGGGTCAGTGTGGGGGTCGGGGCTGGTGTGAGGGCCAGGCTCGGACCGGGCGGTGCGGGGGCCGGGGGCGGTGCGGGGGCTGGTGCAGGGGAAGGGACCCGTGCAGAGACCGGGGCCGGTGCGGGGACCAGGGGCGGTTCGGGGGCCGGGCGGTGCGGGAAACAGGGGCGGTGCGGGGACCGGGGGCCGGGCGGTGCGGGAAACAGGGGCGGTGCGGGGACCGGGGGCCGGGCGGGGGCTGGTGCGGGAGCCGGGGCCGGTGGGGGGTGCGGGGGCCGGGGCCGGTGCGGGTACCGGGGCCGGGCGGTGCGGGGGAGCCGGGGCCGGGGCCGGTGCGGGAGCCGGGGCCGGGGCCGGTGGGGGGGTGCGGGGGCCGGGGCCGGTGCGGGGACCGGGGCCGGGCGGTGCGGGGGTGCAGGGGCCGGGGCCGGGGGGTGCGGGGGCCGGGGCCGGGCGGTGCGGGGGTGCAGGGGCCGGGGGGTGCGGGGGCCGGGGCCGGGCGGTGCGGGGGTGCGGGGGCCGGGGCCGGGGGGTGCGGGGGCCGGGGCCGGGCGGTGCGGGGGTGCGGGGACCGGGGCCGGTGCGGGGGCCGGGGCCGGGCGGTGCGGGATGCGGGGGCCGGGGCCGGGCGGTGCGGGGGTGCCGTCCCGGGCCCCGCCGGTTGTTCGCGACCAATCGGCGCCGCGCACTCCCCGCCCCGCTCGCCCCATGTGCAGAAATAGCCCCGCCGCGACCGGCAGCGCCTTTCCGCGGGCGAGCGGGGCGGGCGAGCGGGGCGGGCGAGCAGCGGAGCATCGCGGAGCGGCGCGGCGCGGCGGGGCCGTCCCGTCCCGTCCGGTCCCGTCCCGCCGCGGCCCGGGGTGCGGGCGGATGGCCCCGCGGCGGGCGCAGCGGCCGGGCCCCGCGGCGGGCGGGCGGTGATCGGTGCCCCGCGGGAGCGCGGCCGCGGATGCCCCCCCCGGGCGCGGGCGGTGCGGGCAGCGGCGGGGCTCGGCGCGGGGCCCGCCGCACCCCTCCGGTCCCCCGGGCCCCGGCGGCCGGGCGGGAGGCGGCGGTGAGCCCGGACATGGGTGTTTCTCTCCGGGAAGCGCTGCCCCGTGGCCTGTTGGTACCTGCGGACGGGCGCCCGGCGGAAAGTACCTTTTTCTCATGAACGGTTCTAGCTCCTCGCCCCAGGCTCTCGCCATGGACACTCTGAAAACCACCTATATCGTGCTGGAACTGATCATCGCGGTGCTGTCTATCGCCGGCAACGTCCTCGTCTGCTGGGCTGTGGCCATCAACAGCACCCTGAAGAACGCGACCAACTATTTCCTGGTGTCCCTGGCGGTGGCCGACATTGCCGTGGGTTTGTTAGCCATCCCTTTCGCCATCACCATCAGCATCGGATTCCACGTGGATTTTCACAGCTGCCTCTTCTTCGCCTGCTTCGTGCTGGTGCTGACCCAAAGCTCCATTTTCAGCTTGCTGGCCGTGGCCATCGACAGGTACCTGGCTATTAAGATCCCACTGAGGTAAGAGACTGGCGTGGACGCAGGTAGCCACGCTCCCTGACAGCCCAGACTGTGACTTTCCTTGTCCTCGCGAGCAGGAGCTTCTAGCCCCGAGCGCTGCCGTGAGAGCTTTGCTGCTCACAGGTGCCGATGAAAATAACAGAGGTTTTTTTGCACCCGCGTCAGGACCAGGATCAGGTTTTCAGTATCCCACCTCTGGCTGCAAGCTATACTTTGGAGCTCAGTTTTGGTGAGGATGTTTTTCTTGGAAGGGTCAGTGGCTTCCCGGGGGGGTCTGCAGGGATGCAGTGGTGCCCTCGGGAGAGCTGTAGCTAATCTATGTAGGTATTTATACGGCCCCCATTGCTGTGGTGTCCAGGCATCTCCCACGTAATTAACTATAGGAGCAGCCACTCTTTTTCCTACTTCCCAGCCTAGCAGAGGAGTTTCGCAGGCTGTTCTGTAAGAGCTCTTGTCTCGGTCTGAGGGCGAGACATAATACTTTTGGAAATGCTGAAAGTCGTCATAAATAGGTCTTAATGTGACTTTGTACATACTTGACATTTTCAGCTAGGACTAGAGTCTAACTAGGCTGTCTTCCAGTTTTTAGAGGGATCTAAAGAATAGATTGAAAGTGCAATTTACTGCATCTACAAAGGCTGAAATTGTATTTCTGTGCTTGTGCACGTACCTTTTCCTTCTGAGCACTTACTGTGAGCGAGTGTGTAGCTCACCGAATGTCAGAAGGTGTCAGCTCTGTGCGTACACTGTGAAAGGAGCGGGAAGGAGGAAGGATTCACACCTCACGGTTCAGAATGTTACAGTTTAAACTTTCATCCAAGGGCAGTATCAAAGACATAAATTGGTTTCCTTCTAATTCATGGGATATTGCAAAATACTGGGGAGAAACGTACTGCCTATATTTCACAGCCACTTCACCAGTGAGTTGATGCAGCAGCTTTCTTAAGCTTAAGTGCACCAAAACCCTGGCTTTGCATTACAAATTACCCGAGTCCCTTAGTCTCGGTCTCCTTCACGTCTCTGTTGTCCCTCCCTGAGACTAAAACATCGATGGAGCCCCACTGGAGAGCCCAGGACTGGTCAGAAGTGGAGGCGGTGGGGAAGCAGGGCAGATTTGGCATAGGGACCTCAGCTGAACTGTGTCAGCTGCAGCTTTGCTAGATTCTGATTGTCTCTGATATTTCCCTTGCACAAGTGATGAATTCACCCTAAAATGACTTAAAAAAAACCCAAACCCTTCCCCTGTTCTAGCACTTTGCATCAGAGACCTATACATTGGGCAAATATTGATTAGTCATCAGGCAGATGGTAAAAACTGGTAGTGGAAATGCATGTATGCTGAGTGACTGCGTGTGTCATCGTGGCACGGAAATTCCACGGGACGTCACGTAAGCGAGAGCCGAGCTGCAGCCCGAGCCTGCACAGGAGGGAGCAGGGGCAGAGCAGTTCAGGTGGCTGCCAGCGCCTCTGCCCCTGGCTGCTTACCTTCCCAGCCACCCGGCTGGACTCAGAGGCGCAGTTTGGCTCCGGGTAATGATTTGGTGCCTTTTCCATTCGTTTGTTTGGGGCTTTCTTGGGCTGGGGGCTCGTGACCCAGCAGCGGCTATGGAAGCAGGTTGGATTTATTTAGGTTTCAGTTTAATCACACCACCCACCACAAGC
Organism: Phalacrocorax carbo; assembly: GCF_963921805.1. Lineage (NCBI taxonomy): Eukaryota > Metazoa > Chordata > Aves > Suliformes > Phalacrocoracidae > Phalacrocorax > Phalacrocorax carbo. Next base: position 2,766,444 of record NC_087529.1, read on the forward strand.
AAGCTGCTCAGGCATGGGCTGTGAGCTGTAGCTCCTTCCCTTTGTACCGCAAGCGCACTGAAAACTGCTTGGCTGAGGAAGCTGGACCTTGTGAGATCGGTTTCTACGCTGCTGGAATCTGTTGGGAGAGCAGCAGGTCAGAAATGCTCGGAGGGGATCATTTCAATGTTTGCAGAAGGGAAATGGTTTGGTAACTGTCAAAAAAAGCAAGTGTTTCCTCCACGCTATTTTTTTTCACAAGCTCAGTCTCTAGCAGGTTTGCTCAACTCTCCGTTAGGTCAGCCTTAGACACTTGTGGGGGATGAAATCCCAGGGCAGTTGCTTTGGGATCCTTTCCCGACATTGCTTTTTCACCCCATCATAGGCCAAATCTTTTATGCCATTCGCTCAAACACCTTTATTCCTATAAGCGCTTCCCAGCTGGACACATACAGCCCCCCCAGCTGTAAACGGCGATCGAGGCATCCCATCCACGGCGGGTCTGGAGTGTGAAGTTTGGGTTAAATGTGGCCTTGGCATCGCGGCCCAATCCATTGCCCTTAGAGGTGACCAGTGAGTAAAACCCCTGTAAAAGGACGGGGGTTTCTCACTGCCAGGAGTGCGGGGCAATGGCCGGGTCATTGCTTTGGCAATGGGAGATTTAGGGACTGCTACCAAAAGGCTGTTTTTATTTGTACAGCCAACATCGACCGGGCATAGAGGAAGTTATAAAACTATGTTGGCAAAACACTTCTCTACTGCACTAGGGTTTTGCAACCAAGGCTCAGTTCGAGCTGCCTCGTCAGCATCGTTATTCCCGAGATGCTCCGCAGCACTGCTGGCAGCAAGGGGCGAGGGGCTTGTCCAGCCACCCGCTCTAGGTAGATGCACGCACTGGTTCTGGAAGGAGGCTTGTGCTGCGGGCAGGGTAAGCTGGCCATTAATTTGTAGGGACGGCGACTTTAGGAAACATTTCTTTCTCACTAAAACATTCAATCTGGAGACCAGCGTGGAGGCTGATAACAGGCCACGAAGTATTAAATGTTTAAGAAAATGATTTGTACCCGGCCCTATCCAGCAATTGCAGTAAATAACGTAGTTGCAGAGCAGACAAAGGTCTCTGTCGCATCCGCCAGCTCCCTGTGGAAACGTCTGCGGGGACACTGAGAACTGAGTGTGCCGTATTATTTAATACTATTTCAGGGCTATTTGAGCACACTGAGAGGCTGGGCAGGCCTGCACGCTGGGGGTGCGCAGGAGAAGTTTGCATTACAGCCAGGCTAATAATGGATTTTTCAGTTCTGTGGCTGAACCAAAAAAATCCCATGGGAAGAGGGAAATTGTTTCAGTCAAACTGGAACGGCAATATTTGGAGGTTTCAGTGAAACAAAGTGATCCTGACCAACCTGGCAGATTTTCACTTGAGTTGCTTAACCCTTCCGATGTTGCTGTGCTGCTTTTCGAAATGGCGGCATCCTCGCTGGGAAGGAGCTGACAAATTCCCATCTAGACAATCGCAGAACGAAAATCTTACAGCATTTAAAAACAGTGTTTTAGAACCCACCCTCTTCTGGCTAAAAATATTTGCTGAATTTGACCTGAAGCCATGAATTCTTTCTGTCCCTTGAAACTTGAATTTTGTTTGGTTTTTTTTGACAAATTTACTGTTTGTGGAGGACCCCGACTCGCGCTGCCCAGTTGGCGCAGCTGCAGCTCTGAGCCCTTCCCCGGTCCCTTCTCCCCTGGCCGCCGCACCAGGACACGGCTTCTTGTCTTCAAACGCTCTCCGACCCTACGTCTCTTCGCACACCCCTCCTGCACCCGAGGCCGCTGCCTGCGCGCGCCCGTCCCCCTGCCGCCCCGGGTACACGGCACCATCCCTGCTCTCGTCTGCCAGCCTGGCCCCCCCGCCTGAAAGCTCGCTCCCCCACAACGCTTCCACCAAGCAGAATATCAAAGCCAGGCAATTGAGCATCTTTCAGCAGCAGTAAATCCATCCTGTACAGTGTTTGGCACAAGAGCCGCGCGAGGCTTTCGCTCTCTGGCTTTCTTCAGGGCTGGATTTCACCCCACAGTCCCATAGCTGCGAGCCAAAGAAGATTTGTAGGTGGAATAAAAGCTTTCCCTTTTATTTGCATTAACCAAAATCCTTTGGCGTGGCTAATAATTGTAGGTACGCATAGAAACCTGGAACAAATGTGTCAGGAACTAGGAAAGGAGTGTTTAGAGAGCAAAAGGAGACAGAATCGCTGTACAACATCACACTTTGTGTGCCCTTGTCCGCCTGGTAATCGCCCGCGGGACAGCGAACGTTGTACTGCTGCCGCCTACGTGGCAAACACCCCAGCTGAGCCCTGCGGAGGGAAAATTAACCCCAGCTCCCTGCGATCTGAGCTGCCCTGCTGCTCCCTCTTCTTCCCTGGATTTAGTTCTCTCCCATCTTCAATTTCATCCCTAGCAGAAGGGCAAGACTGATGTTCCTGAGCAGCTTTGCCATGAACTAGAACCCTCTTCTAGTGGCCATGCCCTCTCCCTTGCTGCGCCTTGCTGAGCCCCGGCTGCCCCCCGGCAGCCAGAGCATCCGCGCGTGGCTCACGGGCTGTCGTCGGTGTTGCATTGCTCAGCTTCTGGTGCTGCCAGCCTCCCGACGAGCTGCTGCCCCTCTTATCTCTGACTGATGAAGGCAACGGTCGGGCTGGGTTCTGCTCTCCTCATGGGGACAAATTCCGCTTGGATTGTTGTTGCTCTTATCTGATCCTTCTGGCTGTGCAGTGTCCTTTCATCAGGTGGGTTGGCCAATGCTTTGCGCTGCCTGCCGTTGTGCCCTGCTGCTGCAGAGGAGGGGGTTCCCCGTTCCCTGGCAAAGAACTGTTCCTGGATGCCTCTCAGCTCAAAGCTTGTTCCTCAGCAAAGCAAACTGGTGGGTATTTACAGCAGCTGGGATGGCTGGAGCCATTCGGGAGGAGGCAAAGTCCTCTTCAGAGCCTTGGTCCTCACATGCCATTTTCTGTGTGCCATCAAGGACACCGAAACTGCTCTTCCTTCTTCTGCCCTTGCTTCATTTCCTTTCTGAAGGGAAATCCTTGCGTTGCCCTTCATCTGAACTCTCAGGCATGTTCTGCTGTTCATGTGTGGCTCACACGCACAGCGCCCGACCCTGAGGCCCGAGCAGCACGGGAGGCATCGGTATTCCAGAGCGCTGGATGCTCTGCCTCCCCCATCCATCAGGCGGCTGTGCCTGGCCAAGGTTACTGTCAATTAATAACCCTCAGATGCCCCAAACCTGGCAAACGCGCTGAGTGCTGCGGGCAGGAGGGCTGGTGTGCTCGCTTGAGCAACGGAGCGCTCGCGTCTTTAAGGAATTTCGTGTCAGTTGAGCTTGACTCAGGCAGAACATGGGGGCGTTGGTGCTGCCGCTTGCTCCGGGCTTCGGATGCAGCCAACGCTGGACACAGAAGGACAATAAAAATATCAGGAATAATCGCATGTGCCTTCCTGGCCATAAACCGGAGAGGGGAAATCGCAGCTATTTTTAGTTATGAGCAGCCTGGTTTCCTTAAAATGCATGTCCCAAATTTTTATATTTTTCCCCTGCTTCAGGGGTCACTTCCCTCCCAAAAAGCAAAAATCCCAACAGGAAGGGAATGAATTATTTTTGAAACCTCTGCCCTGACGCAGCTCCCGCAGAAGCTGGGGGGTAGCAGGGATGTTGGGGAGCGGTAGCTGAAAGCCTCATTTCCAGGCTGTCGGCTGGGGGCACCGATCTCTGGGCTGAGCCAGAACCAAAAGCTTTGGGTTTAGGAGATTTTTTTTTTGTTGTTTTGGCCAGCTCAATCTATAAAATCTACAGGTTAATTTTTAGGTGGAAAAAAGCAGCTTTTGAGATCTGTCAGAATTTTACTCCAGAAGACCGTTTGACCTCGCTGCAAAAATACAGATTAAGCCAAAATGTTTTGCTAGCAAACTCTCCCAGTTAGAAGTTTTTGCTTTGTTAATTAATGGGCCTTTTTTTTAATGAAGTTGCTGTTTGTCATAGCAATGAGCGAAGTCCACAAAACGGAGTCTTTTAGGAGTGTTCTGCCCTGGCCCGTGGCTGTGCGGGCAGTCACTCCTGGGGCGTGCTGGGGGTCCTATTACCGTGTTAGAGGCAGCTTTGGTCCACAGGATGCCAGGAATCGGTGACACCAGCTGTGCCTACAGATGTGTCAGTGCTCTCTGGCTGGGGCGAGAGCCCCACTGCCTCTCGCGGCTTCGCAAAGTCCGATGACGGGCTCAGGGACTTTGTACGTGCCGAAGAGCGGATTATCTCCTAATCCTATGGATGACGCCAGGGCTGGGCATGAGCCACAAATAACCTGCAAGTGCGTCGGTGGGTGTGTGTCCGTGCCCTCACGCTCACCCTCCGGTGCCGCGTGGGCACCAGCGTGGCGCTGGGAGAGCGGGTGGTCACCGAGCACCGGTCTCTCTCACGAGCTGTGCCCGTCGTGCTGCAGCGCCGTAGCTGGCGCGCGGGGGCTGGATGCTGCGTCGCCGGCTGCTTCGAGCCCGGCCGCGCCTGGGCGGGGAGGTGAGGACAGGACGGGCCCCTCGAGGTGCCGGAGCACGCCGGGACCGGGCGCGGGTGGGTGAGTGGTGCTGGGCTCGGTGCTGACTGCGCCAGATCCAACAGCCCTAGCGAAGATCAGCCAGGGCTCTGCGGGGAAGGCAAATGGGTAGCAACTTGCTGGGGCTGGAGGATGGAGAGGCCAGCGTTTTGAGGCCTTTGGGAAGGGCTTTAGCACCTTACAGAGTGATCCAGCAGAGATCTGCCATCTCCCCACCCTTCTCTGTTATCTGCGTGGGCAGGGCACTGGGTGCGTGGGAGGGGTAGTGGTGGCACCGCTGCTCTATGCACAGGATCGCAGCCAAACAGCTTGCTGGGAATCATGGTTCCTACCTCACCCCTACCAGCCACCTTTAACTCAGCTGCCCTGGGGCTGCACATTTGAGGTCTGACCGCTCTGGGAGGTTTGGCATGACAAAAATTCTCAGCCCCGGGCATCCTCAGGCAGATAACGTGGGGCTTCAGAGCCCTGGAGGGAAGGTGGTGCTGGAGGAAGAGCTCAGGAGGGCTGCAGGCTTGTAAGGCTCCTCTCAGCCCCGTGGTCTCGGGTAGGGAGAAGCAGGCTTTTGTGCTCTGCAACTCAGAAACACCCTACGGAGCGTGCAGGGTGGGCAGATAGCACACTCTCCTGCCTGCACATGGGCATCTTGAGGCAGCTGCTGATGTTTTGACACTGGCTCTTGTTGAAGTGTGAGAGCTGGTGTGCGAGCGCTGATCTAATTTCCTTCCTGTGCCCTGGGGGCTGTGCGCACCTCTGGCTGTCCCCCAGTGTCACGCATGTTCACAGGAGCGTAGGGTTGCCCAGCGTGGGCAGGGAGCCCACAGCTTGACCTGCGCGCCGTGTGGCTTAGTTCAGTGCTCGGTCACATTTTTCTCACCCCGTCATGGGCAAGAGCTGGCTGGGACTGGCCTCCAAAGACAGAAACCAAGGTAGCGAATGCAAATGCCTGCCGGGGTGCAGGCTGCTGTGAAAGCGTGCATGTGAGAAAAATTACCCACCCGCCTGCATCACAGGTGCTGTGGGTGTTCAGCAAGCGCTGAGCTCTGCAGCCCCCTCCTGCCGCTCCCCACGCCGCAGCAGCCTCAGCTGCAGTCGCCTGGCTTATTCCCTTCGTAATCCTCCAGATTACCCAAAGGCGTGCCGTTTGCAGGGTGCTTTGGGCCAAAACTGCATTTCCCCTTCCCACATTCCTGGTCCTGCAAACCCGATGCCCTTCAGCCGTTCCCCTGCTCTGGCTGGCAGAGGCTGGGCTGAGGTGCCAGCCCGTGGAGGGGTGTGCGGGGGGGAAACAGGGGTGAGGTGGGAGCTGGGGTCTGTAGAGGGGAGCCTTCACTCTCCCAGCTGCTCTGCCGCCACCCCGGGGGAAGGAGGAGGTCACAGGAGGGGTATCTTGCTGAGGGGGTTTTAAACCTGTAGGCACTCCATAGTCCAAGCCCGCTGGCTGCAGGACCTGGCGTCGTAGCCCGTATGGGGCAGGCTAGGGCACGCCGGCACACGCGGGTACCTGGGGTAGGGAACGCTCCCTCCATACCCCAGCTTGTCCCAAGAGGCATCACCATGGCCGCATGCGAAGCACAAGTGAGTTTTGTCCATTTTGTCCTGGGAAGAGTAATTTGGAGTCTTATTAACTGGTGAGCAGTTACCCTGGGGCTGCAAAGGGGTTTGCTTCCGACTGGCAGACATCCCGCATGGCCCCCCTTCCCCTGGGGAGCAGCAGGTGGCCAATGTCCGCCCGAGGGCTCTTCTTCAGCCACAGCTGCTTCGTCCTGGTCTCCATGCCGCTCCTTGTGCCTTTCTGTGCCTCACATCTCTGTGACTCTGCTCCCAGGTGGAATTGCTTCCCAGCGAGCAAACAGGCAGTAGGGCACGTCTGGAGCCCCCCCAGCCCCTGATTGCCTCCGATCACACGCTGGGCATGTCGCCTTCTCTTATTAATTCAAAAGCATCTAGCTTTTATTTCAAACTAAAGCTGAAAATGCCATATAACATGAGCAAAGCAAGCCCTGGAGCAAATTAAAGCCTTCCAGTCTTTAAACGTGTTTTAGTGAGCCTCTAAACCTAAAAATGAAGTGTTGCAGCCTGTGACCTTGCTGGTTAGCTGCCTCAAGCAGGAATGGAAACCTAACAGGGCGCAGAGGCGAGCAGCTGGTTGTTCCCCCTCACGCTGTGAGGGTGGGAACCAAGCAAGGCTGGGCTCCCCCAGCAGCCAGGCTCAAAGCGCAGAGCAGCAGCCACAGACCGGCCGCCCTCTCGAAGAGCAGGCTCGAGCAGCAGCCTGCAGCCGGACTGAGGGTTGCGAGGGCTGCCTGCTCTCACTTACGTGTCACTACCCAGATTTGCACAGCGGCAGGGCCGCCTGGCAGCGTGGGGTGCTCCCTGGTGGGTGGGGGTGCCCGTGGGGGTGCTGCCCGCTGGGTGCGTGCTCTTGGCACCGGGAGCTGGGGAGGGCTTGCTTTGCATTCAGCCTTTCCTGACAGGTTAAGGATGGCCACGAGCCAGCACCTCATGGCGCGTTCAGGGCTGTCTCCATCCCCTGGAGGGGGGGTGCGCAGGGGCTGAGCTGCCGCAGGCGCTCAGGTTTCCCGTGAAAGCACCAGGCAGTGGGAGCGGTGCTGCCGACAGCCAGAACCGAGGGTGCCGAGCGACCCCCGTGTGCTCACCTGAGCCGTGGGTGCTGGCACGTTTGCAGTAGCCCGTCCAGCGGAAGGCCAGGGGTGCGCGCAGGGAGGCTGCTGTGGTCCCCTGTGCACAATAGGGACAGATGTGGAAGGAAGTGATTTTTCTACAACTGGGCATGGACAGACACAGATGTCCTGCTTCCTTGGCTGATACTACAACTGCTAATCAGATTTCTCACTCTCACCCCCAACTCCTTCCTGGTTAAAAAGCACGGCTTTTTTTTTTTTTTCTTTTCTTTTCTCTCTCTAAGGTGCAATTTATGATTCATTTAAAATGTCCTGCCAGCATATTTCAGCTGGTATGTGCTCTCCCTTCCATGGCTGTGCATGGAGCAAACAGAACAGCAGCAATGGTGCTTATTTCATGCTGTTACAGCTCAAAAAAAGTAAAAAAAAAAAGAGCAAGATGCAAAGTACAGCTGCAAGTAGACGACAAGGATACAATGCTTGGCAGCCGACTTGCTCGCTCCCCTTGTGAATGGAGGTGTCTGTGTATTTTCCTTCACACTTAAAATAGAAACATACAAATTATCACTGCTTGTTTGTATCAGAGCACCTGCAAACTCTCCATCTGCTCACCTCTCTGCAGCTGGCGGCCTGGGCACGGGGCAGAACGGGGAGGGAAGCAGGGAGAGCAGCGGGTGCAGGGAGGACCCAAGCTGGCCGCAGAGCCCCTGCACGGCCGTCACGCCTGCGTCTCCCCGCTGATCCCGTCGAATGTGGCCTCAGCACAAGATACCTGCGAGTTTGGAGTTTAAGCACTGAAATTGCTCATGGAAGGCTGATCTTGCGCTGGGGCGCGGCAGCGGGAGGACTGGCCCAAACTGGTGGGGCGGAGCGGCGCAGCCCCCCCGTCGGGCTGGGGCGCCGGGGCTCTGGTGTCGCTGCTGCTGGAGCGCAGCTCTGCTGAGGGACACGTCTCTGTGGGGATGTTGTAGCGTGAGGTTGACCATACAACGTGTGCAGGTTTGCTTGATGCAAAGCGCTCCCCTACCCCATCCCATGGACTCTGAAGATGCCAGGACAGGGGTTGGGACCCTCCTGGCTTTTCCCAGCTAAGGTTGCAGAAGGCAGAGGTGTCCCTGGTCAAGTGGTGGGACTAAGCAAGCCTGGGAGGCTCCGTCACAAGAGTAAAATCTTCCTGATGGAAAAGTTAATGCTGCAAATTCAGCATCGTGTTACATACACAGGAGAAGCATCTAAACACCCAGAGTCTGTGCGCCGCTTTCACACGCACAGCCTAGCAGCCCTGCGGCCTTTTGAGGGCTGCTGGTGAGACGAAGCCTGACCGAGGGCGGATGGCTTTCTTGTAACATCTTTTTTGTTGCTAGAAGCTACATCTCAGCCAGCCTCAGGGATTTTACTCAGGCACCCAGCGGGGGATAGCGCTGATGCCTGCGCAGGTGGACATCCTACTGCAGCCATCTGAAGGGCCAGGACCCACAGCGTATTTGCCAGACCATGGCTGAGATGGTGGAGCTCGATTTTGCATCCCCAGCAGTGGCCTGGTAGCGGGGAGGTAGGGAAGGTCTTTGGGAACAGGGCTGCCACGGTGTACAAATGTAAGGGGGTTGTACCACCCTGCGGGTGACAGTCGAAGGGGTCACGTCCCTCCTGCCTGCCCCTGGGCAGGGCAAGGGCTGCGGCGGCCCCTGCACCGCAGCGCCCACGAGCACACCGTGGCAAATGCTGACGCGGTTCCTCAGCTTGCAGATCGCCCTTATGTTCAGTAAAACAAACTATTTGCTATTGGCTCTGCTCCTTGCTAACCTCAGGTTTATTTACTCAGTAATTTATCAGCCAGAGCCCAGACCAGCATCACGGTCAGGGCCTCCCTCAGACTCCGCCAAGCACCGGGGGGGTGGGTGTGTGGCAGCACAGTGTTTTGACCTGTTCATCCTTCTGGGCTGCCCGGGGACAGCGCGGGATTCTCCCTCATGTCTGCTCTCTAAGATAAATAACATGGGAATGATAGTCCCCTTCCAGACTGGTTCCTCCAGGCTGTTGCTGGTTTCTGCCCCAAGTCTAATCGCCCCAAATGGTGGCTTACGCCTCCTCGTTAGAGGGGAGCTCAGGGGCAGCAGTGCCCCTGCTCGGGTGCTCTCTGCGGGCTCACGGCAGGGGCTGGTGGGGAGATGCCAGCTACGTGCAGGACATGACTCAGTTCCTGCCAGTCGGGAGCCAAACTCCTGCACGGGAGAGGCTGGGCTGGCAGCAGGTTGGCAGCGCGTCCTGCTCCGCTCCAGCTGTGCTTAGCAATGCCTGCTTCGGCGTCTTGGCTGGTATCCAGCTCTAGTAAATAGCAGTAGAAATGCAACGAGATCTGTTGGGAAAAAAAACCCACCCCACCCTGACCATCCTACCAACCAGAGGCACGGTGCCTGGAGAGTGCAGAGAGGTTTCCAGCGCCCTGCGCTCATGTACGACGCTGTCGCTTTAGTGGTTGCAATGATGCTCTTCCAGAAAAGCTGTGGACCTTGCTGAGCCATCGCTGAACTTGTACACGATAACACCAGGGGGTCTGAGCCATGCTGTAGACGCAGCTGAACTTTCCTTACAGTATTTGCCTTCCTGCAACCCAGGCTGCGTGACTGTGACACCGGCGGCAAACGTAGAGTTACGTATGTCAGGAGAATAGAAACCTGAATGCCTCGATGATGGCAGCATGTGGGGATGGCATCGGGGCTTCTGCAGCGTGACCACTGCAGGGGCGCTGGGTGGGAGCTGAGATTAGCTGCTTGATGGTGATTACGCCAGTAAGGAGACTTTGCCTGGTGGTGTAAAAGGAACTAATGCATTGCCAGGTTATTTAATCTCAACAAATCATTTAGAAATATTCAGCTGTTATTTACATTAAAGCAACACTTGATGCCTCTGGGCAGAAACATAGAGGAGAGTCAATATTTGTTATACATTAATTGAGCAGACTTGGGAGAGTAAACTTACTTTAATAGTTTTTTGCCTAATGCTATTAAGCCTAAAAGAGAAGGAAGGAAGGGTTTTCTGGAGCGTTCAGAGCTGTGAAAATCTGTTGGTTCCTCACTGTCTGATCATGTTTTATAGAGCTTAGGAAAAAAGTTGAGTCTCAGTTGTCTCAGAGCCAATGCCTGCTTTTCTCGATGGTGGTTGCCGGTGTGTGCAGTGGCTCACTGAGACTTTTCGTGCCTTGGTTAGTCATGTACTTCTTTATTTTTAAGCACAGGCTTCTGTTAACTTAAGGCAACGTCCCACCAAATAGGTGTATTAAGGTAATAACAAGGCAATTAGCAAACAATTGTAGAGCATCGAACTATCCCCAATTTCACCTTGGCCTCTCCTGGCTCGTAGCTCAGCAACCAGCTGTCACCCTTCTCTCTAGTCACAGGAGCGACCATCATCATTACCCAGGATCGAGCCGCTGAATGGAGAGACGCTGGGAGGAATTTGCAATGCTCCCTGCAAAAAGAAAGAGTTAATCTAAGGCGTGCGTTGTTCGCTGTGGATAAATATCTCCACCTTAATGAGCACCACCTCTTTCCTGCGCTGATGGGCTTGCAGCCCTCTCCATTGCTCAGCACTGGCTCCTGCAGACCCGGAGCGCAGCACGTTTTTCCATCTTCTCCTTCTTGCAGAAAGGGCCCCCACTTAAAAGTGGTCGTGGCTGCAGCTCTGCTGTGTGCGCTGGGGAAGAGCAAGCAACACTAAAATAAACATGCCATCGTTACAGCCACTGGAAAATGAAGTGACTGCTTAACTGGTTTCGTAAACCTTCAAGCCGAGCCTTATCTTTGCAGCAGAGATCAGGAGAAGAGCAGATGGAAGAAGCCTTATTTGGGGTCATATGTTTTCAGCAAGAGGCAGCACCAAATGTCACCGGCCTGGAGTGGCACAGTGGACACTGGCCTCAGCACAGCACGCTGAGCGCGGTGGTGCTGCCTTGTGTTCCTGTGCACAGCCTGCTTCAGACACACACAACGCCCACCTCCTTCAGTGTCGCTGTCTGAACAATGGTCCCGTTTGCATTTTCTGGTCTTACTACAATAGTTTTTAGGATGTGACATGACCGAGGTGGCAGAGAAACAACTGCAGTGATCAACTAGGCATGAACAGCACAAGCCAAGGAGCCACGGTTTTTTCCTTCCCACGTGCAGAGCTGTAGGTTGGCAGCAGCTCTTGGTGCTCCTGCAGCACTGACGAAGCTCGGCCAACAGCGTAGCTCAAAACTCAAGCTTTGCCAAGAGATCAGATTTCTGGGAACTTGCTCTGAACCAAATCTTAAAGTTTTCAGGCCCTGTAAACCCAGATCAGCTCTGGCTCCTGAACACCAGCACTTAACACAGGGTTTTGAAAGCAATGGTCTTGGCCTTCGTGATGGCCTGTCTGATAAAGTCTCATCTTCTGAAGCAGCAAGACTTAATAGTTATGAGAGAAAGTGCAGGAGAAACCCCCTCAGTGGCTGGACCTGCCCTTTAGCCACCTACCCCGTGGACTGTGTTCACAGTTCAGCATCGCCTAAAGGCGGCTGCTGCTCCTGCATCCTCTCGGCCAGCCCCGGCCATGCCCAAAGCGAGCCCCACTGGCCACGGCCACACAGGAGCCAAGGGCTCCCTTCAGCCCCCCTTTGCCTCCTGGTTCTTGCTGGCAGGACCCCCCCCCACTTACCCTCCTGTCTTCGTGGCTTGCAGGAGGAGAGGGACACATGGCTCGCACGGAGGCGACCGCAGTGTGATTCACAGGCACAGCTGTGGTTCTGTGGGAATAAAACCCTCCCCTGCCTCACGGGCCGGAAGAAAATCAGAACAAACGTTCTTAGGAAAGGAGGAGCAGGGTAGCCAAGCCAGAGTAAACAAGCACTGAGAGAAGGGTGTGGGAAGAGGGGGGACGTGTGTCAGCCAGCAGATGCTAACTGGCTGTGGAGAGGACAGTAATGGGTTTCTTATGTTGTCTTTCTGGCAGTTGCTGGTTCTTTGTATGTCCAAAAAGCAATCCGACTGATGCTCTGATGTTGGCATCTGTTCTGGCTGTACCCAAACCAGCTTGGCTTTTGCTGCTTTAGGTTCCAGCCCTGTTCGTGTCTCTGAGCATCAGCAGTCCCCGGGGTTAGGAAAGGTGTGGGGCAGCGCATGGCTCTGCACGCCTCAGCACTGCATTGACTTGCCCCCGGGCCACCGCAGAGCTTCACTGTGACACACGTGAGAGCAGCAGGTGCCCAAGGAAGGCGCTTACTAAAAAACATGGATCTTTGCAACCAGTTATGGTGTGTCAGCAGAGCACAAGTATCGTTTGACAGCAGCAGCTATGCACGGCTGCATGGTTTAACCCCACTGATGGTTTCAGCAGCTGCAGGTCAGGGTCTGTGTGTGACTTCAGGATAACCATCATCGTAGTCAGCATCGCCACCCACCACAGAGGACCAAAGTCCTACAGAACTGGCACGTCATGTACACGAGCAGTGGGGGCCACCACCAGCCCCGGGAGCCAGGCAAAGTTGCCCGCTCAGCGCTGTTGATGGGGGATGCATGAAGCGGGGCCATCAAAAGGGGGGAGAAGAGCCCAGCGTCCCTGGCTCCCAGCTCCATGCCTGGGTGCGAGACTCTGAATGGCGGCACAAACCCTAACTTGCAACTCTCCTAAGCAATCCATCATTAGCAGTTGCTTTCAGATGCTGGCTCAGAAAAGCCTTTCAGGGTATTTGTTATCCAGCCACAACAAGCTCGCGTGGGCTGCAGTCTGGCATGTGTGAAGCAGCAATTGCTGTTTGGGAAACTGGGAGGCTCCCTGGTTTCCACACACATGTGTACTTCCCACCTTAGTGCATGAGGTAGCATGGGAAGGGACATCACGTTACAGGGCTGCTGCAGTCTCCAGTGAAAGCCAGTATTGCTGCAGGCATAAGAGCGGCCCAAGTTGAAGCAAGTTGGCTGTGGTATAAAGTCTGTGGTGATGCTGGTTAAGTCTTTAGCTACCCACTACAGTGTAGAATTGAGAGCCAGCATTGTCTCAGCTGTAATAAGTCAGCCCAGAAGTTCATGTAGCCCAGCAATGTGCCCTGGCATGCCCGGGAATGGATGCTTAGAGCAAGAGAGTAAGTTGGTGGTTACGGAGGGAGCCTTCGCCCTGTTCTTGCCCTCCTTGTAGTTGGTGGTTTAGGCTCATGCAACGATAAAGCCTTTTTTTTTTTAAGACTCCAAGTTCTTACCTCCTATTGAAGGGGCAGTGCTTGGCAGCTCTCAGGACTAGTAAGTGAATCACCTCCCCAAATCACTTTGTGCAGGCGTAGAGCACAGGTGCGATTTTTTTTTTTTAACCCCTCTGGTGATCACAGGGGTGAGGTTCACGTGTGGGCGTGGGTGGGGCTTTTGTGGCGTTAGCCAAAATGCTGATGACTCTAACTGCGGGGAAGTCACGAGCGCTCGTTTATTTAATGGCTCTATCTCGGTTTTATTCTTGATGCTGTAGGTATAATAGTCTGGTGACTGGCAAGCGGGCGAGAGGCCTCATCGCTGTGCTGTGGCTCCTGTCCTTTGGAATTGGACTGACTCCGCTTATGGGCTGGAATAAAGCCATGCGCGGTTGTCCCAACACCACCAACAAGACAGGGGCTGACACCGGGACAGAGCACAACGGCTGCTTCATCCAGTGCCTCTTTGAGAATGTGGTAACGATGAGCTACATGGTTTATTTTAACTTCTTTGGCTGCGTGCTGCTTCCGCTCATTATCATGCTGGGGATCTACATTAAGATATTCATAGTCGCCTGCAAACAGCTGCATCAGATCGAACTGATGGGCAACTCCAGGACCACACTGCAGAAGGAGGTCCATGCAGCCAAGTCTCTGGCCATCATTGTAGGATTTTTTGCCTTCTGTTGGCTGCCCCTGCATATCTTGAACTGCATCACTTACTTCCACAAAAACTTCATCACATACAAGCCTGAGTGGCTGATGTATATGGCCATCATCCTCTCCCACGCCAACTCCGTCGTCAACCCCATCATCTACGCCTACAGGATCAGGGACTTCCGCTACACCTTCCGCAAGATCATTTCCAAGATCCTCTGTAAGACGGATGACTTCCCCAAGTGCACCACTGACAACAACCAGCACCTGACTGTCACCAACATTAACTGCCCAGTAGCCTCTGTGACCATATGACCGTGCATGTCCTGCTCCTGACACTACCCTTCCCTGTGCCTACGTGAACAGTTACAGCTGACTCCTAGAGGAGTGCTCAGAGATGACCGCTATGCAGTTACGCAGCTGTATTTTTTTTTTTTTTACTTTTGTAATTAACATAGTGCCTCCTAGAGGAATAACCCGACCGGGGAGACTGAGTGCAGCTCAGCCTCGACTGTAAACCCAGGTTGCGTGAGTGCTGGCAGTTGTATTTCCTTTCCAGGTCAGACATTGACTGTGGAAGACCCACCTGCTGGGGGGTGTTTCCCCAATTGTGCTGCTCATGTCAAGTCCTAGGATCTGTATTTTAATTATTATTATTATTTTTTTAATCTTCTGATTCATTTAGGAGTAATAATTTTGTGTCTGGTTTGGGGTTGTTCTTTAAGTCCATACTTGACGGCACTTTGGTAATACCCTAACTATTCCATCAATTGTTTGATGCAGCTAGTATTCTCCGATGGGAAAAAAAGTCTTACTTAGCCCAGTTGCTGGTGTGAAACTGACTCTCTGTGTTCTTGGCTCCGAGAGACACTACTGTGTTGATGGGAAAACAAGATCAGAACCGGCCAGTTATTTTTGGCCCCAGTATGGAAGCCCTACTTACTGAAAGAGAAAAATTTTAGAAAAGAGTTGACTGAAGTTTTAGAACGGCGGTTTCATGGCCTTTAAATCACTTTGGTCTACAGGATTATGCAGACTAGTGCTTCAGGTTTGATTTCAAACCTGTTTCCTGCTCTCAAAAGGGAGAAGTGCCCTGGTAGTCCTAGCTAGTCTGATCCAGGGTTGCTGAGGTTGGTGCAAACGCTCCCTTGGTGACACAATCTCTACAATTAGGCTTTTTCACTCCCAAGTCAAAACTTGACAGCCTTGCAGTGCTTCCAGAAGGGCAGGTTTTAGCTGTGATAGCTGGAGGCTGCAGCTCACCTGATTCCTAAAACTTGGTCTTGCTGGGGTTCCTCTGCAGCCCAGTAACCCCCACAAGCTGTGAGTGCTATTTTTTTTATTAATAGTGATTTTTATTTTTTTATTCTTTTTTAATCCTGACCTGCATCAGTAGCAAAAGAGACCGGAAGGGAGCTAATTTGCTAATTTGCGTTTGCTAGAATGCCTTGGCCCACGACCTGCTTTTGGCCAAGCTCTTTGGGGAAGAAGCCCACCGCGCGATTGCCCGGCCTGGCCTCGGCCGCTAGCCACGGAGCCCGTTTGTGAGGACAAAGCCCACTCAACAGCAGAGCAGTCTTAATTTGTACTGCACGTTAATAACCCTCTGCAACTACAGCTCATTAATTACTGCACCTGATCTCGTATGTAATTGTGATATGCAAGACCAGATAAAGGTATTAAAAGCAGTGCTTTAATTTCTGAAGCACGAGCTCCGCTTCTCCAGCCTGCACGACGGCACGTGCATCGCTGTAATGAACCAGTGTTTCTGGCATGTCTTTTATTTTGCAGGGCAGTTTCATACCACGACTGAGAGGAACAGGGAGGGGAGTCAGAAGACCACCAAACAGCCTCCCTCCTTCGTGCCCAAAAGCCGGTTGTGGTACAGGGACACAGCCGTCCTTGACAAGCGCAGACCTGCCACCACGCTGCGGCCCCCTGACAAATGGGAGCCTTGCCTGAAGGTCCCTGCGCGGTGAAGGGATGCCATCTCTCTCCGAAGCACTCAATGCCAGCACCATCACCACGCGACCTGCGAGAGGCTGGAGTGCGAGGATGTGCATCAGATGTCATTTTCAGTGGTAACTCACGGAGGGAGGCAGAGGTAGGGAGCAGGCCTTTTAGAGCCAGGTGGCAGGGAAGGAAGTTTAAACACAGCCAGTTCCTGAAGAACAGGTCCAGTGGACAGACCGTGATGCCTGGAGCAGTTTGTCCCTGATAAACTGTACTTGAATCATATAGAAATCAGCTATTTTTTTTTTTAACTGCATTGCACTAGAAGGGGGGTAATATAAGGCCCCAAGAGTTTAATTTCTCTGGCGTATAGAATGACAAATATGGTGTAAAATCAGCCAAAAAGCTGATCTGAAGAAATCCTGTTCCTGCAGCATCTGCTGTGCCAGCTGGCGTGACCTGCAGGCAGCAGCTGTAGGTCCGAGTTAGGGCCCACCACGCCGATGGAGTGATGGATTTCGCTGCCGTGTATGCAGCAGCTCAGCCGTAAGATCCGGCCCCAAACCTTGGTGAATCACCAGTTAGCTCTGAATGGGTTTGTACACGTTTATGCAATGTCCAAATTTAGCTACAGCTCAGTATCTCAGATACTGGCATTTCCAAGAAGCTGAAAAGTTAAAAGTTACTGTCCCACGTGTTTCTCCTTTAACAGCCCCATTCAGCTTTGCTGCATCTGCCTTGGTCATAGTCCAGCTGACACATGTAGCCACCTCCCGCCATTTGGGCAGGGTTTGACTCTCTTCTCCTTTCGTTCCTTCCCTCTGTATTATCTTTGGCTGTGGTCCTTCTTGTTAATCATGGCTGGAAACAAGCAGGGTTTCACCTGCAGCTCTGGCAGAGCTGCAAAGTGGTTGCAAGCCACATTTATCCTTGCAACAAAGAATGTAATCACTCCTCTCCTGCTGGCTGAAAATGAACCAAACTCTGGACAGCACGAACAGACTGAAACACACAGCGCTGCAATACAGAGAGATGCTCCCAGAACAACTTGCTTCTATGTGGCAGCTTGCACTGCAGCTCGGCATCCACTACAGCTACCTTTCATATGCCTCTAATGAGCCAGAATTCCTGTAGGCAGATGTGGTGTTTCCTTAGTATGACTGTGCCATCGGGTTGTTAGCCATTATTAACTATGGCCCGGGTCGCTGAGGTCTTTAGGCACATTAAGTGGCTTTGTGGATCTGAGCCAAAGTAATTTCAAGGCAAAATAAAAATCGGACACCTCTCTCACCCCCCTCAAAAAAAAAAGCTCTGAAGGTTTCTATAAAAATGTGAAGTGAAAATGGCAGAGGAACCTTTTGTAGCGAGTGGAGCTGTAGCTACTCAGCTATCACTCATTACTGCTCTGATGTACATAGGATGGATGTGTTTTTCCTCATGTTGCTCAGATTTTGTATTTGCAGTAACTGTAATTTACATACAGAATGCTTAATTTACCACCTACACAACCTGGCTCAGCCTGCACCCCATTATTTCTTGTGGTGTTGTGTTCACACGGTGTATCATACGAGGCCACTCTGCGTGCGAGGAGGAGCCCAGTCTCACAGCACAGGCAGGGCGTCACAGAGCTGGAAGGAGCTGGTTCCCAGCTCGCCGGCTGGTGTGTGGAACCGGGGAGCAGCAGTCTCCTTTCCCCCGTGCCTGATGTGGACAGCCTTGTGCTGCCGGCCAGCATGAGGCGGTAAACTTGTCTGAAACGGGTCAATTTAAAAGCACAGCAGCCAGGGTGATGCTTCCGAAGACCCTGGATTAGAGTAAGCACAGACCTGTGTCGTTAGTCTTAAGGTGCTATGGGGTCCCTGCCCTAGTCCCTGGTACAGGTTTGCCAGCGATGAATCAGAAACCGCTCTGAGCAGCCAGGTAGAGAGAGCCACTGCAGCGTCGCTCTGTCAAACAGAGCCATGCAGGCACTGGTAGGGCGGTGGGGTTAGTCAAAGCACAAGCCGAGTTAACAAGGTTTATCAGATCACTAAGAGACATGCTGGACTGTTCATATCTCCACATCACAAGCACACCACACCACATATTAGTTCAAACATCTTCAGCAATTTCTAGAATAGCCTAAATCAGTGAAACTGAAGTCAACACAGGCTTCTTAACATTTATTAATTAATCCATTAGTGCAAAGCTGCTAAATAATGTCACACTTGGCTGCAGCACAGGAAGAAACCTCCCAGCCATGTTGAACATTTGACAGATACATAAAATGCCAGCTACACTGCTGGGAAGGTACACAGAAAGCACATCCACATGTGATCCAAACCCTTCATCCTTCATCCTCTTCCTCAGCCAGTAAGATGCTTGTGAGCTGCTCCTCAGAGACAGATAGTTCCTGGCAGGCTCCCATGGCCTGGCTGAGGTAGACGGCAAGTATATGTTTGCACTGCAAATAATAGCACAGCCAAGTTAACAGCAGGAGCAACACAGGAATGTCATGCTCTATCTGGAAGCCACAAAAATCCATCCTGGCCAGAACGGGTCTAATGAAGCGCTCACCCCTCCCAGGGACACGGTTCCTTCTTGGCACACCAAGCCCTGGGACAGGCTGGCGCTCCAGCTGCCCCAGGTCAGCTCTGCCATCAGGATAATGGAATACAGGGATGTGACACACAGCAGAGTGTTAACTGGCTCCTGATGCCCTCCCCACACGCATGCACGAGAAGGTAGGTCCAGACTATAAAGGACAAGAGTCAGCTTGGTACTGTCTGGCAGTCCACACAGCTCTCAAAAACAACAGTATTAGGCCCAGCTGTCAGAGGTCCTGGAACAGACAGGCTTCCTGTGAGGGAGGGATGGTTGGCACAGAGCTGGGGGGACACCTGCAGACCAATTAGTGACCCTGAGCCCTTCCTCACTGGCACCAGGTGAACGGCACCACTTCATCAGCCAGACTCCATGTGCCAGCCCCGTTAGCAGCAATCGTCCTTGTTCCAAGAGACCAGGCATTATTCATCTCTTGAAAGTCAGAACAGTAATGCATAATTAAGAACAAAAGCCCTCCCTAGCCCTTGTAAGGCCTAGCTCCACCCAAATACCACGACTTTGGTATTTACAGTGGGTCAGGCGCAGCCTGTGCGGTCAACTCAACGCTCATGCGTTGGCTCCCTTGGAAACTTCAGGCTGCTCAGGATCAAGAAGCAGAGCACACCCTTCTCCCCCACTCCCTGTCCTGGCCCCAAGCTAAGGCAGACAACTTACCAGAAGGCTCTCGCTCTTCTGCAGTACTGTAAAACCAAAAGCAGGACACGTGCAGAAATGGCAGGAACTGTAGCAGGTGTAGAGTTTGCCTGCACTCCCAAGGACCTGAAACAACGGCAGCCAGAGGGGGCAGGAGTCAGAGGCAGCATTCACTTTTAATTTCTCTTAACTCTGAGCCTCTATCTGGCCTGATGTCCTCTCCACAACGACTCACAACATGCAACTGGTGAGCAGGTGCCACAATACAAAAGTGCACTTTTGTAAAAATGCAAAAAAATACTGTGGCAACCAATCTAAGCTCGAAGCTCCTCAGATTTCTCATGGTCTCTACACGCTTCTAGAAACAAGGAAGCATTCCTGTACGTACACCCGTGCTTGCAGCAGACCTCAGCTCCAGTGACGTTGCTGCTAGGAGATCAGGAGAAGGGCGGTGGCACCGAGCACAGAGCCCCCTCTCCTGATCTCGCAAAGCTGGCAGCACAGCAAGCTGTCTCCCCCAGTACTGGCAGACACAGGATAGCTGAAGATGACAAAGGCTCTGTTGTCACAGAAAACTCATTTGTGAGTCCAGGGCCACCACAGACCTGGGGATGGAAGGAGAGCAGCAACAGGCACTCAACAGTGAGACTTTTTCTAACTAGCTCCAGTGGATGAAGGCTGCTGCTGTTCTGCTCCCAAAACCAGCTGCAGCTATTGGAATCCAGTTTTGACTGAATAAACAAAGTTGAAGTCTCCAGAGAAGAAGCCTCCCTGCTCCATCTCTGGTTTGGGAAAAGCACCGCCTCCTTTTCCCACATGCTGTTCCTCTGCAAGGCTGATAGTGAGGCATATAGCTCTGCACCACGGGGACGGGATGCAGGCAGCCAGGTGAGGGAACCATTTGTTTCCAGCATGGAGAAGTTGACAGGCAATCTGTGACCTGCTGGAGCCGACTGCGTGGCATAGGAAATCCAATCTACGGATTATTTCTCTTTTGGTTTCTTCAAGATGGGAAAATAGATTCTAGAAAGCTACTTTAAGAGCCAACAGCTCTGCCCTCTCCTATTGCAAGGCAAGGGTCTGCAGGAGCAGAACACACCTGCAGACTTTAAGCAGGAACCTGCGCTCAAGAGCATGGACTTTACTAATGCTCTGAGGCCTAAACTGAGTGCACCCCATAGGCAAAACACAGTTACCACAGAGTATTTGCCATGATGTTTCTCATATCTGCCACAGCAAGAGCAAGTGCTTTGTGTCAGCTCTGTGGCTTCAACAGCTGGTACTAACTCTTCCTGGATATTCCAGAGAGTGGTGGGGATTTACACGGGTGTAATCACCAGCAGTGCCCTCCTCTGCACACAAACCTCTGGGCTATCTGTGGCACACCACACTCCTCCCCAACCCAGGCTTTAGATTCTGGTTGGGTTTGTGGCACACGTACATCTAAATCCAAAGATAAACACAAAAAAGTAAAAAGCCAGTGGAGCTCTGCAGAGTGCTGCTCCCCTCCAGGGTGCCCCTGGCATTCCTAAGTCCTTCCAGAGGAACACCGTCCCTCCCTGTCCAGGGCTGCACTTGCCAGGGGAGCCCTCCCCTGTCCCCTAGGGCTCCCTCTGCACCCTGTGCCTGACAGGTAACATCCACAAGTTTAAGCCCTCCCACAGAATCGCCTATGCCTCATAATCCCCCTTACTCCCAGCAGTTTCAGGACACGAGACTCACGTTCCCATTTCAAGGCAAACCATACTTCTTTCAGTCTGGCCTTTACCCTGGGCCCTCCTTATACTCCAGGCTGAGTTTCACTTGTGGTAAGTTTGGTTTTCTCTAGCCCCTTTGATTGTTTTTTTCCAAGATGAAGTATTCTGATGGTGCCTTTCCTTCAGAAGTGTTTTTCCTTTGAGGAGATGGGGAAGACACAGGCACTGCCAGATTTGGGCTGAGTTTAGCGTTCCCCCATCCTCACCTAGATGGCAAGAATACAGCTTCTGCCTATTAAGGCAGAATCTAAGATCCAAAGGCCAAGAGAAAAAGGTGCCACTGTTTCTGGCCAGCAGCAGCCGAGCCAGGCACTGGGGTGCTCTCTTGGCCCTGGGATGCTGTGAGATTTCCTTCCGCTGCCCTCATCTCCAGGCGCTTGCTGGTTGCACAGCGAGGAAAATTCACCCTGGTGGTGGTGTCCCTGCCAGCGTGCGGGGATGCAGGAGGGCCAGCTGTGGCATCAAGGCAGCTACTGCTGCTACCAGCGTACAGCTAGGTAGCACCACAGGCCGTGCCAGGACCTGATGCTCAAATCCTTCTCAGTGGGGCAGGTTGCCATACAGTTCTAGGAAATTAATTAAAACAGACATAAAAAAGAAGAATCCAATACAAGTGCAGGATGTGAGCAATGCAAGTGACGGTTGGCAGGATGGCTAAAGCACTGCCTCTCCCCTGCTAACTGGCTTCACTCCCACAGCTCTCAGCATTTCTGCAACGCAGGCATAGCTAATAGGTGCCCCAACAGCCGCCTGCTCACCACTTTACACTTCTGCTGAATCCAGCACAGCTCCACCACCAGCCAGCATCCACCATCTCTGCCTCAGGTAGGACTTATTTACCCCTGACCTGGAGTTACAAGGGTTGGTTTTAGTCTGCAGTGTAGGCAGGTATTAGACAAGCTCTTCTGGGACAATGAACAACTCTGAGGTACAATCAGCCCTTGAACACCCCATCGGTGCTGCTCCTCTATTAAGTAGCAAGGGCATTAATGCCCGGGCATTAAAAGACAAGTCATAGCTTTCACGTGACTGAGGGCTCTTTCTTCTCCCGTCTTGGTTCCTGAGGGCAAGAGCAGCCTACACTACGGGCTGCAGTCCTAGGGCCTGCCTGAGCAGAGCCATTTTCCCCTGAAGCAGTACCTAAGATGTGCTGGGTGATATGGAATGCAAACAGCATTTTAGCCTGTGAAGTATCAACATCTCAGATTTGGCTATGTCGACCCAAAGGAGTTTCACAATAGGACCAGCCTCACAACCTCAATGAGAACAGTTCTCCAGATCTAACTGCAAGTGAAAGCACCATTTCACACTCCAGCTCAACCACATCTGCACTGTGCAAACGACAGAGCTGACTTTCTGAGGAATAACTGAAAGACATAACTCTGCATGTGTCCAGGCAGCCACGGATGCCCCCCAGCTCCCCACTGGGGATGTTTCTCTGCTGGGGGAGAAGTGCACACAGCTGGGATACATGTCTACACCACACACATGTATGAAGAGCCAGTGACACTACCCAGCTACTCTGAAGTGCAGTATCCCACTCAATGTTCTGGTTTCTACGGCCCCAGATTGTATTCCTGTCACTGCTCCAGCCAGTGGCCTCAGGGGAGGCTCTGCTCTTTGTTTCTGCATCTCAGACAGCTGTGCTGAGGAAGAATTTCACAATGGGACCAGCCTCACACCCCCAGAGAAAATATCTCTTCAGATTCCTCTGTTAATGAACTCATCAGCATGGCCTTAATCAGCAATCAGGCTCCACTAAAGAGGAATGCTGCTCAGAGGCACACACGCACCTGCAGGCAGGGACTGCCTCCTGTAGGCTGCCTGTCAGCTGGGAGGACACAGGCACAGACCCGGGGTGATGCAGGGGGGTGGCTCACATCATACCCATCAGCTACAAAGTGCCTGGCTGAAGGCTAGGCTTGTCCAGCATTAACTCCTGGTGACCAGCCCTGATCTACCTGCCCCGGGTTCCTTCCCCGGGTGGGGAATTGGTGGCTCCCTCCACCTGCAGCAGGAGGAGAGCAGTTCTGACACTTGCTCTTTTCCGATGTGCACTGGTTGAGCCAACTGTTGGGGCCATTAGTAGATATTAATCAATCAGCTCCCATTTGGTGACTGCAGGACTGCTGCCAGCAGGAATTTTTGGCCCCTCACTTCAGCGGGGAGAGGGCTGGACAGTGTGGAGGAGTGCCTGCCTTGCTGCAGCACATGCAGTTTGAGGCAGCATTGTTCAGCAATGACCCTGCCCAGACAAGAAGAGGGTGTCAGGGCAGGACCCAGCATATCAAAGTCCTCTCGCCATGCTTCTCTGATCTCCTCCATGTCTCAAGAGGCTTCCTGCATCTAAGTAGTGAATATTAGGCATCTTTAAGATGCAGATAACTCTGCCATGCTGCAGAGAAGCTGTGAGCATGTGAGTACATTTAGGCTCTCTGGGAAGACCAGAGGCTCCAGCAGTCCTCCACACAAACGGGTGCCAAGTGAGGACTCCGCATCCCAGCCTGCAAAGCTCTGCCTTAGCCTGCACGGCCTGACAAAGCTCTGCAAGGAGAATGTGACCATTCTCTGCCCAGTGGCATATTCAGCCAAGCAACAGTAAAAAAGGAAAAGCCTTTAAAGCCTTTAAGCATTCAATTACTGAGGCAGCTGCTGTCACAGGGTCCTGGAAGCAGTGCTTCCTAGGCTTTACCAAATATCCATAGGCAAGCTCTCAACTCAAATCAAAGACTGTGTTCTTGAGCCCTGTCTGTTTATGAATCATGCCTCTCTGGAGGTGCTGATGTCCTCTCCAAGCCCCAGAAGCAATAAAGACTCCATGTGCAATCAAGCAATGCAAGCTCTGAACACGTGAAAAACGTTTGTGTCATTACTCAGGCCTGGCTTCAGAGCTCTTCTCTTACCCAAGATGACCCCAAAGCATCTCAGCACCTCCAGTGAAGGAGAGAAGGCCCTTTGCAGGGAGGATATTTGGAAATGTTCCTTTTGGCTGCTGCAACAGCAAGCAGAGAGATTTCCCCCTTCTCTTGTGTGTGAAAAAGCACAGCACTGGGTTCAGCAATGGAGGGGACCGTGCCATCTAGGGGGTTAGTAGTGCTAAACAGAAAGAATTGGGTGCTTCTTCACTGAAATCTTATTAGCATAGGGTCCCACTGCTTATTCAGCCTTAGCTAGGGCATAGCACACAGTCTCTCTGGCTCTGTGACTCCACGGACTGGATGCAGCTGGTTAACGGCTCACAGAACAGACAGACTGTCCCCAGAGATGCCATCAGTGCTGTGGCACAGTAGAGCAAGGAATTGTCCATACAACAGAAAAGTCAGAAAGAAGTGCCAGTGGCTCCTCTCCTCACCTAATGAGCCTCAGCTCCATCTCTGATTCTGTGCTGTGAGAGGAGTTTCATCTTCAGGGCTAAGGTGAGCTCTTCTCCCTAAAATGCCATTTTATGAAGATGTTTCTGTGACTGAATGAAACCCACGGATTTGGCCTGCATTGCTTCCTTCCAGGCAGCAAGGATCCCATTGCCAAGTAGAGGTCAAGAGTGTTCAGGACACTGAGGATTTGGAATGCAATAGGGGAAGAAATGCAGTGATGGTAGATAACACTGTTGCGTACAGTTTGTCAAGAGGAAGAACTGCCTTTGCTGGATGGGATAAAAGTAATAAAGCAAAATTAGCAATCCCTGGAAAACTTCCTTCTGATTGCCATACCCACAAACACGTAGGAAATCGTCTCTGACTGGCTGGGAGCCACAAAGAAAACAGTATTGTACCATGCTGTTCTAGTTCTAGTCCATGGCTACTTCTCTCCACTATCGTTTTAGGAGTTTGTAAAACACTGATATCCTCTCTGTGTTTATCCAAATGTCCTTCCATGTTCTGCATGTTAGGAAAATATTGGCTCACAGGTCAATTGGAAACCATCAGAAAGTAAGATTGAAGAGGGGAAGAACAGTGTATACCTGGTATGCAGTCCTTCCACTGGGGGACGTGACTCGGGTGACGGAACGCTGATCCACCAAATCCAAAGCTGGGACAGCAGACGGGCCAAATATGAACTTTAGCCTGAAAAAGAACGTGTCTCTAGTGAGGTCACTCCATGAAAGGAGACCACCCATCTTAGCCTTAATCCATGGGATTTAGCCCTACGGAGGCCGGAAGGCCCGTAGCCAAAGGTTCCCATGGCCTCTCAAAACCCCATCAATTACAGCTCCATTAATTATGCCACCAAGCAATGAAGTGCATTTGTCAGTCTCAGCTTTGCTGTCTTTCACCAAGTGACCACCAATCCCTGCCCTGTCCCTCTGAGACAATCCCAGCTGACAATGACTCTCCTGGAGACAGACAGGTCTCAGTCTGTAAGGACAGCCTCTACTCCGCCTGCTATTTGGAGCACCTACATGGTTTTTGATATTCTTAAGAAAGCTTCCAAATTCCCAAGCTGCTCCCAAACAACCTCACATCTCTCTGCAAAATCCCATCGGATTTCATTACAAGATATTTTGAAGATTTTTTGCACACAGGAAATTACAGCTTAAGTGTTTCTTCTTCAGCACTATGACCCAAACACTATTCTGGCTTCCTGCTGCATGAACAGGACATGAAGTGGTTCCTGTCCTGAACTAAAACAAGACAAAGTACATCACAGACACAGAAGTGAGATCTTTTTTTTAGTCAGTCTCTATGACTGCGACACAGTGTGGTATGTGACACACCACGTAGGTGAGAAGTTATCTTTGAGAAACATTTCTGGCCTGAAAGTCCCTTTTCAGATCACTGATAATTGCAAAGGGAGTGTAACTGAAGCAAGAGACACAGGTTGTCCTTACAGTGATCTGATCAGCCTTTTTGTTAGTATTCCCATAGTTCTTCCAAAACAAACTCTGGGTAGACAGCACTGGCACTTAACCTATTTATCAAAGAGTGAATCTAGACTCTAAAGCTGGAAACTTTGCTTCTGCCCATCACCCTAAATACACTAGGTCTTCTTCAGTGGAAACTGTACCTCTGGCAACAAAAACAAGCAATGCTGGCACAGAGAAGATGCAGGAAGGGGGATGCACAGTGTTGGGGATCCAACAGAGGTTACAGACAACAGGCAGTGTCACACATGCAGCCCAGTTATCCTTGTTGCAGTAAACTGTGAAACTGTCACGTGAGCACAACGAGCATAAACATACATTTTAGTGGGGGCAGCACCAGGTAATCAAGCGCACATGAAGGCAGACTTGCTAATGCTAAGGGGAGAAGAGGTTTGTGCTCTGGGACACCTTAATTGTCCACACAGGCTGTCCTGGATGAGTAGCCCTGGATCAGATTATTGGTCAGTTGGTCTTGAATCCCACCTCCAGTCATGGCCCACACATCATGCCTCGGAGCAAGGAGAGAGCAACGATGATACATAGCTCCTTGAGCAATAGGAAATGCAGCAGTTGGGCTCCTTCCTCATCCCAGGGAAACTCGTTTAAACCCTGGAGAATGAATGAGTCATTTTGTAGTGATCACATCTCCTCGACCAGAGCCACAATTGGGCTATAAATTATTCTTTCTCTACCCACCAAACTGCATCAGTAGGAAGCTAAAGACCATCAGGGAAATACTTAAGACACTCCACTGCACATGGAGCCACCGGACAGCAATAGATTTATGTCTGTAATCCAGCTACCGGCAGGGCTCAGGTACAGCAAATTTGTTCCAGATAAACACCCAGGGGACAACACATGCCTTATGTCACTCCACCCTCTCTAAAAACCCTTCCCCTTTCCTTTTCTTCCAAGCAGGACACACCAGCATGCAGGCAAACCACACCACTGCACTGCATTTATGGATCAGAGCATGCCTGGGATGGGGTAAAGATGAGGCTAGGCGTGTTTGCTCAGGTACACGTTTGCTTCCTGCAAAACATAGCCTCTACCCAACTCTCTCCTCTGCCTCGGTCCTGAGAGGCAGCACCTTGGAGGCACATGCTGGTGTCTGTGTGCTCGCTGCTGTAAAATTCCACACCAGCAAGTGGAAAAATAAACAGCTGTGAGTCCTACAGGCGCAGTAATTTCCATCTACATTCTCACTGTCTGCACATCCCCTGCCGTGCAAGGGTATATGATAAGCTGTATGTCAAATATGAACATCTGTACCTTTAGCCTACTGTCCAGATGGCTAACAGGCTTAGAAGTTATTCCAGACCTGTATATCCAGCTGCTCTGAATGTGTTCCAAAGAGCTCAGGGGCAACTCAGTTAACTTTACAGACTTTTTATCTGCTGAGAAAAAAAATCTGTGTAGTCTAGGTTAGTTACAAGGGTAAACAACAAGAAAATCAGCAGTGATGAAAAGATAGTACAAAACACGAGCAGGAGAACAGGAGAAAGCAGAGGATCATTTCCAACTCCAGTGAAGACACAAAGAGCCAAGGCAGAGCCCTGGCGTCCCACTGCATGGCTGACCTATGCATCTGAGTCAGTCTCATTGATAACAAGCCAAGCAGACAGACTTATTCCAGGAATATCAAATCTTCAGTTGCACAAACTCAAGGCAATAAGGATTGGCTTCATCTGAGGACTGAGAGGAGTGGGTGGGGGAACACTCAACGTAAGACATTCCTTAATGATTAGGTTTGGGACTATATGGGGGCTGAGTTTAATGAATGTCTGTAACTCTCAAATTTGGGGAATTCTTTTTTCACTTATACAATTCGATCAGTCTAACAGGAAATATCTAAGGGAAATGCGCAAAGGACTTCAGAGATTTGGAAGAGATTCAGAAATTAAATCAGAATACTTCTGAGCCGAGGGTCACAGGGAACTGATGGAAATTGGATTGCCAAGAGTTACCACCCAACTGTTATTAAGCTTAACAAGGGAATTTCTTTCCTCCACTTTTCTTCTATGACAAGAAGGAAACACAAAATTACGAGACTTGTCAATCCCAGCCCTCAATGGCCATTGTGGTCCCGGAAGAGGGAACCAGCATACATACCTCTCACAAGCTTTATGCTAGATAACTTTAGACCCTAAGACATTAAGGCCCGGAGGGTTCCTGGTGATCTCCTCTCCTGGCTAAATTACAGGCAGGCAAGAACACAAAGTTAAAGATGAATCTGAAGAGCCTTTCTTACTGTGATGGTGCCTCTTCTCTACCTTCAACACCAATTAGTGAGGGCTGCAGAAGCTGTGAAACTTGGATCTCTTAGGAGATTCAAGGTGCTTGGGAATGACTGAAAGATTCACAAGGTTCAGTCAACGCAAGGACAATGAAGCTGACCTTTAACCAGCTGACTCCTAAAGAGAAGAAAACTCTCAGGGTAATCTTCAAGTTAACAATTCCCTTGTGCAGCAAGATGATACATTTACTTCTCCCTTTCTATCACACATACCCGTGACTCAAATAGAAGACAGGATCTCAGGATGCTGCTGTGCTCACAGCAATATGAATGCAGCAGGGATGCCGCGCTCCAGTGG
Organism: Phalacrocorax carbo; assembly: GCF_963921805.1. Taxonomy (NCBI): domain Eukaryota; kingdom Metazoa; phylum Chordata; class Aves; order Suliformes; family Phalacrocoracidae; genus Phalacrocorax; species Phalacrocorax carbo. The sequence goes on from NC_087529.1 coordinate 2,794,924, forward strand.
CATGAATCACTCTGAAACACAGTGCACTCTCACAGAAAACTCATTCCAGATCTGAGGGTGGACTCGGAGCTCAGGTTAAACATTCTGGATGTTTAATCCACCCAAATTAGAGCTAAGGGAAACATTCTGCATGTTTAATCCACCTAAATTAGAGCAAGTCATTACAGGAGATTAAGCGATACAGAGATAATTTCATGAATCTCTGGAAAAACCCTTGAGATTGTCTCTTTGGACCTACATTTCCACTACCAGCAAAAACACGTAGCAACTCTGCATGAGAAACACGTACTGGTCAAACACGGGAAAAAATGAGCAGTACTGCAATGAGAGCAGATTATCAGCTGCCCTTTAGCAGGACACTTGGGACAAGAACAGAAGCAAAAGATACTCACCCCAACAGCAGGTCATCAGGGACTGCAACAAAAAGAAAATGAAATGTGATTTTGCTGAACATTCCCACTGTAAGAGACATCAACACCACGGAGAGGCTAGTGTCCCCTAATGCACCCCCAGAGCCCACACAGCACTGCAGTGCTCCAGCCATCCTCTCTAGCCACCAAAAAGCAACAAGGAGCAGCAAAATGATCTGCTATAGTAGTGCTAAGGCACCTAACGAGTACAGCAATTAAACACACATTCAGAACCAGGGGGATTAATTTTAAAAAGAAATGCAGAAGCCCAAATGTACTTTCTTTTATAATATCCTACTTTTAAAAGCATGCAAGAAAAGGCATGGGGCCTCAATGTCTTACTCGGTTACTTTAAGAAGCTGGTTAAAAATACATATATTGGTTTCTCTGAAACCCTCTTGGCATGAGTTGAAAACTCTGGCATCAAAACTTTAAAAATGTTGTTCTTTTCCCAGCATAGTCTTGCAGGGCACCACTGGTTTATAGCTTTTAATACAGCACTCAGAAACATAATGTCTTCACTTATTAGAACTTCTTGTTAAGATGGAAAATTACACTTAAGAAAATTTGTCTGTTTGTTGCAGCTGACAGCTTAGGCTCTGATCATCCAATCTGATCTTTCTGTTATCACTAATGGGACACAGTGTCTCTGTATTCCACTGGAAGATCAGGACTTTTGATTTTAAAATCCTTTGTTCCAAAAATTCAAAATAATCTCTATGTCTTATGCTGTTGGTTTAACTTTTCCAACTTTATTCTAATTTAATTCTCCAAAGTGATTGATCAGTTTCTTTCTGCAGTTATGTCCCAGTGTACTGTTTTGGTGCTTTAAGGAGAATTATACCTTAAAAGGAATGTTGACTTTTTTTTCTAGTTTACAATAGGATTTATAAAGCTCTTTTAAAAAAATCACATGTAGATTTTGGATCTACTCTAACCTGAAGGAGCCATACTAGAAGTATGCCAGAAAGCTGTTGATGTGGTCACTCTGGAAGTTTAGACGCTAAGACTCTTCCCATTTACCACTCAAATGTACTCAGTACTCAGACCAGCTTCTCTGAATGTTTATTTGATTGGGTTTAGTGCCGTTAAAATATTCCGTAAATTGACACTTTGTTTAGGAAGAACCATTCTGTGCTACTTATCAAGTAAACACAAACAGGTGTTTATTCTTTCAGCACAGATTACAGAACTATGTTAGTAATCCAGAGTGCACTGAAGGTAATTGTTCGTAACTAGCTGCTAGAATTGGCCAAGATTTAACCGTTGGTTTACGCCTGCTTGATTCACGCAATGGGAAAGTTGTTCTTTGCCCTGGGCTCGCTAACACAACTCCCTCTGCCGGTCAGTCATAAAACATGATCGTTTTGAAATTCCTGAGTCTGTAAAAACAGCAGTAGAATAGGCACTACAAAATGCCTATAATTATCATCCCTCAAGTGCAACCACTTACACTACGAGCTCCAAGCAAGCAGCATTGCCCTAGGTCCCACAGTCAAGAAAGTGCCCAGCCTGGTCTGATTTTTGGAAGGACCTGACTTTTAGAAGGGGGCTGCTCCTCATTACCTGTGCTTCAAACCCCTTTGTGTCCAGACAAGTTGTATCATGTACAGCAATTAAATATCCACTCAGAACCACTGGGATTAATTTTAAAAAGAAATGTGGAAGCCCAAGTATACTTACTTTTATAATATCCTACTTCTAAAAGCATGCAACAGAAGGCATGCAGCCTCAATATCTTACTCTGCCACTGCTGAAAGTGAAGGCCACCCCTCACGCAACAGTCTGCGGAAGATGTAAGCAAGGAGGGGCTGACAGCCCTCACTGCTACCTGAGGGTTTGACAGCCCCGGTATTACAGGCCCACCGCCTGCTGGGATGGTTCTGTTTTTCTTTACATACCATGTGAGGTCTCCTGAAAAGCCTTTTTGATCTCTTTCAAAAGCTCTTCTGCTACTGCTGGCAAGGTACTATCCATCGCATGGGCACTGGCCTCCTGACGGGGAAGCAAGACACAACAGGAGACAGTGGGAAATCATTAAGGTCACCAAAGGTACCGCAAACTAACACAGTTTCTCTGGGCAATGCCCTGTTTCAACCCTGCGATGAGGCCAAGGAAGCAGCATCCTCAGCGTCTTTTGAACGGTGGTTTTGACACTTTCTCGGAACACAGAATTTCTCAGCATCACGCGGGTTCTCTCTCTCTCAGATACCTCCACGTACGAACAGACCCCACGGACGGGCCGGGGCGATGCAGCCAGCTACAGGACGAGGCTGCGGCCTGCAGCGTCCCGGCGCCGGGCCGAGGCAGCTCCCGGCCCAGGCAGCCGCACAGCCCGCCCGCCCCGCAGCCCCCTGCGCCTCAGGGCGGGCGCGGCGGCCGCCAGGCCCCGGCAGTGGGACCCACGCCATCCCCACCCCGCACGGCGGCTGCTCCCGGGAGGATGGGTCCCTCGGCACCGGTGAGGCCGCGTCGGGGCTATTTAGAGCCGCCGAGGCCGGGACGGCGGGCGTGGGCTTGGGCCGGGACCGGGACCGGGGCCTACCTGCGGCCGTGCCGCCGTGAGGCCGCGTCTCCATAGCAACAGGCGCCATTTGCACCGGGTGACGCACCGGCCCGCATCACGTGGCGAGGGCGCGGGCGGGATCTTAAAGGGCCCGCGGTGGAGGATGCTGGCGGCGGCGGTGCCGCGGGCCCTGTCCCGCCTGGCCACCCGCCGCCCGCCTGCGGGGCTCCCGCCGCTCCGGGCCGCCTGGCGCGGCGGGGCCCGCGGGGAGGAGCAGGGCGGCAGCGGCACGACGGGGCTGGCGCGGCGGCGGCGGTGGGCCCGGCCGGTCGGGGGTACCCTGGGCTCCCTGGGAGGTGAGGCGCGGGGCGGTGCGGGGTAGCGCGGTGCGGGACGGCTGTCACTCTCTCCCCGTAGCCCTCTCCCTCTTCCCCAGGGACGACGAGGAGGACGGCGAGGACGCTATTATCCTCCTGCTGAAGAGGGCCAAGGTGAGGCGGCGTCCCCGGCGGGCGGGGTGCCCTCAGCGGGGCCCGGCTCAGGGGGTGACGAGCCCCGCGGCTTTGCCCTTCTCTCGGCAGCTCAGCGTCCTCAAGGGCGAGCTGGGGGAGGCGGAGCGGCTTCTGCACGAAGCGCTGCGGCTGTCGCACCGGTCGGATAACAGGAAAGCCATCGTCTACACGTACAGCATGGTGAGGCGCCGGGGGGCGGGCAGGGGCTGCGGCGGGCCAGCATCGCCGTGCGGCCGCAGTTCCCCCCGCGGGGTGTTGTGCCGTGTGCGGGGGCTACAGCGGAGCTGCAGGGAGGAGGGAGAGCAGCGGTGGTGAGTCCCCACAGCCTTTGCAGAGCTTCAGCACTGTGTGTCTCTTCCAGATGGCAAACGTGGCCTTCATGCAAGGGCAGCTGGACAATGTGAGTAACGCTGTCTCCCCCCTGCCCCCTCTGAACAGGCTGACCTCTTGTGTAAGGTGTTGTCATGCCCAAGGTCGTGAAGGTGTTCAGGCTGTGACAGGCTGAGGGATGTGAGGTCTTGTCATAGAATGCCCTGAGCTGGGAGGGACCCACAAGGACCATCGAGTCCAGCTCCTGTCCCTGCCCAGGACACCCCAAATTCACACCATGGCTCTGAGGGCCTTGTCCGAGTGCTGCTTGTATCTCGCCAGGCTGGTGCCGTGATGCCTCCCTGGGGAGCCTGTGCCAGGGCTCCACCACCCTCTGGGGGAAGGGCCTTTCCCTAATGCCCAGCCTAACCCTCCCCTGGCACATCTCCCTGCCATTCCCTCGGGGCCTGGCGTTGGTCACCAGAGAAGCAATCAGCGCCTGCCCCTCCTCCTCCTCCCCTTGGGAGGAAGCTGCCTTCTCTTCTCCAGGCTGAACAAACCCAGGGACTTCAGCCGTTCCTCGTACGGTTTCCCCTCTAAACCCTTCCCCAATCTCATGGCCCTCCTGGACACTCTCTAGCAGCTTTATACCTTGATGTCCTGTGGCTCCCAACACCGCACCCAGCCCTCGAGGTGAGGCCACCCCAGCGCGGAGCAGAGCGAGACGATCCCCTCCCTCACCCGATCCCCTCCCTCGCCCGGCTGCGATGCAGGGCTTGGTGCCCCCCAGGGCTCGGCTGGCCCTCGCGGCTGCCAGGGCACGCTGGGGGCTCATGCTGGATCTTGCAGTCCAAAGCAGAATAATTTGCCTTGGGACTGCAGTCCCATGGAGCACATACTGCTAAGAAAGGTGCTTTCACAGTTACATTTTAAACTCCAACATGGAGTGCAAGGGAAGGAATACTTCTTACTATCAAATGCCACAGTCAAGCAGTTAGATGGCTGCCCCGAGGAGAATCTGGGAAAACCCTGAAGGCACACGGATGGTAAATGCACGGCTAGTGCAGGAGTGCCAAAGTAGAAACTGAAAAGACCCTACCAGCGCCACAGGGCTCTGGTCAGCCTTTCACTGCTGACTGGTCTTGACATACAATGTAAATGGCACAAATTATGAGACAGGTTTCTCCCAAGTAGTCTGCCTTTGTAAAGGGTAGAGATCTCTTGATTTAACTGCCATCATTCCTCAGTATTCTCTTCCAAATTCTCATTTCAGGCAGAAAAGCTCTACAAAGCAAGTATGAGCTATTTGCTTGCAGGGGACACAAAGGAGGTATGTTCTTCTCGTAACAGCTTTCAGCTGGAAGTATTAACAATTCTTTGTTTTCTTTCTTGTGCTGTAACACCTCCTACTGGAAATTGGCAATACTAGCTATGAGCTTGCCAGCTTCTCAGGCCCTTCCTTTAAGGGGAGGGCAGCTCTGGAGACAACAGGATGGGCATTTTTCAAGGTCTAAACTCTTTTCAGGCAAAGTAATGTCTCTACTGGGGAGGTGCAAGAAGAATAACAGTTTTGTTGTGTGTCCTCCTGGCAGGATGATAATGCAATCCTTGAGATGTCCCTCAAGCTGGCCAGTATCTATGCTGCTCAGAAACAGTGAGTTCCCTGCTAAAGGCACCTTTTGCTTTCATCTCAGCTTCACAGTAGCAGTGGTGGCCAAGCTGGGCCACTCTATTATTAAAGAGTGCCTGAGGAAGCTCTGGTGTGGCAAGATACCATCAACATAAAGGTTCCCACAGGCATGACACTTGCCTACCTGCTGTCAGGCAGCACAGCGATTGCTGTTATGACCCGTCCAGCTTAAGGCAGAATTAGCCATAGCGGACGTTGCTTTTTAGTCTGAAATCCCCATCTCACAGGAGAGAAGGCTTTTGAAGCAGTTGCGGGCTGGTAACTTGTAGCTGTTTTTCAGTGGAGCAGCAGCAGAGGTTGCCTTAGCTGGCCTTGTCTGGGGGGGAGGGGGCCTTCTCCATCTCTTGGATCCCTTTGCCCATGTGCCAAGAGGAGGGTCCAGGCCATAACCTGGAGGGCAAAAAGGTTCTGCTGAAGGGGAAAAGCTGTCTTACAGGCCCTCTAGGAGGAGGGACTGAAGGTGTTCACATCTGTCCCTTGAGGGATGGAAGGAGCCTTGCCTTGCTGAGTAGCTGTACTTTGCAGGCACAAGTTAGCCCTGGCTGGCTACGAGTTCTGCATCCTGACCTTAGAGGAGAAGATTGCCAAGCAGAAGGACTTGCCTGAGGATGTCTTACCAGGTAGGACTGCCTTGTCTGTCAAAGGCGTCTCTCATTATCTTGTCTCCATTTCCTTGTTCTCGACATTGCTTTCCATATTGCCTAAGCACCATCTTCATGTCAGTCCATTGTCTTCACACTGCATAAGTTTCCTGCTCTTGTAGGATGGAGACTCATGCATGGTCTTGTAGAAGTGATCACTTCCACTCCTCTCTTTGCAGCTGAAGAAAAGGCCAACACCCGCCTCTTGCTTGGGATGAGCCTAGACTCCTATGCTCGCTATCTGCTAAATGTTAACCAGCTCCCAGTGGCCCAAAGAATGTATGAGAAGGCTCTGCAGATATCAAATGATGTTCAGGGAGAGACTCATCCACAGGTGATGTGTGCAATGGTAGTTGGACTATTAGGCAAAGAAGGGCTAATGTAGGGAACAAGGCAGCCTTAAAAGCAGCTTTGCTGGCAAACATACACAGCACTAAATTGGCTTCTGTTTTCCTGCCAGGAAGAATGAGCATGCAGAATAAGACACTTTCTTACTGAAAGCTTCTCTGGGAAATCCTACTTTTACTAGTGCAACAGGGGTATGAATGCGATGCTTCTGCTGCCCCAGACTTCTGTACAGGTCTTGCTCAGAGCTTTTCTGTCCTGGTGCAGACTGTGGTCCTGATGAATGACTTAGCAACTGTACTGGATGCTCAGGGGCGCTACGATGAGGCATACTCCCATGTGAAGAGGGCAGCTGAGCTGGCAAAGGAGACTCGACACCCTGAGGAGCACATGGTGCTGAATAACCTGGCAGCAATTCTGATGCACAAAGGTAGGTAAACAAATGTCCAGCCCATGTCCCTGTGCTGACTGCGGAGACCTGTACTGTAGGATTGAACTATAGTGTTGTTTTTGTGTTACTATTTTTAGTTTAAGCAGTAGGTCTGCTGACTTGGTGTAGGAAACTTGTATCGGGTTCAGACTGAATTCAGCTGCTGAAGGATCCTGTCCAAGATAAATGCAGTACTGCTGCATCTGACTCGAAAGGTTGCCAGGGAATCTAGTTTCCCTTGTCCTGCATGTACAGTAACTGGTTCCAAAAAGACAGAAGACATGTTTGAGACTAGTTTCAGTGAGGTCTCAATGTTGAAGCAGCACCTTGTCCTGTCGTCATTGCTGTCGTCTAGCTCTTTTAACTGGCACCCTGTGGTGGATGTTTTCTGAACCTCCCTAGTTCTTGCAGTGTTCCGGGTAGTCTTTTGCACGTCCTTTGCATGTGCTCAGCTTCAGGAGAGGACTCTGAACAAGGGCGATGCAGTTGGCTAGCCATGCTGCTTTTTCCTCTTGCTACAGAAGACTTCCTGCAAGCAAAACAAGTGTACGAAGAAGCTCTCAAGCAAGCACAACAGAAGGGAGATGTTGCTTCTGTCCAGCATATCCAGGAAGAACTAGCTGAGCTGGCCAAGAGGAGAAAGGGCTCCAAATGAGTTTGGCCCCAGAGTCCAACCTCTGACAGCAGCAAGGGTTGGTCAGTACAAGCACCCTGGGACCAGCGTGGTGCAATCCCCCAGGAGAACAGCACTCAGGAATTAAGGACTGCTTAACGAGAAGGGCTGCTACTGCCTAACAACTTAGCCCAAAATAAAGTTGTAAAACCTTAACTATGGAAGTTTGTGGTGTAGTCTATGGTTAGTGACCTACTGTGCCAGTGATTTAACTTTGTCTTGACTGCCAGTAAAGTGCAAGTCTAGCCTGATATTAATACTTGCAGCCAAGGAAGGTATTTGTCAGTGCTACAGTTCAGTATGTATTAACTTCAACTGAGCATTTCCCAGGCTATACCTGTACTACAACAGCGCTGTAGGTCCATGTCCTTTTCAAACAAGTTGCCTGAAGATCAAGTGGTTTCCTTTGAAAGGATTTAGCATCCAAAGACAGAACATGCCCTCTCAGAGGAGGGGTGAGTCCATGTTACTAAAGCAGAGCTGCTGTTCAGAAATAAGATGCTCGGCTACCTTACTGCAGTGAAGAGCACACTGAGTGCCAAAGCTGTCCTTCCTTGGATAGGTCAGTGCTAGAGCCCTGACGCTTCCTGTTGGAAAAGGGCGTATGTACATACCATCAGGTCTGATGAAGGCACATGCCTTCATGTGGATCTAGTACGAACAGCCTGCTTATACAACAGAATTTCAGCTCTGCCCTGGAGTGAAGCCTAATGTTAAAGGAGAATTAAACAAGTTATCACATCCGTATTTAGGTAGGATAGTAGAACTAACTGTAATTCTGTCACTAACCAAGCCTCATTTTAACTTCTCATTTGTAAGAACGTCAGCTCTGGTATATCCCTTAATGTTAATTGCATCACTGTTAGTTTACTTACAGTAGCATTAGTGGCTTCAACTCTGCTTAACTTTGAGCTAAGAAGAGGCATGCAGGTTTTCTAGAGTAGATGTTCATTGAAGCTGGAAAAACTCAAGTCACACATACAGCTTTGTTCTCAGCAAGCTAGGAAGGAAAAATGGCTGTTACAGGCACGCTTGTACTAAGAGAAAAGTTCCAACATGTTAGACCCCATCTTTAAAGTTCTGGTTTTTGGTTTTGAAGCGGCAGACCGTAGACACTCCAGCAGCGTTAACTGGGAACCCTGCAGCACCCCGAGGGAAGTGTTTTGCCTGTTCTCATGAACATAGCTTGATGCTGCAAAACAAGAGGGAGACACAGGAAAAGCAAATGGAGAACTGATCCCCTTTATTGATTGGTCTGAATCCAGAAGTCACTGTCTACTGAAGACATTGTGTGGAAAAAAAAAAAAGTTGAGTTTTATGATGCATGGGGTTTTCAAGTCTTAAATGATTTCATATCAGATCACGAAACATATCAAGATGAAAGCATTGTGAAAGCGCTGATCAGAAATCAGTTAAAAATTTGTAGTAAACTACACTTTGTAAACATGATTTACAAACACCTCCCTGTTTGAAACAGGTCAGATGTAATTCCATACTTGGAGATTACTGGAATTGTGGTAAACCCTAACTTAGGCTCTGGAGAGGTTTGGTTTGTTTTTGGTGTGGTTTTTTTTGTGGGTTTTTTTTTTTGTTTTTGTTTTTTACACTGGAGAAGTTAGAGCTCTAACAAACAAAAAAGCAGCAACATTTTATGTGCAAATGCCACTCAAGCTGTATCTTAGGAGAAAGTGACTATCCTACTTCGGATATCTTGCTGCTGCAGCAGCAATAACATGAAGCGCTGCTATGAACATGCTATACTTACTGTACAGTTAGAGACATTTGTCTGTACATGCCTCTTTCACGTTGTATTTGTTACACTAAGAAAGAACAAGTAAGTTTTAGAATGGAACTTAACTCTCCACTCCAAATTTAAATCTACAGAAAGGGCAGATCAACTTGTTTTCCAGTATATGTTGCTGTGGGAACGAAAAAAGTTAAAATAAGAGCACAGGTCTACAAAAAGGATGAAAAGTTCACTACTTTAAGCCCGAAGGGTAAAGGATGGGAGGGTGAGAAAAAAAAAAAAATCTGTCTTGGAGAAAGACTGCAAGGAGATTTAAGACTGTCAACTCATCTACTCTGATGCAGTGTTTAAAAAAAGTAGCAAAATAATTCTGTATTTGCAATGTGCTGTCAAGTTTCCAAATGAGTTCCTTTGGATTTTTTTCTTTCCCACACTTAGGGCAAAAAGGCTTTCCTCTAAACTATCAAAGTAAATTGGCCACCAACAAACAGTTCTGCACTTCTTCCTGTTTGTAACTGGACCGTTACAGTCCTTCCGTAAGATGTAGAGCTTACACGGCTTAAGGTTACACAGCTGCATTACACCTTCCATACAACGTATCGCAAATACAGTGTTAAGTTAAAAATGTTTCAACTGGAAAATAACTTCAAGGCAAAGACTCTGTTCATCAATGAGATGCAAAAGCAGTTTGGAATCTGACAGACCATGCCACCCCCCCAGCTCAGTGCTGTCTGTAACTCAGTCTTCCCACCCCGGAAGATTTAAATTCACTTCCTGAGGTCAGTGCAGCAAAAAAGAAGATGCTCTTGAAGATGGATGTCAGGACACCCTGTGGTATCCCTGACCAGATGTATGTACACACGAGCTACGAGCATATCATAGCAGGCATTGATAGACGGATGATTAAGGAGACTCTCCTAGTACCATATAAAATTAAAAAAAAAAAATATCACCCTAACAAGTATTGCACACTTAGGGAGTTAAGCCAAGCATTTGTAAGGACTTCCACCAAAAGCTTGCTTATAGGGCTGGGGATGCAGACTTTTAACATAATTAGTACGTAATGATTTTAAAATCAGACTGGAGGAAGGTGAAAATCACAGTACCTATTTCAAACTGGTTGTAACAGAAGCCAAGTAGTTGACTTGTGTGTTGCTCAATTATTCTATAAAGGCATTTTGTTTTATTCCAAGTTGGGATGTAGAGGTTTTTCTTCTTAAAGGATTCATCAACCCACCCAGAGCCTCTGTTCAGATAAGCCATTTGCTGTGGTTAAATATGACAGTGAAATTTAGTAGCCTGTTTTGACTGCATACAATGCAGAAACAGAAGAGACTAAGACAGGCTTTTGGGGCACAGTTAAAATTCCCAGTGTGCATATCAGTGAGGTATGCCTCCAGAAGCTGTTCTTTTTGTTTGGTTGTTTTCTTTTTTTCTCCTTTTAAAAATGAACCGTAACATACCCATGCAATAGTATTTCTGCAGTGTTGCTAAATAAAACCAACTGCACCAAAAATTTACAGTGTGGCAGAATTTAAAATTCAAAGAAATATATCATCTTATTCCAGCGAACCGGACTATGTTAATGTACAGAATTCATTAAGGGGTCAGTCTTAAAAATCAACATTTTCACAAGAGCTTGAACACCAAGAAAGTGTGTCTAGGGGAAAAAAAATTATATAAAAGCACAATGCCTGCAAGAAGTGGCACGGCATTAAATAGGCAATGATGCTAGGCTGGTTGGGAGGCTGGGGTTATGGTTAGGCTAGGCTGGAAGGGAGGCTAGGGTTATGAAGAGTACTCTACACTGGAGAAAATGCTTAAAAAAAAAAAATTACAAAATGACCCCCAAAGTTTAGGCAATGATTTGAACATAAGTACACCAGATACTATAGCAAGGGAAAAAACACTGCAAAAAGTACTCTCTATTTACAGAAGAATGATTTAAAGACATTATGGTTTTCTTTACAAATAGATGTAGAACAGGAATAGTCCACATTTTTAAAAACTCTTTACATATTTATCTTTAGTAAGTCAACCTTCTTGATCACGATCCTCCAACACATGGCCTGTGCAGAAGGCATTTAACGGACTCTCCATTAATTCTTCATTTTGTGGCCCTTGCTCTCTTGGAAAGTCTCTATGGGCACAAGTCAAAAATAGATTTCTTTTTTTGACCCGCAAATTAAAAAAAAATATCTGCATAGTTCAGTCATCACTGTCAGACAGAGTCTCATATTGTGCTGAAAGCAGAGGCGCAGGCTCTCGCTCCCATATCCTGTTCTGTTGGTGAGTGGTTGCTTGGCTCATGGACGGCGGGGCACACGCAATGGATGTTGGCGGTGTACTGCTGAGCATCCTCATCGTCAGCGGGTTGTACGGAAACTGTGTTGAACCTGAATCAAAGAGAGTTTCTCCAAGTCAAAACCATGAGCTGTTCTAAGAGATCTGTCTCTGAAAGGCAGTCTGGTTTTGGTTGTGGCAGCTAGCAGAAAATGTTCCCGAAAATCCTTAGATGCTGTAATCTTTTGTCCAATACACCAGTGTTACAGCATGTCTACATCTGACCTTCCTACAAATATCACATCTGGTTTGTTAAGTTTATAAGAAACCCATTTCTCACCTGTTGATGAAGGCCTGTCTTCCCAGGCCCACACTGGAGTCTGTCTGTGGTAGTCCCCTTCTGAATGTACAGATGAGACAGAAGAAGGTCTTTCGGTTCCCAAATATCCCTGGCCAGGAATTGGAGACTTAGACTTCCTACTGTTGGACTTGCCGATTAGCTTCTGCTTGCTGACTCCCCCTCCTGGAAGCGGAAAGGACAGGTTTTACACAAACGTTACGCTGCATTTTAGCCTACGTTTGTTTCTGTGAATTATCACTTGGCAGCAAAGAGGAGTTTCACACCGGGGCCTCCTGGCATGCTGATTTACTACTATTAGTGACTGTACAGGCCAGTCTTCTAACACACCATTGCTAGAAAATCCCTGTTCTTATCACAGCAGAGTTATATTTCCATTTTTAGGAACTGAGATGTTTTCAGTGCAAGCCAGTTCCCACTGTCACGTGTTCTTTACAGGTGATGTACTACACATGCGTTTTCATGAAGCCACGGAGAAGCTTCAGGTATTGAGTACGCCCCGTTATCTCTTCCCTGTTTCATCAGTGTTGTCATTCTCCAAGAAATTCAGGCTTATGTTCCCGAAGCACCAGTTTGAACACCAGGACTGCTAGATGGAACGGAAATACCATCTCTATGACTTCCAGAGGAAAAACAGTGATTTTTCAGCAGCACCAAATTTATTCAAATCCTTAATTTATTTCAGACCATGAAATATTTAGGAGCTGCAATGCCTCACCTGAATTTGGCGATGGATTAGCTTCTTCCCTGCGCGTCTCATTACTTGCTGATACCGCAGCACTGGAACTGCCAGGTGCTACCGCAATAGATTGTGACATTACAACTCCATGCTCCTCACTCTTGTCATCAAAGTTTCCCATCAATGCTTTCCTAATAATGTCTTCCAGACCCAGATTACTGGCAGGATCTGCAAAGGAATGACCCCTAGAACTGACTGCACCTGGGAGATAAAAGAAAACATACAGGAAAAGGTGGGAGGGGAGGCAAAAAAAAAAAAAAAAGTATCTCGGAGAAATCACAAAGGGGTGTGGGAAAAGATTTGAGAGAGGCAGAAAGGTGGGAAAAAAAAACCCCAAAGATGAGATTTTTTTCAAACGTGAAGCTACGTGCTCCAAAGCAGCTCACGATGGCTACAGCTCAGACGTGCCAGCAAACGCCAAAGAGCTACGGAGTGTTTGCAGGAGGATAAATTTTACTGTTCTTTTGGGTTGTTTTTTTTTTTTAATAGAAAGGAAACTGAGCATGCCGATTGTGACAGTGTATTAAGTAAAATCTGCAGCTATTATTTAGTTTTAAGAGAAGGGGCCAGAAGAATTCTTCTCTCATTAATGATACACACTAGATTGTCTTACGAAGTGTGATACATGGCCAATATTGATTCCAAAAGCTTGTCTTCCATCTAAATGAACGGAGATCAGCACTTTCTCCATTTAAAAGACAGAAGCACTGTACCGGAAGGGGCAGCGACTGGCCAAAATCAGGGGTCGTACCACAGACTGCCTTTACACGATTCAGATTTGGCAGTTCTTATCTCCCACACTGCAGTTCAATTCTCTGCCTCGCTCACCTCTAACACAGTAAAATTATGGGTTATGTTTCATTTCCCCGTCTCGTAGAAAATTATCAGTAAGTATTTTAAATGCACCAGCTTATAAAATAAACAACATTTAATGAACTAAGCTCAAGTTTTGTTAAATAAATTTAAATACAGTGTAGTTCAAGTGAGACGCTAACCAGTCTCATGACTTCTACCTCTGTGTAGGACTTGCAGAGCACAGAAACAAAACATTCTTGCCTAAGTTCCCATTTTAGATGTTTTCTGAAGCCTCCTTTGGTCATTTTGCTTTTCTTTTGATCATTTTTGCTTTACAGGAAACATATTGTCATGTAGGATATTACTTTTTAAATTATTTTCTTCCTCACTTACTGGACTTCCCAAAGCATATAAATGGAAGATATTACACTAGGGTTCCCTCCCCACCCCCGAAACATACATTGTTTCTTTTACTGAAAATCTTACCTGAGGTAGTGACTGCTGGCAAATTGAATATTTCAGTCCCTGGCTGAGCAGTTGCTGCAATTAAAGCACAATATTTCATTGAGTTTTCCAGCACTGACGATGACTACAAGGGATCACTACTGCTCCTAACGCACAAGGTATAATTACTTTGAACTATTTGCAATATTCTGTGTTTTCTTTCTCAGTCTTCTAAGATGAACGCACGCATCCGTTACTGAAACTATATTAAAATATGTCTTTTTAACAGGCATAATTGTAAGGGCCAAGAAAACACAAAACATTCAGTTTCAAGACACCTTTCCAAAAAGGAAAATGTGTAATAGTGTTGATATGAAGCAAACTAAAGGCACAAAGAATAATGTCAGGTTTTAGCAACTCTTGATTATGAGATTTTTCCATGATTTTCAGAATCCGTTTCTATCTCTCAAAAAAAAAAATTGTTAAAAAGCTTAAGTATGCATTACACTAGCATTTAAAGGAAAAAAATAAAAAGGAAAACTAACGATCTTCCAGTTCTTTGGTGGTAAGTTATTGTGTGTTTTTATATTCATAGATTTATATTAATTCATATGTTACTTGAAACTTATTTAGGTTAGGACATCTGTGGATGGCAGTCACATAAAGCTTAAGCTGGAGAAATTCAGTGAAAAGGCAAGTCCAGCATACCCATGTCAGAGTCACCTCCGCCAGACGAGTTCAGCTTTCGAAATATCTCCTGTTTCTTGGACTTTACCATTGGTGAAGTGTTCTCAAGTTTGGTGAAGAAGGAAGGTAGGTAGCTTATACTACCTGGAGAGCGCGAGTCAGTCCTGCCAAGACCAACACACGTCAAAGAGAGAGAACATTTTTCGCGACGTATATTTAAATCTTTCCAAAAGCAGACAGGCAGAAACCGCCAACATTCATACGAGCTTTAAGCCTCTTTCCTCAGCCTTTTTTTTGGGGACCAGACAAATATAATGACTCTGCAGAGCATCTGCTTTTTCAGGTAACTGAGGTTTAAGATCCTACAGCTCACAGAAGTGCCTGTGTCATTGTCTGTGCTGGAGAGCGGTACAGAGACGATGCTCCTACAAATCATCTCGGGGGTGCCTACTTCTGCCTTGCAGCCTGCACGCTGGCTGAAGTTTGCACTGCAAATTGGTAGGTACCAAATGTTTAAGCTAGAAGCCCAAATACTCACCCTAGCTGCTCCTGCTATTTACACATTGCCATTTTTCTTCTCACTCTTGTCCCCAGTATGCCTCCAGAAAGGATGTACTGCTACTTAAGTCCGCTCACCCACCCTATCACACATGGTTCAAACAAATAAGCTGTTTCAGGCATTCTTAGAAACCAAGTAAAACAACCTTACGGACTGGGATCTGGCTCGAGAGGTGCCAGTTAGCCATCCCTGCCCTACGGCACAGATTCAGACCAGGATCCACGTTCCTGTATTCCATACCCCTTATCAATTTTACATTCAAAGTTGCCGGCACACTTTCTGCACATGATTTTGTCACATGGGCATAAAAAATTGCTGAAGTAAATGTCAAATTGACAAGGCGTGTGTTTTATCTTCAGGTCTTAAAATATGCAAATTTTAGGCTGTTCATAAAGATGGTAAAAGTAGTAGTATTCCAATTACAGAATTTTAAGGGAAAAAACCAAACTAAAGCATGAAGAAATTCCGGTGAAAAATCTAAGATAATACCAGGGTCATGAACAATTTGCACTGTTTTCACAAGTGGACAAAAATTATCAACTGCGCATTCACTTGTGACACTTTGAATACTCGAGCTTAAGTAGCAGCAATCTGGCAGATCAGTTTCAATTTAAAAAACAAACCAAAAACCCCACTTAAAAAAATCAGCTAAAGTTAAAAAGACTCTAGGTTTCCTAGGCCAAGATCCTTAAAATTCTAAAAAGTGCTATCTTCCCTGCTACGTTCCTGAAAATCCCTTCGCATCCAGCTAACATCCATAATGGACTGTGACAACCCGGCCAGCAACTGCAGAGTGGAGGGGGACAAGAAAAAAAAAGAATCGCACCAGCATGACCCTTAAATAAGCACATGGTGAGCACGTTGGGTGCTAGTCCTCCTTCAGCAGGCAACCGAGCAAATGACAGGCGCCTCTGTTCCAATGTGCATCTGCCAGACCTTCGAAGACACCAGTGCTGACACAGTCCCGTGTAGTTTTATGTTGCAGATCTGGCAGACCGACAAATAGCCCTGGGAAACAGGGCTGCCTGATGCATGGGCCTCCTGACATCCCCCCTCACGCCTCCTGGAAATTAAGCTCCTTAGCTGAGTGATATTTCACGCGATAAGCTGCTCTAGAATCATGAGGTTTGGAAGCCTGGGTTCCTCCACACTTCACTGGGACAGCATCCAGGAAGCCAATCAGGCAGGAGAAGTCTGAATCATTTAATAAATATCATAGAAAACAGACCTTTCCCGAAAACTGCTTCACTTTCATAGAACTGGCACCCACAAGGAGTTTTGTTATAATGTTTTCTATCAGATGTGAAGTGAACACACTGCTTGCACCAAGAAACTCAAGACAGAACACGTACAGGTGATGTTTCGCTCAGGCTTCCCAAAGCATCTCCCGAGTAGCAGGTTCTGAATGCTAGCGCAAGAAGGATCAACAGCGATTAACAACTTGCCTGTGGCACCAGAGGAAGATTGCTTAAACTGCTCTTTATTAAAGATACTGTTTGCAGCACAAAGATCCAGAATAGTGGTTTTAAAATTCAGTTTTACACATACCTCTGTTCAGTAGGCTCAGTTCTTTGGGAAAGCAAAAGAACATTTTCCTGTTTTTCATGTACAACCGGGACCTGAGGTGGCGAGATTGGCTCATAGGGCTCTGAAGAGACATGACTCCTCTCTGGAGATTTTCCAGGTCTGCATCCATAATTCAGACAGATAAGTGCACTTAATGCATGTAAAGCAGTAGTTAACACATGTAATTGCATTCCAGTTGTTGCATAACTACTTATGTCTACTTATACATATATAACACGCTTCAGTGCGCTTGGCGATCTCAAAAATGTGACTTAAATCTGTTCATAATGACTTTGATAAGTTCTAAGTAATTAAACATCTTCACCCCTCTGAAGACTGGAAATTAAGCGTACAAAGTGAAGGCAAAACAGTTGTAAGCTATGTTACGGAGCCAAGCAATCGTCAAACACAGCACAAGACAGACGTTGCTTAGAAAAGACCAAGAGACACCTCTACTTCTGATCTACATCAAGATTACTGTGCTATTTTTCATAAATACCATGTTTGGGCAATAATTAAATTTGCAGTTAAACTGAACACAGGTATTACCTTCCCCTGGACTTGTCAGACAGGTTTTCAGGTGACACTCTAGCACCTGGCCGCTGATGGTGGACAGGCTGCGACTGCGACTCAGGGCTGTAGCGATTTGATGTCTTTGCCCGGGTAGAAACAGGTGTTGGAGCAGGGGTGGAATTCTGGAATGTAGTGGTGGGAGGCTGCAAAGAGGCCTGAGAAGCTGCCTGGTTTCTAGCAAAGTCTTGTGTAATGATTTGCTGGTTGTGGCCAAAAAGAAAAAAGAATGGAAGGGAGATCTTGGTCAGATATTGGCCAGAGCACACATATCCATGAACTAGACAAATATGAGACCGATTACAACAAATGAGATTATTAGTTTTACTTGACAATATTACACAACAATGTGTCTGAATTTATAATAATTACAGAACTGGTATTATGTTCCAAAACATGTTTTTTCATCATCAAAATATAACTTTTCACATCTGAAAACGTGTGCAAATAAACCTACACAGATGTGATCGGCAAGGGTGATAAGTCGATGGGTCCTGGGCACGTGTGCCATGCCTTCTGCTTGGGAAGAGGGAGGTGGAGGTTGTTGGGGTGAAGGGGGTTCCTGTTGTGTCCTATAGCGGTGAATCGGCCCCTCGTATTGCCTGTTTGGGTCGTCTAGTTGAAGAAGAAAAAGGTCAGTCTGTTAAGATGGTATTACTGAAGCTTCAAGGTTTGCAAGTTCTATGCTTACAAATTTAAAAGATGAGGTGTTTCTGCATCAGATTTTAGGTAGCCTGTGTGATGACCACCTTTTTCCCCCTCCATATATAGACCCTACAATTTAGAACAGATAAATAAATTCCACTGTGCAGGTGAATTTCAGTTCATTTCTCACCTGCAAAGTGTACTGTAATAGTCTGAGCTTTACTAGTAGGTAAAAGGTTGTGGGCACCAATACTAATATGCAATAATTTTGAAGAACATATTGAAAATAAATTTCTTATTAAATCAACTACACTGTAATGTAAAGGAGCACTGTTTAATGATGAGTGCCAGTTCCAATACGTTTGCTCTAGTTTTTCCACATCACTACAACAACACACTTGCAACAGAAGTCTCTGAAATGTTAAGAACGTGGTAAGCAGTCACTTAAAGACTCCTGAGTTCACAGAGCTGGTAAATATATGCAAGATAATTTTGAGAATATTGGCATACGAAGGTAAACTTACTTTCTCCCTGGCTTGGTTTAGGGGTGTCTTGTTGATAGGGCTGTAGCTTTTCTTGAGTAGGTACAGGTGAATTTGCAGGGCTAATCACCTCAATGGCATCTCCAGGAGCTTCATACCGGTGGGAGGATACTGAATATCGAGCAAAGGTTGTGGAATAAGGTGTAAATATCACAGACAAAAATCTTTGTTGCCTATACAGAGCTACACTAGAGCTTCCATTAAAATGGCGTGAAATGAAAGTCAAAACACCGTCCTTCTCTCATAACCATGGTGAAACAAGTACTCCTAAAAAGCAGTATTCCAATGTCAACAAAATAATTTTAGGTTTGCTGACTTCTGATAACGTTAGTTTTATTATCCTGCATTTCATGTTGTAGCACAGAATCCGAGCAAAACAAACAACTCTGACTTTGCAAGAATCTTGGGTCACTATATGCAAAAACTGTATTTGCTTATGGAGCCTCTCTGCTGTGCAGAGCTGAATATTTTATCATTAAATGTCAGAATCATCTCCCGGCTTATTATCTCCCTAATAGGCTATGACAGACAGCAAAGTAGTAGATAGTTACTAAGATACGTACAACTACTGGAAGAATCTGAACTTTGAGAGCCCCTATCTCGTGCATCCTTGTCTGAAGCAATCTGTCGAGTGATGATCACATCTATGAAGTTAGCAGCAGTAATTGTGGTCTTTCCTCGAGTTCTCAGCTCTTCCTCGTACCTGGATTTAGGAGGAGGTCCTTTCTCTTTACCAGCCTCTGAATAGACTACTGATGAAGACTGTCCCTGGGACTTGCCACCAGAAAAATTTGCGGATGTATAGGGGCACTGGACAGGCCTCTTTTCTACCTCCAGTGTCTTCTGTTCCATCTGCTGCTGTTCTGTAACCACAGCTGACCGACGTCCCATATTCTCTTCTATCCTGGTTCCTTCGTGCTTGTTCTCTTTTGCTTTGGCAACTTCCATCTGAGGAGCAGAGGCTGCAGCATCTACTAGTGCTGCAAGGGCATCAGCAGCAGTATTGTAACGGGAAGCTGGCAACCCCTGAGTAATAGAGGGAGCTCCAGGGGTGAGCTGCCTGTTGGCAAACATTGAATATTCTGAATTATATCACATGAAAGAAGAATTAGAACCATACCACGCATACAACAAAGCAAAGCTTTTGTGACACTAATTTCTATCACAACTGGAGTGGGTGAAAACATATTAGATCATTTCCAATAAATTCAAGAGCAATCAGATAGTGGTTATCCTCATCTTGTAGTATTTTCTTCAGGCTAAATGCACCTTTTAATAAGCTCAAATATTAATCAGATATTTCTGCAACAGTAACTTAAGAAACATACATGATACGTAGCTGAGCAGCAGGATCCAAAGGTGTGATTACACTTGTCCCATTGGTTCCTTGAAAAATACTAGGCCTTTGCTGCATTATGTTTTCCTGGCTTCTAACTGAAGGAGATGGGGACCGAACATATCCATGACTGCCCGGTCTGCCAGGCTGCTCTGTACCTGCAGAACATAGAGCGGAGGGGGACAAATGAAAAACATACACAGATCACTCTTACAACAATGCAGAAGTATGTATCAACACCATCTCCGCCACATCCTTTCCCAGTTGCCTCCACCACTCGAGATGTGACTGTATGTATTGAAGGTTTAAATAGTAATATTCCGCTTAAAATGCTCTAAATGACATGCGAGTTGTGCTAGCGATAACTGGGATTCACACCATTCCCTGGCTACTACATTGCTATGAGAGAAGGATCGAGAAGCCTGGTACTTGCTGAAGTTGCAATTACGGCCAGAACTGCTGGGTAACAGGAACCTGGCTTAAGGGCAGACTAAAACCAAACCGTGCCATATGTTGTTAATAAGCTGCACCTTGCTAACAGCGGCTATTGAAAATGAGCAGTTACAGTCTACAACTGATCCAAATGTGACAACGTGCACTCACCTGGTCGAAGATAAAGTTCAGCAGGGACTGAAGCTATTCTCTCCCTCTCTCGTTCTCGTTCTCTTTCCCGCTCTCGCTCCCGTTCCCTCTCCCTTTCCCGTTCCTTCTCCCTCTCCCTTTCCCGTTCCCTTTCAGCATTTGCAGCTGCAGAAGCTGCCAGGTGTGTAGGGTGTCCTGCAAGGTCCACAAGATAAAATGAATAAGCAAAAACAGATACTCAGGTTAAGCATAGTTTGATGTAAACACTTGCCAGTATATTCTGCCATCCACTTAGAGCAAAATTTCCCCAATACATTTTCATTCCACTCAAGACTATCCACTTATCTAGGAAGACAAAAGCTTAACATACAGTGATAGTGGAAAGCTCAACAGCTTTTTACTGAGGTGGTTCCTATACAGTTAGAAACTAGACAGCTTACAGACCCCAATTCCACCTTTCAACGCATGTAATATGGGGTTAGTGAAATCATAATCAAATGACCATAAATAAAGACCTGACAGAATGAGGCAAATTCCAAGTTTGTCAGCGGTCCTTCGGCTGCTAACGTAACTATAAAGGATATCATTAAGAAAACCTTTGCTATCCAAGTAAGAAGTGCGTGCAAAAAGCATCGCCTGAGGAAACATCAAAACATGACGTGAATGAAAGCTAAATAAAGACTGTCAATTATCTCAGCATTTCAGATGATTAGAGACATCACCAAATCGTAAGAGCTCTTACCTGGCGACAGAGAAGCAGGATTGTAAGGCCTGGGAGGGAAGGTGAGCTGGGTGCCGGGGATATAGGTGATTCTCTCCATGGGTGGTGTGCTTGTTCCTCCAGGGTGGGGCACTAAGATAGTGGGAGCCATGTTGTTCAGGTCAATAATTCCTGTTAGGAGATGACACCCATAAAAATGGCCATTCAAGGACAGACCAACTGTCTACACATTATATATTCTGTTCATTGATAACGGTCAGCAGTGAATGTTTAGTGGAAAAAATATAAGAATAGGGCAAGTGCAGGACTATATTCCAGCTGGTTAGACTCTCTTAGATCTGGCACTCAGCAATTTAGGAACATACTAGGGCAGAATTTGCATTTCTAGCACTCCCTTTAATTGCCCCTCAGAAAAATAAATACACTTTGCCTCTACTAAATAATCTCATCTTTTAGCAAAATGGTATCATCAGACATCATTCACTCCCTTTTCCAGACCTTTTAGATTCACAAAGGAAATGAGATGTAGAAATGCACGGGTTCCACAGGAACTCCAACATAACCACATCCAGTAACCAAGCTGGTAGACTGACTATTTCCTGTTCAGTTTGTAACTCCTGGGAGAATGCCACGTAACCCCAAGGACTCATTACTGTTTTATTATTTTGTTCTGAGCCTTTGCTCAACATTTCAATGTGAAAGAGTTCTTCAAACTCATGTCCCATAACGAACATCTGCATCACAGAAATATAAATCTCTCCACAGTGAAGAGGGTTGCAAAGAAATTCCTTTGCTTATCTTCTAAAGCATTCCTTTTGGGTTCTGATGATTTATCAGTTCCTACAGTTTCTTTGCCAAGTTTCTTGCTTCTGGTGTATCTGATGAAGTTACTAGTTCATTTGGCTTTATAAATTTTTTTGACCTCTACGGTCTTACATTTAACTTGTCACAATTTCCATTTTCTTTCTTTGAGGAGTTACACTTTTGCGAGGTGTCTTTTTACTTTGAATAGCTCCTTCCTGCTGCTGTTAAACATCCAGATGGATTTAGGCTTTTCCCCACCCTGCAACAGGTCTCACACATTCGCTAACTCTAACGTAAATCTTTAAAGAATCGCCATGATTTTCACAAACCATACCCTTTTAGCTGTTGCTTTTATTTCCATTTTGAAGAAGCTCTCATTTTGCTATAATTCTCTTTTCCGAAGTTTGAAGACTGGTTAAATATGCTTCTGAATGTCAATTTAAACCAGCATAAACCAGTCTAGCTTCTTGAACACTAATAAGTCTTACAGCTTTCCCTTTAACAATATTGATGACATAGTTTTTTCCTTTATAGCCACAAAAGCCAGTTAGATATACGACAACTCGCCTGCAAACACATCTACACATACACACTTGTATGCATGCATGCACCCATCCAAACACATGTAGTTACACGCAGCAACAAAACCAACCAACCAAGCAACCAAACCACACCGCATATCCAAAACACACTTTAAAGAACATCATCAAAACACAGGCGTACCTCTTGCTCCTGCGTATGGCAGAGCTAAAGTTTGCTCTCTAGGAGATAATCCTCTCGTTACATCAGGACGTAAGTTGACTTGCATCTGCTGTGAGGTAATGTAGTCATTTAGGATTGTCTGCCGTGTATTCTCCATTGCGTAAAGCTGATACTGACTCGGGTAGCCGGGGGTGGGTGAGAGCTGCCTTTGGAACAGGTAAGCAGCAGCAGCTGAGGGTGAAGGAGGAGAGGAAAAAAAGAAAAGATGATTTAGGAAGCAGTATCGGTGATATTGAATTAAAGTTTCAGATGTTTATATAGCTCCAATGAGAAGTGCTATCAACTCTCTCTAGCCAGTGCCACGTGAATTAAAAGAGTGTTTTAATACTGATGTTTTATTGAATTTATGCACTGTATGTGGACAGGAAAAGCTAATAATCCAGACTGGAGAAATACATTAGAGAAGAGGCTTGATTAAAAACATAAATCCCAAAGCTCTGAGGTTGTAAAGGGTTGAAATACCTAAAGAAGGTTAAGACATCTCACAGAAGTGGACTGGCGGATATGTTAAAATGGAGTCCACTGTATTTAATATCACCAGCAATAACCTGATAATCCCTCAGTGAGAATGAATCAGTCCTGAACACAGGGGTCCTGACTCCCTTTAATTCTATAGCATCTTCCACATCCTTTGCATGGCTTTCCTGGAAGCTTAATATATTTCAAACACACTTATCTAAAGATACCATCTGAACTTTTTCACAAAACAGAAGCAACCTGGCAGCTTCTATAAGAAAGTTACCATATTATACAATAATATTCGAGGAAGTTTCCAGGTTAGATATTAACCTCCCCACTGAACTAAAATCAAACCACAACAGTGTATATCTTCTGTACCTATATCCGTTTCTTCTGTTGTTTTAGAAGTTGGACTTGATGATCCTTGTGGGTCCCTTCCAACTCAGGACATTCTATGATTTGATATATATAAACTCTTATAAACCTGTGGCCACTGAAAATCGCCTTTTAAAGGTATTATTTTTGTGCATCAAAGCATACAATATTTCTAAAACTAAAAAAAAACCCAACACAAATATTTACCAGGATCCAGAGCCCTGTGAAATGGCATAGCAGGATCTAAATGAGGAGGGAGGTGACTCCTATAGACTTCAGGAGTTGCACCTCTGTGATGAGGGTCAAAAGGACTGTGAGCCACTACAGGATCAACCCCTGGGACCGGAGATTTTGCTGGCACGCTCTCCCTCTGTGTTGGAGTAAGTGTGTTTTTCCTTTCATGATTTGCTGGCTTCCCGGAAGATATTCCAGCTAAAACCAATGAAAAACCTGAATTACTAAAATGCATAGTTTTCAATTGCAAATTCAGCTGTAAGTATATGCTGGCTCCCAAGGATTGTCCATGGGGACCCTGCAATCTGATACAATAAATCACAAACTATTTCTGGTGAAAAATATGAATTCTAAAACTAGGATTGGTTACACTTCACCGTATTATTGTCCTCATCTAGGTACCTCTATAGTTCAGGAATAGCTTCTGCCCTTAAAACATCACCCTTGTAGGCAGCACTTTCAGCGTGATCCATAATCAAATGCAAACTGAGACTGAATTGCCTTCCCACCTCCATGTTACAATATGGTGGATTTTCATTTTCTGATTTCAGCTGACAGCTTACAGCCTTCTAAAATTCCTTCTAGCCACCCTCAGATGGAAAGAGGCCATTAGAATTAGAAAAAAAAAAGTAGAATGGATCCCGGAAACCAGTCAAAAAGCAAGTTTAAAATTAAATTATTAAAACCTCTTGTCTTACTCTGGATAGGAACAACATACCCTCACTAACTCTATTCATCATAGGTGAACTCCTGGACATTGGACTTTGATAGTTCACAGGTGTCCTCCGAGCATTGGTATCATCATAAATCCCAGGGCTCAGCTGTGATTTGGGAGTTTCATGAAGAGTTGACCTGAGAACAGAGGGACCAGAGCTGACTACTGAGGTGTGACGGGAACGTACTGCATCCCCGGTCTTCACATCTTCATATTTTCCTCGCTCCACCACCTTCACGTTTTCTGGCACCATTTCCAGCTGAGGCATTCCACGGGGTAGCTTGCTTGGTCCAGTGATTAAAGATTTTACATTGTGTTTGATGGCAGACTGGCCAGAGTTGCTTTCATATTTTATGGGTGTGCCCTGAAAAGGAGAAAAAGATCAGGTAAAGTTATCCTGCCAATGTTTCCCTCGTGCTAAAAAACTGACGTTGCCAATACCGTAGTCCATTGCTTCTATCACGTTAGCACAGAACACAACTGGATCTTAGTGATTGTTACTTGCTGGTTCTCTCACGTTTGCTCGCAAGTGTGTTCTCTACAGGTGAAGTGTCAGCATTTTTCTAATACCCAGAAAATATTTTTAAGCTTTTTAAGCTGGTAGCTTTCTTAAAACAAGCCCCCACCCATGTCATTATTCAAATATCCTGAACTGATTCACCACTGAGGCTGTAAGCGACTGTATGAGACTAGTTGTGCTTTTTGTATTTACCTGAGATATGGAGCCTTCTATGATTGGCCTGGTCGTCTGCACCATTTCAGGAGTCTTGCGACTCTCCTGGCTTAAGAGGTCCTGTCTTGGGATTTCATGGATGGAACGACCCATTTCTTTTATAGTAGTGACTCCATCATATGGTTTCCCCTTCGTAATGGCTCCTTCAAATGTCCTTATGGGAGGCGACTCTCTCTTAATCTGTTTAGGGTATTTCAAGCCTTCTTCAAAACTTTCAGCTGTTGCTCTTGGTGTGCCTTTTATAGAAATAGAGTGTCACATTACTGGTATTAATAATTACTAAGTCTCTTTTTTCATAAGCAGAGTAACTAACTACCTGTCATAATACTGGTAACTTTGGTTTGCTGTAGTATATGATAAGATAATCTGAAGACTGACAAATCATGACAAAAAATACACTGAACAAATATTCAATATATTACTAAAAGCATCCCAAGTTATTTCAGATGCTAAAATAAAGGAAATAGCATACATCTCCAGAGGTCTGGGGAATTGTTAGTGTTTGTTAAAAAAAAGTTCTAATTACCAAGTATTCATATTAAAAAAAGTCTGTTTTCCAAAAAGAAATTAAATGCTACATTTACACATAACTTTGTACACAGCATATCAGAAAGCTGCTGATTTATGCTCTGAAAACATGTTTGATAACATAAGCTCCACCTTTAACACAGCTACCATTGTTATTAACAGTTCTAAGGTTCAGAAATCAAGATTTTTGAGGATGTAATTAATGCTTGCCTTCTAAGCTTGCAATACTTTACCTTGCATTATAGAGCCAGACAACACTGTTCTCTCTTTCAGTTCAGCGTGTGGGCTACCCCTAGGCAGTGCACGGCATATTAAACCTAAAATTAAAACGAACATCATTTTGAGAATTAAACAAGTGTTCAAAAAAACCCCCCAAACCAACAAAACCCTCCTCCTCCTTACACACTTTACAGATAGTATCTGTATCATGGTAGTGCCCAGAGGGCCTAGCCTCAGTATGCTGGGCATTGTATCAACACGTTATAAACACCATCCCGCCCTAAAAAAACACCCTTCAGTTCAAGTATTCATGCTATTACACTGTGGCAAGTTTTAACATAGTTAGAAAACACAAGGTATTTTTATAATTAAGCTCAACTTTTGTCCCAAAAGCAGTCACTGCTTCTCTTACACCCCAGTTGCCTTATCCAGTAAAGAAAGGTGTCCATGATGGGAAGTGGAACAAAAAGAAAACACAAAAAAACACCCCAAAATAAACTTCAGCATCCTCCAAATCAATCAAAGTTCATATTGAACCATCTGTGAAGAGCTGCATTTACTGTTTCTACAGTAGGAACCTAAATCAAACCCCCAAAGAACTCAATTTTCCACAGTTTGAGGACAGAAAATGTGTCAGAGTGACAAGATACAGCATAAAAGTATCAGAGCAGCTTCTCATATGCCAAAAGAGCCCGAAGATGAGCCAAATGCATCAACAACTTAAAGGCAATGCTGAACTTCTATACACAACCTAGAAACCTCTTATTCGTACTGTTCCATCTGATGAAAACGTACACACAACAGCCTTTAAGGGCTGCCCAAAGATGGGACAAAATGCACTTAATGAGTAAGACTCCACAGTGTAGGTATGAAACATTTTCTTGGCTTTTGTGTTTTTAAAAAACAACCGGAAAAGTTATATAATGGCTTGACTTGACCTTTGCAGGATTAGTTTGATTACAGTTTATGAAATCAAAATAATGCTAGGGATGCCCTGAAGCAGGATACGGCAGCTGTGCAAGTCTTCTGCTCGGCTTAATCGAAGGGGCTTATTGCAGGAATGCAAAAGGTCGCGCCAACATGTTACCAAGTTACTATGCCATGGCTGAGACCAGTATTTAGCTGAATAGGTGTGTCGGTGGCGTCCATGCTAGTATGACTCAGTGTTGTCTCAGCCGTGCGACGACCCGCTGGGACTGTGAAGAGTCAGTTACATGGGTCAGATCTGCTGAGAGTAAGTACTAACTACGGGCAGTTATCGTAACGCACCGGCAAAACAAAAAGGAAAACTGGTGTCGTATTTATGGCACGCTTTCATTGTAGCCGTTGTTACATGGATTCGGTTAGTAGTGTAAGATTTAAATCTAATTTCTCTTTTAGTCTGCTCAATAACATACCTTGAAATACTCTTACATCGATGCAAAACGTTTGACTAAAACACAAAACACCTTGAAAACAGCTGTTTTTACCTTCCAGCGGTGCCGACACTGGAGACTCCCGCATTGACATTCCTTGCTTTATATTTCCTTCCATAGCATCATAGCTCCTCTTTAAACCCATTTCATGAGCAGTTCTTGGACTCCTTGTTCCTTCACGAACATTTTTAATAGCTGACAAAATTTACAAGAGCATGGTCAGGAAATGTGGACAATTCAAAGATCACACCTTAGCATTACATTAAATGAGCCCCCCCGGTCATTAATACATTAACACAACAATTTCAATATAATATTGTAACATTAAATCTCAACCTTAAA
Organism: Phalacrocorax carbo; assembly: GCF_963921805.1. Taxonomy (NCBI): domain Eukaryota; kingdom Metazoa; phylum Chordata; class Aves; order Suliformes; family Phalacrocoracidae; genus Phalacrocorax; species Phalacrocorax carbo. The sequence goes on from NC_087529.1 coordinate 2,822,600, forward strand.
AAGATGTTTTATGGTTTCTTAAAAAAGCTATTTGTTCAAACAGTTACTCATTTATCAGTAATTCAACTGGAGTTCAAAGTTAAACGAGATACGTTTTAATACAGATCATTTTAAACTTGGCAGTTTAACCTTTCAAAATAAAGGTATTCCATGACAAACTGGAAATCAATGGCACAGAAATGAAACAGGTTAACTATATTTTAAACACATAGTACAGGAGACTCTTCAGAAAACAGGCACAATTTCTGGATCGCTTTAATTCTCACCCTCAAACACACACGCAGCTCAGTACTCCCAGACGGCACCCCAGTGACCGTGGTTTACACCCATCCGCTTGGAAGAGAGATAATTCAGCTATGGATTCTAAAAGCAGAACCTACTGCAGCTTGACTTTGCTCAGGTAGAATATACAAATACTCACTATCATAAGATAAAATATGCCCACTTTTGCCTTCATAAATAACATGGCCTTTGGCGGAAGCTTCCTCTCGGCACTTTTCTGGGCTGCTGTCTTCTGTGGCCAGCCGGGTGATGGTTCCCTTCAATAATGCATCAGCTGCTATGCCAGACTGGGAGAGAGCTGGTGTACCCTGCATTTAAGTCAATCAAATGTAATTCAGAATATGTGTATTTATTTATGAGAACGGGGGGAGGGGGAACAAAACAACAAAAAAAACCCCCCAAACCCACAGCATTTTTAGCTCTAGACAACCAATTACTTTATCACGCAGTATGGCTTAAACTTCTGCCTCTATTATTAGATAACCTAAATATTAGGAAGATTATTTGTAGGCAATTCACTACCTTGTTAAAAAAAAAAACAAACCAGAATTAAGAATAGGGAGCACTGTATTACAGAAGTATTTCATGACCTAGAACATTTACCCCATAATACAATTTTTGGGGGAAGATAACATATACTGCATACTTAATGGTGCCATTAGGTTCTACGTCTACCCAAAGGAATGAAATCTACCCTTCTCAGAGAATTGCTATTGCTCTCCAGAGTATAGAGATCCCAAATCAACCAAAACAGCAGCATTTTAAAAATGCTGAGACGAAAGGGCTTAATTTACCTTTTGGCTTTAAATAGCATCTGCACAAGACTGGTTACACTTGATTTCAATATTTGAACTCAGGTGTGATGCTATTTTCATAGAAGTTCCTAATAAGCCTTCAGCAGGTAGGTATACCAAAGGCTCTGGTGGTTTTATTTAAAAAGTTTAGAGACTCATATACATGAGGATGAAACAGTGGTAATGCTGACTTCAGCGATAGTGGGGTCTGACCATCTGATTCTATTAAAGTTTCTTTTTTCAAGGCAGTTCCTACTCTGTGATATTAATCTACTTTTTCAGACATGGAAATACACTCACGGCAATAGTTTAAACACACTGTTTTGCTACAGCCTTCTCAGTACGGGGTAAAATACCTGAGTTATGGAGCCTCTCAAAGAAGGAATGGTCTCAACGGAAACTTTATTGGTTGGAGTTCCTCGCGTTATACTTCCCTCCTGTATCGTTGTGGTACCTGATTTGAAATAATAAGACATCCTGATAAATAAGAGAATGAAAAAAGAGCAGCTACTCTATTTGAAATAACTAAAAACTCTAGTGAGAACCGTTAGTTTACACTAAAATACAGGGAAAATGTCAGTTTAACAGCATGCATTTGAGGCAGTTAGACTATTTCTTCTTCTAACATAGTCTTTTACAGACTAAAAGTCTTTTATCGCATTAATCCCTGCTACTTAGTTTCTAGTCTTTTGATGTATTTAGATATTTCACACGTATTGCTCTGCATATGCTCTAAGTGAACAACTTAATTTTGAATCTGGCATGCCTTGAAACAAAGGTTTTTAAGTGAGACGTGCAGAAGGAGGAGCTACTACAAATACACATGCCTTGAAAAACAGGGAGCAGATTAATCATATAATACTTAAAAATAACACTTCAGCAGTTTGAGTTCTAGAAGTTAATTCTCTCAGTTTTCTCAGGCTCTGACAAAGTTTCTTAATCTGTATGACTTTCTTTACCTCGAACCACACTTTCATGTTGTGCCCTGACCAGGAGTCCCTCAGGTTGGGAATTCTGACTTCTGGGAGAGAATTCTTCTTGTTTGATATAGGGCAGGGAAGCTATTCAGAAGAAGAAAAAGAAAACGTTTGGGGGTTTTTTCCTTTAATTATGGGTCATTAAATAGTCTATATAAAACACATGTCAGCTTTTCTTACCAGATTTGGCTGACTCCTGCTGCCTTGGCAGCCCAAGAGATATAGAACCCACTGATGGCTTTGCAGTTTCTTGGGTATAGGAAGCTTGACCATGGGATGTTAAGTAAGTGCCAGGTGTTCCCTGAAACAACAAACATTATGTATGTTAATTCTCATTTCTGGAATGAAGATTCACATCTATGTTTAAGGGAGAATGCTAATGCTAGTCTGATCCCATCTTAAAATGCTGCAGCACACCACTACAAAGTATCAAAGGGCGGGACACCAGGAGTGTAGCGTCACTGTTAGTTTGGAGATGCGATTCACACTGGACAGCCTCAGCCATGCTACTAAATGCAAATAGCTGCAACATGTTCTATTTTCTAAGGCACCTGTAATTCCTGCACTTTTAGAGGCGGCATGAATAGGTCTTAAGTGTTAATGCTGTGAACACATAACCGAGTGCAGATGTTGGTGAAAGGGCAAAAAAGTTGATGTAGGCACAGATTTTTCAAATAATAGTTCTCTTACTTGTGAGATTGAGCCTCCCATGATGAAGGAAGGTTTTTCTGATGGCACACTTGTTTTGGAGGATGGAATGAGTGGTGGTGGTGGTCTGGTGGGTCTGGTCGTCGGAAGGCGGACTCCTTCAGGTATATTGGTTATTACTTGGTGAGGTGCTGGCTGGAGAACTTGGGGGGAAAATTGTACATTAAACATTACAGTCTGTTCCAGCTTTACTAGTTGTTAGAGAGACAAGAATAGAAATAGCACAGTTCATCTGATGATTTCTGACCTGAATTGCCTCACAACACCCAGAACCTACCTAGCTGTATTTACAACTCAAATTCACTATGTCCAAGTGGATGTTATGCACAGAAACTCAATGGAGAATATCTAACCTTGCATCAAAGTTCAAAAAATTGCACTGTAGAATTGCAGACTCTAAAAACTAAGCTTTTAAAAATAGCAGTCCAGGGTACATTCGAGTTTGTTGTTGTTCTCCTGTTTTTAAAGAAAGTTCTTATTCTTTAAATGGAATGCAGCTCAGTCAAGTATAATCCAAGCTTTGCCAATTTTGTCTTTTCCTAACATGGCATTATACTCCGAAGGGAAAAAGCAACAATCTGAGTTCCAGAATTAAGATGTGCCAGTTATTTCACTGTTTTATAAAATGTTCAGGCTATAATATTAAGGAATTACAGTCAGAAACTAATGCCAAGGATAGCAGCAGCTTTCTCTTTTCTTCCACTCCCCCCTTCATAAGACAGGCCACCCATAAATATCCTGGTACTAGTATTAAGCTAAAAAACTCTTGATGACTTTGTGCTTACGCTGTTCTAACACTTTTCAGATCATCCTATTTGCTTAACAAAAATGTGTTATGCAGCTGATGCAGCAATAAGGAACAAACATACAACTTCACTGGAGTTAGAAAAATGCCGAGCCCCTATTTACATGCACACACAGAGAACCATCTATTTTCTTCTTTTGTTAATTCACAAGAGAATACTTTGATACTGGATCAAGTCACAGAAGTCCAGCTTCCAAAGGAAGACTAATAGCGCCCTGATATGTAACAAAATATTCACCTGGCGGGACACTGTAGCGAGCTGCGTTCATATCAGGCTGGGGAGAGGCTTTATTGACTTCTCTTGGAGACAGCCTGTATGGTGATGCTGACCTTGTTGCTGTATTTTGCACTTGTGCTTCCTGTTCTATCGCTCGCTTGACCTCAGCGTAAGGCATGTAGGCCACCGGTTTTCCTGTGAAGGTTAAAGTTATCAGAAAGAAAAGATCCCTGGATTAGAAAGAAACTGGAGTCAAAAGGTCCAGTTTACAGCACAGTTTTAACAAAGGGCCTACTCCAATGTCAGGTACAAAGGTTTCAATTAAAATGTAGTACTAAGGTACAGCTTAATTTAATATGTTCTTGTGTCTATACTTCTATATCCAAAGCTTTTAAAAACTTTCTCATGCTTTCTGTATGTGAAAAGCAGTATCTGGATCATTTAGGTCCTTCGAGTGAAAGCTCTGCTCTTGAAAAAGATTTCATTTGAAGAAGATTCCTTTCCAAATCCTGTGCATCAGCCAGGTTTGCATGCAAGTTCAGCCAGACCTCCATGCCAATCCCACCAGACAAAAAGCCTCCCTTCCTTGTGTGCTTTCCCAGAGAGTTACAAATTAAATTTCAAATACCAATATTGCCTATCAGTGGTGTTTAAAGGGAAAATACATTCTTGTTGAATTTAGAAAATTAAAAATCCGGTAACAGAACTTCAGAAATTCCTTATCTTTGGCAATGGACAATTTAAGTATTCAAAATTATGAGCCAGAACAACTTTACTGCAGCTGTACAGTTATATCTTTAACCTCTATGGTCAAAGAAAGATGGTACTAATCATCCCATAATAGCTTTCTAAAGGGTCTTTACTATTTTATTTCATGATAAAGTGTTGTGTAGGTTGTCATAAGCCAATGCAACAACAGGCCCTTTCGTTTGACAAGACACCCCACAACACAGGCAGTGCTCTGATGTACGCACTGCAAGGATTTTAAACAGCCTAGGGCTCTCTGCCGCATGCGGCAGTTGGTGGGCAAGCTTCATACGCACAGCGCCTCTTAGGAAGTAGCTGTTGCAACGATCTGAGGACATCTCAGCCCCTTCTAGTTTTCAGATTAAGACGTCCAGGCTTGTAGAACCCATTTGCATTAACCCCGTTATCCCTCTCTGCCTGCCTGCCTCAATAACCACCTTGATTTCTGCTGGCAGACTTCACCCCAGAACTTTCCCACACTTCTTAATACCCTACTGTCAATGCCAAGAGTTGTTCAGGTAGTATTTCAGTTAAACGGTACTTTTAAGCAACCCCAGACTTCCCACCTAAAGAAGCAACTTCTAAAAACCACAATCTTACCCTCCCCTCCACAACTCCACAAGCTCCCTTCTCACTATTTTAACAGGCAAAAAAATGTTTATGTTTCTTTCATTTTACTTAGGTAAAAGTAATTAAGGTGAAGCATTTTCATAATGTAATTTAAAATTGTTATGCGTATTCAATACAGAATACTCGAATTTCAAAGAACATGATAGTTTACGTTGCTAATACTGTGGAGACAATGTACGAGAATATGAAATCTAAAAACGCAGAATTACGTGACTCTGATGACCTCTCTTAACATTTTAACATTCAGCACATTAATCTCACTCAGTTTATTTCCCTGTTACAATGTACGGTTTGTGGTCCCATTCCTTTTTTAGTAAAGAAAGTTGAGGTGCAAGTGATGCACTTCATACAGAACTGGGCCTCCCATAGGATATGCTTTTCTTTCACAAAAAACCCCCGATCTTCTGCTAAGCTATTTGGAATTTGCAAGCTGTTGATAGAATTAGAATAGTTTCAGTTCCAAGAATGAAAATATAGCCAATATACAGGGAGAGAAAGCATAATATGAGTGTCTCATGAGGTAATAAACGCATCCTTTGGCTCTTACGCAGCAATTTGGATGATGTAACATATACACTGTCCATCTGAATCACTTCCCTATAACCAGCAACAGTAACAGACACGTCCTTATTTAGTCAGCCTGACAGGTTCTATCAGTACTTTTGGCCTTGCTCTGTACTGAATATCACACCAAGAGTCACGTATCAGGAAACACAGGTCCAGATCCCAGAGTTCAGCTCAAACCCTGCGTCCAAGCGTCCTCTATACAAAAGCAACGAACCATCATACTCCCAAGAGAAAGAACCTTTCACACAGCCCTTCTGCAGACAGACAAGCTAAAGCATGACGGTTCTATCATACTTTCATGCCCTACTCCAGGGCAAAATGGCCACGTACGTATTCCAGTGCAGTAAAACATTCCTCTTAATTGTGCTCATTCTCCTTTGGCAATTCTCTCCCATGGTCACCTTAAGGACCTCAGAAGGGCTCCCCCAGACAATGCAGTTATCTGGGTCCTCTCACACGCATGCTTAATCTTTCTGAATGTTTCTCTACAGGAACAACTCGTTTTTGGATTTCACCCAAATGAAGCCAGTTTTCTACCTTATTTAAGTGGGCTAAGATGTAGCTCTCCCAACACTGTAACTGCAGCAGGATCTGTATAGTAGACAGGTTCCTTCAACCAAGTGCCATCAGAAAGCAATAATTGATTTTGAGCACACTAAACTTTGTTACCTTGTTTAAGAATGAATGTAACAGATGGACATAAAATGCAGGGTTATTTCCACGACAGATGTGAAAATGCCTACCTTCCCACTCAACATTAGGGCTCTTGGAAGTGCCACAAGGGCTTACAGCACTTCGATACTCCATATCCAGCTGCTCTTGCCTCTGGCGTTGTTCCTCCAGCAGTGCTGACTCATGCATTGCTTTAATGTGCCGTTGATACAGCGCGTAACCACTCACTGGTGTTCCGACAGGGACAGTACAGGGACTGCAAGAAACCTACAAGGAGGGGAAGGTATTAACGTCAGGTACATTCGTATAGGTACTTAGTAAAGCAACTATCTTGCTCAATGTCTCCACTGCAGTGGCTGTAGTCCATATATGTGTGGCTCAGATGGTCCACACCTGTTTAAGCTATTACCTGAGTATTTGTTTGTACTTGTCTTACTTAACCCCTCAAAAATATTATGATAACAAAGGAAATGATACATTTCTTCGTTTGTTTCATGACTTTTTGCAGCCTGAGTGTTGCAACTAGTTTTAGGGACAAGAGATACTCCTTCAAACATCAAAACACCCCATACCATAGGTGGTATGACAGCAGCTCGGTGGTGAAGTTGTTGCAGGTCCATCTGCCCTTGCTTTATTGCGGATGATACCAGTATTGACCCAGTGGAATTTAACAGTGAGGGCTTTGACTCCCTGCTGAAGATACTGGAAAAAGATAGAAGGAAGGGAAAAATATAATCAAAAAAGACGAAGATTAAACATCTTTAAAAATTTACAGGCAAAAGTATGCCTCTCAACTTAAAAAAACCCAACACTTTTAACACACTGGACAAATAGGTGAAAAATCTGAAGCGTGTCGTGGTTTGTCCCACAGCACATCTGGCAGAACAGGCAGCAGGCACTGCTGTATGTTTTATTACACACAAATACCAAAAGAAGTGTTCAGAATCTCCAATACCAGAAATTTATGTATGCTGTTTCTCCACACACAGTACTACAAGAATGCAACCTTCTTTATAAAGAATGCTTTGAAAAAAATAGATAGGAAACGGTAGATACATTTAGTCCACAGGAAATAAAATACACAAGAGTATACAATAGACTACTTCCCCATGGAGGGCTAATATATTTGTGAAGTGAAAGATGATGTCTGAAGAGGCAAGAAAGCACAGAAACACCATCAACTGCACTCTTCCGAAGAGCACATGCAGAACAATGATACTGGATACTTCTGACATTTAACATCTATCCTTGGTACTGTGTGTATATTAAGACCACTGGGAGGGAGGGGGCTTTGGCTCCGATGCCACGCTATGGTTACACAGGAACTGCACCAGCAGAACGCTAAAAAAGACTTCAAATATCATCAGTGGTGTCAGCCATCCCCCAAAAGATAAAACGGTTCCAAAGACACGCAGCGTTGTCCATTTAAAGCCCTACGTACTCATGTGGGTTATCCACGGTGCTTAGGGGCAAGTTCTGAGGAACCAATATTTGCGTGAAGATGTTGTACATTGTGGGGAAAGAGGTCAGGATACTCGCCTGTTCATTTATGGACACTAACTGGTACGAGTGAGAAATACTTCCACTGCTCTGTTATTAAAAGACTTCAAGAGATTCAGTTCTGCTGACTGGTATAACGTGGTTCAATGACAGTACTTGGGTTCAGGACTCTAGAGGTTGTACAATCATGTAGATGTGAAATGTTAAAAGGCAACTAAAATATTGATATTTTATGCCCCTAGGTTTTTTTTTTAAATAGAAAGTATAGCAAGTTTCATCTCCTACTAAAAGATAAATTCAGCCTGTTTTCCCTGTCAAATTCAAGGAGTTTTGGGTGTGTTCTACTAAACTGAGTTTGTGAGAGCAAGAATCAATGAAAACAACTCTATCTCAAAATTTTTGGCTCTACATTCAATTTTCCACTACAGGGAATGGAGGGCCCACATACTATGCCACACTAACCAATCACACTATAGAAATGTTCCAAATCTAATTCTGAACACATAAATTTGTTTTTAAGTATTGTGTAACAGCAACAAACTAACAAAAACCAAAGCAAAGAGCTTCAGTACAGATCCAGTTACACAGTCCCTGTTGAGTTGCTTAGTGGATACATGGGGACATGAGTTGGATAATTTTTTTAGTTGGTCACTAACTTTTAAACAGCTGTGTATCAGAAAACCCTGCAGCAGCAAAACCTTCCCCTCCCCACCAGAAGTACCACAGAGCTACTTATGGGAACTCATGCCAGGAGCACCTTGAATCTCTTTTCATGCTTTGGCAGATTTTCCTTGTTTCAGTAAATTACCTGGAAAGGACAGCAGCTAACTCAGCTTCTGTTCTCTGAACAGATCCCAAATGGCTTGCTTTCCCTCATTCTCTAGCTTTCCAGGTAGTTGTGCTAGTTTGCTACCTACCTAGTCAGTCTGTTGCCATGGAATTTTGCCTTACCCTGCCTTAGAAAACCCTTCTTTTGGCTTTCCATCAAAATTTTATATCAACATTTCTCTCTGTTGTACTTCCAGCAAAGACTCTATAGAAATTATTTCCTTAGAAGAAACTCATATCAAAAACATCGCTACTGATGACGGTTTTTGGGTCACTCTTACGTAAAACTACTTTTTAAAGAATTTCTTAAAGATGGCAATATTTGAATGCTAAGCAATTAAACTCACCCTTGCCTGTCAGGTTCTCCATCAACTTCCTCATCAGCACTACAGGTGGCACTCGAATCATTATCTGAATGGGATTCTTGTCTTGCTGTATTAACTTGTTGTGACAGACTATAGTCCATTTCCTCTGGTTCTGACTTTTCCTTGGGTTTCTCCATCTCTCTCTCTTTGGTATCACTCTCTATTTTCACTTGAATATTCTCTGGTAGCCTCATTTCAGTCTCTACAGGTTCTACTTTGGTATGCACTGGAAGAGTAATCACAGGCTTAGCTTCAACTGGATGGCTTCTACTGTCAACCTCCATAGGCTCTTCTGCCTCATTATTTATTTCTTCCTTAACCTGTGGCTCAGGGTTCTGACTTTCAGCTGTTGATACACTTTGGGCTGTTAAGGAGGGAGATGTGCTGGTTGCAGGTTTAACGGTAGATTCTTGTTCTGCTGTTGTCTCAGTGGTTACTTTCGAAGCAGCACTCTCAGATGGAGTTTCTTCACTTGGTTTAGCAGGTTCTGCTGGAGTTGGAGATGGAGCACTTTCTGTATCAGAACTATTTTCAGCACCTGGGGAAAAAGAGTTTTGGCATAAAGGTTCAACGTTAACGAAATCTAAGTAGGCTTTGATGAACAGCTTCTTTAGAATAATCAAATATATGTCTGCTGTCCCAAAACACAGGACAGTTGCCCTGAAGAATTGACTCGCAAAGGGAGAGTAACCAAAAATCAGCAGATGCAGGTTAAGGGAGGAGGCTGGAATTGCAGAAATAAGACTACTTAGCTAGCTACTTAGCAGCCAAGTAAACTCTCGTGCATATGTCAGCGACCTGGTGCTTCCATATATAATGCAGCTTTGTTACAAGATTAGAGTCAACATTCACAGTACCTCAGGTGCAGCTTTCATGATTTAAATGAAAATGTTTGTGAGGCACCACTCTCAGAAGAAGCAAAACACTGATTTTAAATGATAAATCAGTCACATTTTATAGACACGCTGACTTGCAATTCTTGCTGTAAGTTAACAGTTCTAGTTTACTTCCTTTGTGAATCCCCATCGTTTTCTTGAATATGTCTTTGCTCTGTGAAAGGTGTAAACAGCACCAGCAACTGGATACCAATTAAAGAAGGGTATTGATTCTTGCAGTAAAGAACCTTCCCCCTCTTTTTAGTCTAGTTCATGGACTCTATTATATTATAAATAGCTTTTAGATAAATAAAAACATTTATGAAAAACTATGGCAACATCTAGAACACAGATATTATATTCAAGTCTTATCTTTTGATAAGAATCTTCATTCCTTAGAACTACATCAATATTTTAAGAATGTTTGTTAAACAAATGGATGAAATAGACCCATCAATTTTATCCTACCCATCTCTAAAATAAGTAATTAATTTTGACTTATTACAGAAGCAGACAATTTGCTGAATTACACACATGCTGCAGCTGAAAACGAAACAAAACCAAACCCAACCAACCCCCAAATCCCCAACACGTAGCCATATATTCTGATTCATCATTTATGAATTCTGTTGTTTATAGCTTCACAAAAGGCTGGCCAAGACTGACTGATGTTGAGTGCCTATAATTATTAGCAGCTGCAACCAACACATTTAACACTAACACTTAAATTTGCCTGTCTGAATCTTTAACTGAGACTATCAACCAGCACAGGTTACCTATCTTTGATTCAACTGGTTTCAACACACAAAATGTTTTGACCAGGTGCTGTCAGTTTATGCTCTAGAAGATAGGATAGTCAAAGCATCTCCAAATACTAAGCAATCACAACTTAAGGATGCTCAACACTAAAAATGCTTTTTCCTCTCCCCTTCACAAGTAGTGAAGTGAGTTCCGATTGGTAAAATCACTGAAACATAGTATTTGAGCACTACATTATGAAGCTTCCTGAGCATATAATTGGCATAAAACATACGTCCCCTTCTGTGAATACACAAGTTTCCTTCCCAGAAGAGTTACCTTCACTGTCTTCCGGATTCTCTTCTTCATTAGATGCTTCAATATCTTCATCCTCCTGAGCTGAGACAGTCGAAGCTACACTCTCACACTGGGATACATCTCGCTCCTCACGGGGCCTTCGTGAAGACTGATAAAGACATGGCATTTACATTGTACTGAAAATTTGCAAGTATTATTTCCTTTTACAAGCATTATCATTTATCAATCTGAGGTTGAAATGAAAGAGAGATTCTCTATTTAGCACAGATTTGTTCACAAGGGCACACTCTTTCAAATTCAGGCCAGCTTTTGCTGCTCCTAATCACAAATCAGTTTGGGATCAAACCACTGTCTCAAGATATGTTTGGGGGACAAAGGAACTATGGCAGCGAGACACAGACACTGATGCTCTTCACTTCAGTGAGAGAACACTAGGGTAACACCGCAGTTTAGAGGATTCTGACAGCCGGGGTTCTACTTTAGATGCCCCAAAACTTTCAGTTCCTGGTCTTCTAGCAATTTTCTTGCTGTTTTGTAAGGTTAGTGCTTTTGTGCTTCAGGGTAACCGTTCTACAATGATGACCTGAACTTTGATAGTGGCTGGCATACTGATAAGGAACATGGTTTTCAGAGCACTCAAGAATTTTTCAGGCTTGAATGTTCTATCTGATAGAACTTTTTCTACTGCATTTAGAGCAAGAACTGATCAGTATCACAGGTCAGTGGGCATTAGCCACCTTTTCTAGGAGATTTACATCACAACACAAAAACAAGTAGAAAAGGAAACAAATCGTGACTACAAAACAGCCTTAGTGACGCATGATGAATGACTTCAGAAAGACACCAAGTTTTCCCCTGCAAAATATTCAATGCCCGCTGCACTTACCTTCTGTTTGTGTTGTTGGAGGAGACTGTCCAGATTGTGTCTCCTTTTATAGTTGAAGTAGAAGTTCTTACACTGAGCTTCACTTTTCGTCCCAACCATTTTGGCAATTGCTGCCCAGTTTCGTCCATGTTCCACTAGGCCTGTTCAAACCCACAAGAACGAATATTTACTATGATAAAATATTCAGCTATCCGAACCCAGATAGATGGAAGAACAATGCCTATGGGAAGGTAAGATGCAGAAGTACCACTGTCCTTACGAGACAATGTATTTGATAACTACTTACGGGGCGAAAAAAGCTCTGTCAACTTGAATGTCTGCTTATGAAGCCTTCAAACTTAACTCTTTGCTGCTGCTAATATGTAACACCTCTGCTAAAATATTGATTTTACGCATAAAATTTACAGGTAATAGTATCTGCCAAATGAACAGACAATTTATAAACTACAATAGGAATGTTTGTAACTTATAAACACATTACTTTGAAAATTTACATGACATATACACCTTCGCACCTGTGTCACAGACTTCCGTGGACCAAGTACGACACCAAACAGTTCTAAGTACCCCATATGAAAAAAGTCAACGTGTCTCAAAAAAATGGGTTTTGTCTGTTAAGGATGTTTGCTTTTTTTTTTTTTAAAAAAAAACCAAACCCAAAACAAAAGAGCAAAATTCAGATCACTCATTCAGTGCAGTGTTGCAAAAAAAAAAAAAAAAGATGACAGCGCTTGTATTTAGTAAATTATTGTAATTTTGTGAATACGAGTGTTCAGAAGTAAGTCAAAAGTTTTACATGGTTTACCTTTCTTGGCAACTTCCATTTCTTCTTCTGTCCAGCGGGATGTTTCCACAGGCTCTGCAGAAGCTGAAAGAGAAGAGAAACAAAGACACCGATCAGAGAAAAGACCAGGATTCACTATTATGGCCCCAATCACGCATCCCACAGTCATCTAATCTGTGTACACTAAGGCTCGTTCAAGTCACTTGTGAAAGCTGCTCATGTCAGCGGGAAGTAGTCAGTCTTCGTTAAACCAAGTTAGACATACAGTAGGAACCACCACAATCTCAGCAGAGCAAACTGTTCAAAACTATTCTGCCTACAAAACTGTGATTAATTATCTGTCAAGGAAGACTTGTAAGTAATATAGAAGTGTTTATCACTAAAATTTTATTCAAACTGTCACTAATTGCCATCAACTACTAAAAGCAGCAATCCAACATGCTGTAAGCCAGTTCCATCGTATTTCACTGCCTGTTTTGGAAAGGACTGAAATGGTTATTTACTGGTTAGTGGGTATCAAGAAATCTACTATTCTTGTGTTCACCAAGTCTCCTACTGGACAAAGAGAGAAAAATAAAAGAAACAAACAACAACAAAAAAAAACAGTAAGCAAAAACAAGCAGGAAACTAAGTATGATTTGATGCAAACCATTTTTCATTCACTTCTCTGGATTTGATATAATTCTGTTCAGGTTTCTGGGTGGCATTAAGCTTCAACAGCCTCCATTTCCTTTTCATAAAATCTGCCACTATGCATAGCATGCAACATAGACCCTTCACCAACTTCGATTAATGAACAAGAAGAGCAGGACACTATAAAGTATCTGATCCACTGAAAAGCTATTTTGGATTTTCCAGAAAACCCTGCAAAAATGTTTTTTAAAACAAAAAAACCCAAAACACAAACAAAAAAACACCAACACACTATTGCCTTAGTCTAGCTGCTGACAAAAATCCCCCCCATATCAACTGAGCAACTGTCTGTCACAGTCTCTGCTGTTTACAGTTAAACGAGAACTGATTTGCCCGCTTACTCTGTTTTTTTATGATATGTAGAATATCTGAGCAACAAGAGAGTTGTTACAAATTCTAGAATAGCAACTGCCTGTAACTACCCAGGTGACGAGCTAGGAGCAAACTTTGCCACAGCGGAGCGCTGCAAGGGAGGGGGGGGAAAAAAAAAAAAAAAAAAAGAAAAACCAAACAAAAAGAACCCAAAACCAAAAAACCAAAACCAAACCAAAAACCAAAACCACAACAAACCTGTCTTGCCATCCTGGATAATTATTTACTAGCCACAAGGTATTCTGTTTGCTAGTATTTCTGCACCACCACAAACTATGTCAGTCTTTTCAGAAATGCAGCCAGAGATAGCATAGTCTTTTCTATGCCAAGAAAGATTTTATTTTAAAGGAGTCTCTTGCCATCTAACGCAGAAACAACAACAACAACAACAACGTGTTAGGATCTATTTCAGATTATGAAACTCCCTAAAGTACTCAAGTATCAGGCCTGCTTATTTAACAATAATCTCTGTGAGCTACAGCCTGTAAGTCAATCTGTGTCACAGTCATTCGGATCTCTACGGATCCATCATTAACCCTGCAAAGAGAGAAAATGTAGTTATCACAGAAAGGCTGAGCTGCCTTTTTTTCCCCCCACATGGTTCTAATAGAATCATCCGATTGCACATGCACTGTTCATGAAGTACGCTTGTGAAGTTCAGCAGTACCACAGTCACAAACTTGTAAGCAGGCCTAAGAATTAAGACTAAAATGGGAAAAGTGCACTGCCTGCACAGAAAACAGCCTTATGGCAGTGAAGAGCCTGATGAGCAGATGGGTCCCCGAGTGTCCTATAAAAGCTAACTCACAAGGTTCTGGTGGGGGTGGAAGAGGCGGTGGTGGTTCTTCAGTGGCTGCAGCTGCAGCAGCATTTGCTTGTGCAGCTTCATTTGTCATTGATCTGGTGATTCTGCCCTTACGACGGCCTTGACTATTGGCAGTTTTTCGGCCCCTAGGAGCGGCCTGCTCCCTTTCCTCCGTTTCCTCTGGTGCAACTTCAGTTTTGTCCTTTTCTTTGGTATTCTCTCTGGGAATAGTTAGAATAGTTAAAATATAATTCAGTCACATTCAGATAGCCATTATAAAGCAGATGTTCCTGAATATGGATTTTAAAAAAAAAAAAAAAAAAAAAGAAAAAAGCCACCAAAAAACCTCCACAAACCCAAAATATGCCTTTAGCAAAACAGAATTCACTTACTGCCCACAATTTAGATTTGCCAGAGCATAATATAAACACATGATATTATGAACTTCAAAGAAACACACTGTGATAGAACACATGAAAAAAACCCAAACCAACAAGATATTGAAACTATTATAAGTGCAAAACCAATAATCCCATGGCTTTTTCCACCAGACTGATTAGTTCAGCAAGACAGAGGAACTGGAACGCCCAACTGAATCGTTTAATGCACAAAACCTAACCTAAGTAGCAACAGTTTTCGGTCCAGATTCATTGCTAGGCTAATGCGAATCCTGTTCTGATCTCTGCAAAAAACCTGCAATCTAGAGGGAATTAATGCATTTTCAGTACATATACTTACTTCGATTCCTCCTTCTCATCCTTTTCCTCCTCATCTTTCTTTTCCTCCTCTTTTTTCTCTGCTTTTTCTGCTTTTTCCTCTTCTACCTTTTCTTCTACCTTTTCTTCTTGAGAAGGACGAGCAATTTGTTGCTGAAATGAAATGGGATTGACACATTTCAACAACATGATCACACAAAGGTGCAGCAACTTGCGCTCAGAGCAGCAGAAACACCGCTGCTGCCTTACCTCCCACTCGGTAATATTTTAAGTTACGGTCACTGCAGACTGGGCACATAACCACAAAACGCCTCTGCCAAAAGCTAGGTTAACTAGGTGTTAACCTATCTGCACCCTGAAATCATATTGACGTGATGCCCCAGGCGTTATCTCCCAGACTTCAGAAGTCCCTTTGGCCAATGAACGTGCAGTTTCTGCATATTAGCTGGATAACCTCAGTACCCATCAATTTACTTTCTCTTATGTTTTTCTGGTCGGCTGCCCCATTCAGATACTGTGTTTTGTCTTATAAACTCCTCGGAGGTACAGGCTTCTTTCGCAAAGTAAGCACAGAGGTGATAACGTACACGCGCTGTTTATGCCACACTAAAACCAAACAGCTTCATTTTAAAAGTGCTTAGAGAGGTCTGACCAACATCTTGCGTAGGAATGGTGTTGCTCCTCTCAAATTTTATTTTTAACATTGTCCGTTTTAAAATAATGAAACCTGATCGCTCACAACTTGGAAGCAGAAGATCTTGTAGCATGAACATTATGACCAAGTCTAAGCCATCTTCTTGAACCCGTTGTTAGCAATTAAAAAAATATAGTTGTTAAAAAATTGGGTCAGGAATTTTGGACTTATGTTTCCAGTGAATTTACAGAAGGAAGATTATAGCCTAGAATTATTTATTTATTTATTTTTAAAACTGTCTTTGAGATAATAGTTTTACAAGCACATAAGCACTGACAAACAACAAGGTAATTACCATCACGCACTGTTAGCATACCAAAGAAAACAGCACAAAACACTATTTAGTGTTCTCTGTAAAGGGACTCTCGCTCCTTATCTTTCAAAGCAATCCAGATGACTGCCATGTGCAAAGGTCTCTCATTTTAGAAAGTACATAGATTTGATTTAAACTTTCCAGAAGATACAATCCACTTCAAACAGGAATTAATAGAAGACGTTTCTGTTACTGAATGCGATCACACAGAATTACCAGCATGGTCCCTTACAGCTGCTAAAAAACAAAACAAAAACCCCAAACAAAAAAACCCCCACACCTAAGAAATCAAGAGAGATTTGTGGCACTTTTTTCCTATTTCTTATCACACAAAAAGTAAGATAGCCTCAGCATTCCCTGTCTGACTTTGCTGTTAGAGGTGGCCTAACATTAGATAAACCAAATATCCTGTCATGTTTTAAGCAAGTATTAAAAAAATGACACTGCTCATACAGGGGAAAAAAAAAAAAAAAACCAACAAAAAACCCCCAAACCAAGTATTAGGAAAGATCTATCAAATGTGGCTACAGAAAAGACTTCCATAAGTTTTAGGGTTACAACCCTCCCTAAATATATTTAGGAGCCTAAATATAGCTTTTTGCCATCCATAATAATATACCTGCACGTGGCCAAAACACCTTGCTTTCCAACACTGCCAAATTTCTATGCCCACAGCTCACCTTCAAACTCCTTCCTCTCCAGGTTAAAGCACCAAGCAATAGTGGCTGCCACTAAATAAATCATGTAACCCACTCCCAAAATTCCCAGAACCCTTCCACGAAGCAAATGGTAAATCAATTCATTCTCCTGATGGGCCTCAAAAGCCAGAAACCCACATCAAGCATCTAGAGCTTAATCCACACTGCCCGTTCATGCTGAGTAGGATCTGTAACAAGGTGATCTTCTGAGTGCTACAGAAAAATCCAAACCTTCTGTACTAGGCGTCATAAAGAAGAACGAGAAAAGAAAGCCTGAGGCTGCACGCAAGGATAGAGCAGGCAGGACTCCACTTACAGGCGCGGGGAGAGGGGGGAGGAAGAAAGAGCCCTCTTCCTTCTCTCTGAAAACACATAAGTTTCTTTAAAATGCATGATTACAGTTTAAATTCTACCTTATATATGTTTTCATATGAAACCACGGAACATAAGAGAGGGTGGGGAGTCAGATATGGCCACACAGAGGGAACCACTCGCAGGAGCTTACGCTGAAGGGGCTTGAATGGGTTAAACAAACCACCTCTGCCAGTCACTGTTCGGAACTGCGGTACCGAGATGCTCTAATTTGGTGTGTGCAAAACCAACTTGTTCCTTACTGGGCATGAGACTCTGCAAGTCCACTTTAGAATGCAAAATACGTGTAATATTTACATAAAGCCATCTTTCAAATAAAAACCCAAAGTACACTTGGCAATTCATGGAAAGACAAGGACAGAGATCTACAAGATTGCTGTTCTAGGACTTCATTAACTCAGATTTTACAGTCCACTGAAAAATTCCTCAACATTGGCTCTTCTTTTTCACAGAGGAACCAACCCTCCTATAAATGCAGCAGCAGGTGTCACTGTTTCACTAACAAAACTGAGGCTGGAAAGAGTCACAAAAATGACTTGTTTTTGACATTTTAATAACGTGAACTGGAGCAGAAAACCCTAACACTAACCACTATAATCTTACTGCAAATTATTAGCATTTAAGATGCTGGCGCAACTTGGTTATGCAAAAAAACTGCATCCAAGCAAGATGTCAGAGACATGCTAAGATAAATTATGTCCATCATGCTAGGTAGATTTGCCTCAAAAGCAAGGAGGTAAAAATTGCACTTTCAGAAAAAAAGAAAAATAATAATAATTTTTAAAATATCTGTATTTCACATACAATCTATTTACAACACAGTTACTGAAAATCCTCTCTTCTTTTCGCCTGGCTAACTTAACATCACACTTTGTAAATAAGAGGATTCTCTATTTCACAGTGAATTTATTTAACATGCATAATCAATAGGTCAAGTGCAGGTTAAACACAAACCTTTAAACAGTTGAAGCCTCTGTCAGCGACGTACCTGCACATTCATCTGTTGATTAAAACTTTTACTATCCAGGCAAGGGGACGGGCTTTAATTCAGGGTACGATTCAAAAAGGACAAAAACCACCCCAGCACCGGCATCACGCAGCTCTTTAGCAGAGGCTGCCTGACCCAGCAACGTGTTTATTCCAGGAAATGGTGTCATTCTGCCACTTAAGCTGCCTTCGGCAGAGTTGCCCATCTCACATACAACCTTCTAACCTCGCCGGGGTCACCCGAGGTAATCCCCACCGCGCTCGGCTTGATTGGCCATCACAGACATACAGCAAATTTCTGTCTAGTCAGATCATGGACTGTACCACCTGCTGCAAAGGCACACGGCGGCAGCCACAGGCATGCGATTCTGCTGACCAGGCAGCCAGGCACAGAAACACACCCCTTACCGCCTCCCGCTTTGCTACCAAATTTCAATGAAAAGCTTCACTCGGAGAGAGCCTCCTTTCAATGAGTTATTTAAGGAATTCTCTACGATCAAGGCAAAAGCATCGTATAGCCATATTTTCTTCCAATACGATGTTGAAAACTTGCTCTTCATTCAAAAAGTCACACTTGGTTTAAGAGGCACTTGTTTAGTTGCCTCTGTGAGCATCCTGGAATGGTTTAGGTAGCCTTTTATAAAAAGGCCTTTCTAGAGCTATTTGAAGACAAAAATGTATCAAAAGTCAATAAGCCTTACGTCTCTTGACATGCCTTAATCTAGCATTCAGATTCTCTAAAGTAAAAGCCCCCACACTGAAACTCGAGTCAACTTGCACTCGCTACATTCTCTGAAGTATTTCAACATCATTACCATGATTAATATCTCCACTGCAATATTCCATTTGCTTGCCTTCTAATTTACAAAAATATATGAACTATTAAGAGTTTAAGCTGAAGCACCTGTTATTGGCATAAGCACATCTCAGAGCACATCATAAATCTTACACAACTTGTGTTTGCCAATCAGCAAGGAAGTTTCAGGTTGCTGCTCAGAGATATGAGAAACATCAGCTTCAAACAAAGCTGGGGTGTAGGAGGGAGAGGGGAGATGAATTGCATTCTGCAACTCTAAGGTAAAAATTCTGGCAAGCAAGGCAGTTCAACGCTCTCAAATTCTTTTTTTACAAGCTGTTACAGATGTTGCTAATTAATCATTAATAAAACTAAGAAATGCAAATATGATTTGTGGTACCACAGAATTCCTTACTGCAGCGTCACTGAGCACGCTAACTACAATACTTCTGGATTTAAAACTTCGAGAAACGATAAAATTTCCTATTTAGAACGTTTAGAGTATTTCCTTGAGTTTTCAAGTACACCTCAACATTCTTCAGATCTACAAAGTCTGACACTTATTTGCATCCTTAACATAAAGCACACATTCAGCCTGGCCAGCAGTTGCCCGGAGGTCAGTGATCTGCTGGGGTACTTAATGTGGATCGACAGCTAGCAATTAAGACCTACAACTCTGCTAAAATTCAGAGAGTAAGTAATTTGAGTTGAACGAACAACGACCGCAGCTTCAGTGTTCCAACTCATGCATTTAGTTAGCCACATATAAATCAGTATATTCAGAGGAGCAGTTACCAAGTCAGGCAGAGCACCTTGGGTTTCCTTTTACAGTGGGCCAAGTTCAGAACCTATGTCCCTTGGTACAAGGCTGTCATTAAAGTCTTTCTAGTTTATATGTGTTATCCAAGGAAAGCAAGCAATTTATGGATTGAGAAATCCACCCAAATTTTGAATTGTAGTTCCAATATTCTAAAGTTTAACAATGTTGAAAGACACTTAAAAATACAGTTATGATCTTCTGAATATCTCAAGACTTACAGTTTGAGCTAGTTCTGTCTCCTCATCTCTCAGAACAGCTGCAGAAGAGCAGCATATGGCAAAGATATTGCTCAAGATATGTATACTGACAGGATCACACCACTCATTTTATACTGGAATACGAAACCGAGCCACTTAAAACAGCAGCATTATCTGCCTTTAGTGTCCACAGTGATTGCTGATGTTTTGGACAATCTCATTTACTTTCATCTTCTTCGTCTTGCCATACATCATACATCCATACTTTAACTGGAATCTCTCACCATCACTAATCACACAACAATACACTTTTCCTGTTAAAAAGGATTATTAGGCTTAGACAGTCTAACAGAAGTTCTGGCAAAATACAGGATATTTCCAGTATTTTCTCCCATCACAGCAGTTCACAATTAGTCAAAGCAGAAGCTCTAAGTCCTGGCCATAATTAATATGACCCTATCCCACGCACTCCATAATTTGTGGGGTACAGACAAGCAAGTCTTCCATGACACGAACTCTTCTCTTAGAAAACCAGACCATAATTTAAAACGTCTAAGTACAACAGCACGATAGAAGCATAACACAACAACTCTTTCTAGTGAACAGGATAAATTTATCAACTGAAGCCATTTGCAGCAATTTTCTTTGGTAGAAAAAAAAAATATTTACTGGGACTCTCAGAAAACTTACATTGTTTAAGAAGAGGACTCTCATATCCTGAAGTGTAATATTTACTTAATTTGCTGTTTTGCAGTTCAGTACAGATTTGTGCAGTCACAATACTGCAAAGTCTCAACAACTTTCTCTCTAGTATCGCTGAGATATGACTAACTCCAATAACCCATAGCACTTCAGATTTTAAGGTCTGCAGATTTCTAAAACTCTGAATTTGAGAGGACCCTCCCCTCCCACCCCGATCAAGCTTCTACTCCAACAAAGCGCTGACTATTTCTTCAGCACGCTTATCTATACTGGTTTCTGGCTGTTGAATTCATTTTAAGGACACAAACTCCCAACACCTGCAGGCTTGGTTGTTACATCTAGTACTCTGTTCATATACTTTATTTAATATATGACCTGCTTTCCTAACCTCGTCACTGACGTATCTTTCATTCTATTTTCAGTACTTCCTAAATACCCGATAGATGCAAGGGGAAATCAGAACAGGAAGAGCAGAGCACACGTTCAGTGAATACACTACACTCCTCCTGCTTTCTTTAAATAAATAAATAAATAAACCCCAAAGTTTCGTAATTTTTTGTCTGTTTTCCAATATCCACATTAACACTTGTAGCCCAGCAAACATATTTATATGCTTTTTCCCCTCTAAAGACTTCCAAAACTTCCAAAAGAATACTTCCTGAATCATCAGAATTTTTTATTTGCATGCATTAAACTGGTCTCTTTCTCCTTGCTATCAAGTTCCAGTTTGACTTTGAGCCTGACCACCAAATAAAGATCACTATTAATTTCTGCTTTTTGACAAACATTGACATTATGAAGTGATTATGTTTTCCACTGCAAGTCACGTGCTGAACTTAATTTCTCTTGACTCCAACATAGGATTTAATGATGGATTTGACTTCAATGTCTATGGCAGGGTCCTCAAATAAAATGAGCTGTCATATTAAAAAAAGGTCACAAATGTGCAAAGGAAGAAGAAATTCCACAGAATTAAAAACAAACTAACCAAGACCACCCTTGAGGTCAGGATTACCTAAATTTTAAAAAGGCAAAAATGCACTAAAATAATTATTCCCCCACCCCACCTCATGCATATAATGTATTTGTTATATCAGGTAGTAAGACAGTTGTAAATATGGAACAATAAAACAACAATAGCCAAGTGATTAATACATTTAAGATACCTGGTTTCTTCCTCTGCGTTTACCATAATTCCTTCGCACGAGGGCTTTATAATTTTCATTTTTCTTGGTCAAATAATAATATAATACACAGTCGGGAACATTCTAAAAATGATAAAGCAAAAAAAAATCAGGTTTTACTGATATAAAAAATAGTTCTTAGTATTTAATTTCTCTCCACACTTAAACTATTCAGCCCCTAGTCTAAAATAAAACTCTATTAGATTTGTTTGCTCAGCAGGGAAGTGAATTCACACACAAATAAAATATAACTATGCATAAAATTATCATGTTAAACGCAAGTCTCATGTATTTATAATATCCCTCAGCTGCTTCAGTCTGCATGATTTAATCTGTACTAGACGACTTGCAAGTTTGAAAGCTTCTATTTATCACAACAGCCGTATGTATTCCAGATTCTGTTCTAAGTCTTAACAAATCCTACCTAATTCTCTATTACTCCTTACACCAGTTCTGCAAAGTCAGTTCTAAAGACTAAAAGTAGTTCTAAAGACTAATTCAGCCAGCGGTAGGATCCCACTGACTTGAAAGGTGGTGGCAAGATTTCTCAGAGTTAGCACAGTGGCTCAGCAGAGCCCGTTATGTCCTTATCTAAACAGTGAGATACAGAAGCTTACCTCCTTCAAAAAGCAAATAAGATCAAAACTAAATGAAGTGCCATTTTCTTTTGTTGTTGTCAATAGTGTCATTTCCCTAACTTTTGTTAGATGTTGGCATGCGTTGATTGTGTTACTGATCGAGTATTATAAGATCCTGTCCAAGCAGTAACTTTTTTTGGACTTAAATTTTTTTCCAGAAAAAGAAAATGATGCTGGGATAAGTGACTTACATTTGGAAAGATAGGGATCCCACCCTAGGCTCTACTTACATTAAAAAAGGTCTTACCTTTCGTTCCAGGTAGGAAGCAATTAGACCAAAGTTCTTGGGATGTTGGACAAACCTTTTATAAATCAGAAATTATTTAAGTTTAACAACATAATTCATGATCAAATAAGCAAAGCAGTCTTCCAAACAATCTGTTCCATCAGCAAGCCTTTGATTTACACAACTGAAATTAGTCTAAAAAGCTCAGCTTTCAAGTTGTGGAGATTTAGAACTAAGCACTTAAAATTACCTATTAGCTGATATAATGAGCTCATATACTTGCTCTTCTCATTTTAATCTTATCACAGAACTAAAGTATTTCTAAGAGAATTTCTTATCTAAGGACTAAATGCACGTGAGCCTATTCAGTTGAAAAATAAGTGAAGTCTAAAACTTTTGCAACATTTCATTCACCCAGCTAAGAACATTATCAAATATTATTGCACAAAAGCTTCAGCATTCCCGATTCAACTGATGTTTACTGTGGGGTTAGGTATTTAACTGTCATTGGCAATGTAATAAAAATAAAAGATAAGAAAGCCCATTACTTTTCCTTAAAAATCTCTTTCTCATGGTCGGTCCAGACATTCATGAACTGTCTGTCTTTATAAACTTTCATGGGATCCTCCATCAGACCATTCATATTAATAAACTTCACTCGTCTTTGTTCTGCATCAAACATCATGGGAGGAATGACAGAGAGCTGACGCATTTGTTTTTCATTATTCTACAGGCAAAGAA
Organism: Phalacrocorax carbo; assembly: GCF_963921805.1. NCBI lineage: Eukaryota > Metazoa > Chordata > Aves > Suliformes > Phalacrocoracidae > Phalacrocorax > Phalacrocorax carbo. The sequence continues at coordinate 2,846,247 of NC_087529.1, forward strand.
TAAAAGAAAAAGTAAAGAATACAAAAAGTTGCTACTAATGTTTACAGTTCTTGAATTACACAACTCTCTAACGCTCCACCACAGTATACATTCATGGTTAGTTTGAAACTTTTTTTGGCCACTTCTTAACTCTTCTAGAAGTTGTCACTATCCCAGTGAACATTTACACAGTCAGCTAAAGGAAATTGTGTCAGAAATGATGAAAAACCTAAATGGTGCCGGGTTTTAGAACGGAAGAGTTTTCACATATTTGTTAGAGCTGTAAAAAACTAGGTTGTAGCAAGCCTGCAGTGAACACAGACACACGAGAAAAATGTAGGACAGATGCAATTAGGATTTGTAAGACCTGTTTCAAGCCAAAGTTCACACAGACTCTCTCAACCAGACCCAAAAGGTTTCTCTTACCAAAAAACCAAGCCCTGTGAAAGACACCTTTCACTGCCAGTAAAAGGATATTGAGTCATTTGCTGTGCTCCTATAGCAAAGTACAGACAATAGCCTCACCTCCTGCTCAGAAAGTCCATCAATGATTTCAGAAATCTCGTGTTCACTTCTAGCAATAGTTGCCGAAAGCCCAGCCCCTCTTTGGCCAACTCTAGAATTAGGGGAAAACAGGAGTAGTAAGGGTAAAGTGGAAAATAGCTTTATCTTCATATTTTGTACACAATGACGACAACCTTCAAAATTCTTTACAATACTGTTACCAGTCTCCCAGATTAATTAGGACTCTCCTAAGTAGCGTCAGAGCACAAGCTCTGTTCATGTACTCCAGTTTCAAAACAACTGCTCATTTTCACAGGTGGATTTGCAAAGCTCAGCAAGAAGGGAATGCTTGAGTCAACACCAAAAAAGGAGGGCTACCACTGGTTCCGTTGCCAGTAGGTGCCGTATACACATTAATAGGCTTCTGCTGAGTATGAGAAATGTTCATCAGTGGCACAGAAAACATCATCTTAATTAGTAAAACTGATATGCTGTGAAAGACAGCTTTTTTTGGTTTTGTTTTTAAAAAAGCACATTAAATTTGCCTTTCATCGATTTGCTCAGGTTACTAATACAGCACTGAGACTTGTTACAACAAAGGAAAATTTTGAACTTTTGAATTGATGGGGAAAGCTGTAATTTGGAAGAATTTTTCAGCTAATGATCTTTACACTTGAGAACATCATAACAACATATTACCCCATGTGGGTCAAAACGCATTTCAGAGATAAAAATCACTTGTAATTAGAGAGACAAAACATCTTCATTTGCTCAAATATTTTACTGAACTAATCAACTGGCGCAAAATTGGACAAAAACCCCGTAGTATTTACACAGAAACAGTATCACAAGCACGGCTATAGGCAAAGATGCCATTACATTAGAAATCAGAAATATAATGTAAAAGGATGGCCCCTTCCCAAACAGTTTGCAATTACAAAGACATGATATATTCGTAAAGTAAAAGCTTCCTATAGACAGCAGTTCTGCTTCCATTCTAAACATTTACTTCCTTTTTTCTTGATTCCACAAAGCAACATCTTGCAGACTTCATGACATACTGCAAACTACCTGCTTTTCCTGTATTTTATGGAGTAAGGGGATTCAGACCGACGGTTAGAAGAACTATTGGAATGAGATCTTTATGGGGCTTGAACTCTCAAAGGTGTATTAAAATGATTTCAAACATTAGGTAAACAGATCTGAACACAACTGAATCAAACTTGACCTAATTCTAATTCAAAGCACTACCTACAGTGCCGTAGATGAAGTGAACTCTCAAATGAATTACACTTCCTTCCTTTTAAGACTCTTTGTAGAGTTTTCATTTAACAGATGTCTGATAGATTAAAATTAAATAATAGGGACTTAATCGTCGTAGCTTGCATACTTCAAAAAGCAAAAATGTCTGGAATAAAATTACATGGCAAGTACAACAAAAGATCACTCAAATTGTTAATTAAATAAGTCAAATGATTTTTGAGTGTGTAGGCTAATGAATATAGGGATCATGAAACAAAGGAGTAACACAGACACCCAGCAACAGAAAAATACTAAGTATAAATTAGGGTGTAGGCCCAAAAGGAACAGGCTCGTGTGAAGCTGACGCTCCAATTATCTAAAGACCAATTCCACAAACCACTCTGTGCATCTGAACAGCTTAACTCATACAGTCTCACCCAGCCCCACAACCTAACTAGCCTTTGCTACTTCGGCCTTTTTCTGAACTGCTTTCGGAAAACGTGGGGTCTGATGGCAGATCTAAAAAGGGGGACAGGAAAGGAACAATTTGGACACCAGTAAAGCAGCCCAAGAGGACACCAAACTGATGAAGGTAGCGCTGCCGGCAAAGCTGATGGGGAGGGACAGGGAAGGGCGAGGCGTAAGACAGTGGATATACAAGAATGACAGTCATTAATATCTTTAGGATGTGAAGTGAAACTTGAGCTCAATGCCATGAAACACAGTGAACAAATGAAAGAACATTTTACTTTATACTGTATGATACACTAATATTCTTTAAAAAAGAATAAAGTGATGAACATAAAAGTTAACCATTACACTGAACCAATTTTATTATAAACAATATTAAAACTTAAGTCTTAAGAGATATTTTAGAGGAATATTTCAAATCTATGGTAATACCTTTGGAATCGTTCTTGCTGTTCTCTTTGCTTCCGGATTTCTGGAAATTGTTTTTCATAGTACTCTCTTGTTTTGCTCTCCTTAGCTTTCCTGCGTGGATTATTTTCTATCCTGTCAACTTTCTTCTCCCATGCCTCCATCAACTGATCATAACGTTGACAGATTTTCTGCTCCTGTTAAATTCCAAAAGTAAACCTTGAACTAAACACAAATACACTAAGTGATCAGTACACGTAACACAGGTGGGCTCCATATCTTTCCTGCTCTAGTGGCTTTCCATTTTGAAGATGACATATACCCAGTTTTCAGCAGAGAGAAGGTGAGGAAGTGGATATAAAAATGTAGATTTTAAAATATTACTATTTCTTTGCTTTACACATCACAATGGTATTTGGTAAGTGTTACTAACTGCCTTCCAGAAATCTCACATCTTTTGATACCAGTCTTTTATTTGATTGAATTGGTTCAATTTTTTAGTTTCTATTTTATTTTAAAATTCCAATTAACAGAATGGGCTGGAATAATTGTACTATGTCCTCAAGCTCAGCAATACGTAGGGAGCTGCTCCGACATAAAAAACCCCTAGGACCCTAAGAAGAAAAACACTTCATTACATTTTCATGGTGTGGAAACTTCCAGTTTGATATGTCATCTTCTGCTATTCTTAATAATAAAAATGATCCTTCAGACACCACCCAAACCAGCCTTTAGACTTGGTATGCCACTTGCTACAACAGCATGCAAAGGAAAGCATTAAGTCAATTCATACTGGTATCCAACATACACACATTTGATTATAAATGCTGTCTGACTTAAAAAAATAATTGGAGATACGCCCCATTTTCTTTCAGATACTATAGCTGCTATACAAGGAAAGAAGTTCAGAGAGAGGCCAGGCATGACGGTTAAAGATTTTCACTGGGTCTCTTCCATCCATACTCTTTAAGAAAAGGATAGAAAAAACTCACTTTTTCCCTTATTATACTTTAGATGGTTTTCATTCAAATAATCAACAAACCACAGTTATAAATCTGCAGTTTTCCAATAAATCAACAGAATTCTAGCTTAAGATCTTATTTTTCTAATCAATGGGATTTACGCGACACATTTGGGAATACAAGTCAAGGATCTGGACAGAAAACCAATCATGCTCTTTTTACAAAAACATGGTAGTATTACCCGTTGTTTTCTTGCGTGATTTCTTCTTTTAAAGAATAGTATTAGCTTCTTCCTCATCACCTGGTTTCTGGAAAACAAAATTGGGGGGGGAGAAGTAAACTACATAAGAAACAATCCTTCAAAACTACTCAGAAAAATTACATAGACTGAAAGCTTTTAAATATGGTTAAAGTACACACATCCTATTTGGAAGTCACAGCAATCAAACCTGAATGAATGTTTGAGTCTAAGACCCCTTAAATGACACAATAACAAGATATTAAAGCACTTACGTTTTGATGTTTTCATGGTAGACCTTTGTGTCTGACGGTTGGTTGTAAAGTGGCTACAATTTTGGATTAGAAACATACGCTTAGTATTTTTCAATGCATGTGACACTAAAAGCATATGCAACGTATTTAACAACATTTTAATATTCTGCCAACATTGCACTCAATCTGAGATGCAACGATCTGAAGGGACTAGAAGATAACACAAAGCACAGATTTCATTACTTAAAATTAGATCATTATAACCACTGATGTATATAACAGTATTTCCATTTTTTCATATTTCAAACTGGTCCCTCAAATAGATGCAAATCTATTTAAAAGAAAAAAACCCCACACACTTATGTGGCCAATCAGTTCATTCAAGCCCCAATTCACCAGTGTATTTAAACACACAGTTCTTTTATGCATAACGATAGAACTACATCTGTTTACCACAACAGAATTACAGACATGGAAGCAACGCTGGCAACACAGAAAATAGAACAAAATGAAAAAAAGGAAAAAACAAAAACACAACTTACCAGTTCAACTTTTGGACCAAGACCTTCAAAAATCTTGTGAGCTTCTTCTGCTTTTTTCTGTAAATAACATATTTTTGTGTAGTCCGAGTAAATCACCTGAGGTTAGTGTCAAAAGTGAATCTGAACTCTTTCACTTATGCTAGCTGCTAAACCCCTCTGTGATCATGCTACATCCTTCTTAACCTACTTCTGCAGCGTTGCCTCAGCAAATCAAGAAACCTGTAGCTGAAGTGTGCAGTTACTGCTCTGATCTCCACATTTAGAAGCTGAGAGAGCATAGAAATAGAAACTGACCTCTGCAGTTCAAGATGCTTTCAATAAATAATACAGCAAATAATTATTAAGAGGAAGAAAGGTGTCCAGTAAAACAAAGTAAAGTTAGCTTTGAAAAATTGAATTAAGAGACTAAAATTCTCCAATTACAAAGTCTGGGAGTGTGAATCAATGTGTACATACACACACACACACAAGTACATCAAAGGTCTTCCTTCCCTCACACTATGTGAAGACCCCAAAATAATTCTGACCCTAAAGGAGGAAGCACAGGATAAGACAGTTGCTTTCACAAATTCATTCTGAGCCTGAATGACCTTCCAAAGCCCTTTGTCAGCAGATGAGGCTATCTGAAACGACCCAACATACTAGTTCATATTTGCTTCTTTCCCCCCAATAGTTGTACGTGCCAGCCCTAAGACACCTGCAAAGAAAAATACAGAAGAAACTAATCCATAAAGCAGTTCTTATGAGACAGCTTTCTGCTAAGTTCTAACCTCTTTTCATGTAAATTCCACCTTCAGAAATTCTTCAGAACTCACAGCTGTACAAAATAATTACATATCAAGCAAATATTATAGTAGTATCCTGGTAGAATGGTTTTTCTGGTCTCAAAACATTTAAAACTGAATTCTAGCCCTATTACTTTAACCAAATATTAACCAACAGTAGTTGAATATTAAAACTAATTATCCTAAACTGCATAGTTTGAAGATGAAAGCTGCCAAGCAGACTGTCCTCTTGTTTGGTATCTTTCTGTCTACAGCTGTACAAGTGCTATGTACACAAAAGGCTTAATACATCTTCAAGAACCCTTTAAATAAGACAGTGAGTATTGAGACACGCTATTTATATTAAGCCCCATCAATACTGCCATTCTACAGTACATGTAACTCTTGATATGAGAACTTAAACCTTAAAGTGCTAAATGGATTCACAGATGCATCAGGCTTGCAATTCCCCTTGTATATAGAATACTATATGAAGAGCTACACAGACAGATGCAGCTAATGGATGACTATACGCTGATGCACGTTACTCCATCTCAGGCAACATAAAAATGGGTTTCCCCACCTACTGGCACATTCGCAACATGGGGAATGCAATAGCAACTTCAAAATTCTGTTGTTAAACCCACCTGTAATGAGAAGTAGCACAGCAGCTTGCTAAGATGTCTTCAAATTCACATAGATTTGCCTACTACCCAACATGCAACGTGGCTTGAGGGAGTCTTGTATAGTGATTGTATGATTTTAATAATTTTTAAATTACATTATAGTGCGAAAGGGATTTAAAACAGTAAAACTGGTTTGTAATCCGAAGTAAACATGTTGCTCTACATGGGTTACATCAGTTTTTATAAAATAATAATTGCTCTAATGTCCTGTATTAAGTAAATACATCAAATTTCACAGACAGCTAGGGGAGGGAGAGAACAGGCTGCGTGGACCACTCGGGACACAGTTCTACTGTATAAAATCTAGTATTGTGTTGCAGTTTACCGCCTCAAATGTCCAAAAATAGTCTATTGTAATAGAATTTAGCTGCTCCTCTAAACTACAAAATAAAATCGGGAAATTAAACAAACATATACCGCAGTCACAAAAGATCATAATACTTTCAAACCCAGTAGATATCCAACCCCCTATTCTCAAACTGCCAGGGGGAAAAGAGGCAGGAAGCACTTTGCTGCTGTTGGCAATATTGCTGAGCTTCTGTACTTTTGTCACCACTTATGCAACACAAGCTCACAACTCACCTAGATATTGCTTCTTCATAACTGTTCGTTTACCCAAACCTTAAGTGCCAGAAGTCAGAGTTTAAAAAGAAGGCACAGAATTTTACAACATATGCAGTTTTTCCCCCCTTCAGCTAATTTAAATGTTGGGTCTTCAGCCAAGCTCGTCAGTATTTATGTGAGGAAAAGAATTTAAGATAAATTTCCGAAGATAGATTTTCATATCTATCTACACACATACATACACATCCAAACATATACGTATCCATACATATATATACACACATGTATATGTATCTATCCATCTCAACACAAAGGTCTAGGGATGAGACCTGTAGGTGTGGCTCCCTAGACCACTTCAAGTCAGAAGGAGGATCCTGTGATCAAGAATAAAAGTGTCATGCAAGCGTCTTTCATTTGAAGGTGTAAAAGAATATTAAAATAGGGGTGGGTAAATCAATAAAACAGGAGAAGCAAAAATTGCCCTATGGAAGTAAATTAAGACACAGTGCATTTTAGCACATTGGGTCAGGTTCACAGCAACGCTCGGTCAACTGAAAAGCACGCTTACCCGATTTTCATCGTAAATAATTTGGACAATACTGCGGTGTTTCTGTTCCACTGGAGGAGGGGAGACAGGCCTCTCTGGCTCAGGAGGCTTAGCAGCTTCTTCTTCAAGTTGTTGCTAAGAGACGAAAGAAAGAAAAATCAGCCATCCACACCATGTTACCCTTACCAGTAATTAGTCACCAGAGGTAATATGCATCTGATCAACAGTTAGCAGTGCCTGTTATTCCTCCTCTTAACTGACAAGAAATTAATGAAATGGTTTTAATGCCAATAGGGACGATAACAAGACTATTTCTTATACTACTGGTAAACCAAGTTAGCTGTTTACAAGACTCACCCGCATAGAATCAGACTTGTTTCAGCTTGACATTTAAAGCCACTGTTGCATTGTAGTTTATCACTATTTAACTTCAAACAAAAATATTAACTTTGGAGAACAGTTACACCAAACCTGCCTTCTCACAGAGGAAGTAATCCACAGAGCTGCCTTTCTGCATCATAGGTATTCAAGTGTCATTATTACTACTGTCTTTTTTTAAAAAAAGTACAAAAGTCCTTCTAACGATCCACAGAGAACATCATTCCAAATGCACTTCATAGCTTCCATTCATTATGAAATAAACCACTCCACATGCGTTGAAGTTCCAAGACTCTTACAATACCAAACAAGCAAAAAAAACCTGTAATATTTTCCGAGCTACTACACTGCTGTGATTTGCTTTCACAACAAATAAAACTGATTCAGTGACATCTTCATTTTTTAATTGTACATACCCTTCATCCAACGCCTGCCAAAAACATGCAAAAAAACTTCAGATGCTAGGGATCCATCCTGTCTTACACAACACGTGCAATATCGCTGCGTAAGAATTCAAAATCTACAATTTTTGCAGGACGCCATAATAAACAGGCTCAATTATTGCAGGCAACACCAACTCTACGATTTGACTTAAAACATTAATACAAATGTGCACAAACGAACCTTCGCAGATGATACACATAGCACTTGCTGGTTTTGTGGAAAAGTGAACAAACGAAAAGATAAGCATCATTAACACACAGCCAGGTACTTAGTAACATCCGTTTTTGTTTTTCCTTCTGAAGGTCACTTCACAGGTCATTAAAATTCAGACATAATTAAATGCTTCCAGACCATAATAACACACCACTCCAGAGAGCTATTTGTCATCCTGGACCTACAAGTTAACAAACCCTATAGCGTAACTCTCAATTCCTACAGAGTTCCCACTCGAAAAAATACCTTAAAGCTGGCAATACTTCTATCTGGATATTTGAGTCATAAAAGGAAAGGGGGACAAGGACTTGGTTTTTGCCAATGAATAACAGACGCCTAGATTGAAGGGTAGGTTTAGCTGGCTACAACAGCTACTGGGAAGGCAACAACTACTGCCAGCAAACACTTCCTTTGCTTCCAGCGGCCAAAGCGCAGTTCTCTGATGCAAAGCATAGCAGGACTGTACTAAAAAAGTGATATTTCCTCCTTTATTTCTCTGCTCTCTCTGTTTACTCGCACCCCCCTCCTACTACACTTCCCCCAAGGTAATCCCCAATCTCCTGCCCTTGTGCAAGCAGATGATCCAGGGACTTTTGTACAAGCTCTGGTTTTGGAGACGCATGCAAGGGATTCTCCCCTTGCAGACTGCGAAAGAAGAAAAACAATAGCCTCCCCTCACCCAGCAGTCATCTTTAAAGCTGAAGTTACAGTCGCAGTGCCCTCATTTCACTAGTCATCTAGCAAGAGTTCAAAATATGAAGCCATCTACTGTTGGTGTTCCTATGTGGCTTTCTCCTATTTTCAGAATTATTTAAAACACATGATACCCAATCTATTTAAATGTTCTAGCAAAATCATATACATAACCTTCCCTTTTTAACTCGTTCATTTGGTTCACATAACCAAAATATTCACCGCCAACAAATGAGGTTTTTCCACACCTTTTCACTGGCAGATAATGACAGTAGTGTCTGCTATGCTTACTTGCTTTTTCTTCAGTTTAAGGATTTGCTGTTCAACTTTCGCAATTTCGCGATCTACACGGTCCATGCTCTGTATCAATTCTTCCTTTGACAGCTTTGAAGGTGAAGCATTTTGGTCTTCCCCACAAGGCTGACCAGAAATTGGAGAAGATGGTCCCTCATGCTTTCCTCCAAAAGCCGGGTCCTTTCATGGTGGGGGAAGATAGAGAGAAAAAAATCAGTTATATTGATAACATGCAAGTGAGTGTTGAGTGACCAAACTAGCCTGCATGAATTGAAAGGAATTTCCAGTTACCTATGTCTCTGTTGAGGAGCTAAGTTAAAGTTCAATATTTCAGTTTATTAATGCTCTAAATATTTGAGAATTAACTGATAGTCCATTTATGATACTGTAATTTCAAAGTCCATCTTTAAAAATAACAGCATAATTCAATATTTACCTTGAAACTAAAATATCATCAAAACATCTCCCTTTTAAAAGTATATCTTCATAAAAGTAGAGAGTATTATTTCATGTTTAAAGGAAGGGTTACTTGAGAGCCAATCCTCTGCACATATATCGATGAGGATAATCTTTAAGATAACCATGACCAGCCTGATGAAGTACACCAGGTGTTAGAAGTGGTTATAAATGTTAAGTTCTCTTGAACTTAACGTGGCTTGAGAGGACAGATCACTATTCATTTGGATTTTTCTGTGTGTCTTTTTTTTCCTGTGCGTTTCCAAACAACTTATTTCAGACAGTTGGACTTGATGATCCTAGAGGCCTTTTCCAACCTTAATGATTCTATGATCATGTTTTATATTCTAACAACAGCACTGTTGTAGCTTGTCTTCATTTACGTCCTCAGACCATCATGCTCCGTGACTACCTAGGTGGCAAATGCCAGCTCAGTTATACATCCCTCATTCAAGCCAATCTGACTGTAAGATGACGCACCTGAATGTCACCTCTCCTCTAGATAATATGAGGCTGTATTTCTACATTGAGACAGTGGATTTCTATATGTAGCGCCTGGATAAAAATTCGGTTACGTGCAAGCATGTTAACATTGCATGCCTTAGCTTGGTTTCTCCAACCCCCTTTGATCTTATCTTTGCTATGCAACACAGCAAGTTATTAAGAAATCACATGCTATCATAATTTTACTTTATTCACAGACAGTTTATTCACATGCTAAAAGGAACAGCAGAGAGAAGGCCAGAGAAGTAATCAACTTCTAGAAAATCTGGTGCCTCTTAGCTTTTGAATCCATATGGTGAAATTTTTCTTTAAATGATCCAAGTTTAGAAACTTGAGCGATCACCTTCAGAAGTCACACCCACTACCCACCACCTTTTTGGTGTGCAAGTCTCTGTGCTTGTATGTGTGCATGAGAGAAGATATTAAATATTCATTTAGGAGACATTTGTCTGCTCTCTACAAATTGCTCTAATCTATATTCAGTATCTACAATAGAAAATATCCACACCAAACCAGACTGCCCCAGATTTACCCAAAATGAGGCAGTGACAAGTATAATTAGTGTTATGTAAATAAGCAGATTCATTTCAAATGCTTAAAAGGGAGAGGGGGTGGAGTGGAGTACTTTGACCATTCAGTACAAATATTCATTACAGAAAAAAATGGACTTGCATGCATTTGTCAGCAGCTTTCTATTGAAAAGCAGAAATATTTCATGTACTGTACTACAATAATTTTGCAATTGAGATTTTAATGACTTAAGAGTGTAGCGGCAACTCAGAAATCCAACCTCTTTACTGTGTTTGAGACAGACTTATCTTCTTGTTCTTTTAGAAAAAGAGTAACACTGACTCACGCCCACAGTTTGTGATAGTGTCTAAAATTAAATTTCTGGGATTAAAGAATGGACCGAAGACAAATAAAAAAAATTACCTAACAGAAAAAAATTTATTAGCTTACTGCAACATAGGAAGTTATACCTTCAGCAACACAACAGAAAATGGCTTTACCTTCTTAATATCAGCAGATCTCAATCCTTCCTGCAGAGGATGTACTAAAGGCAAGACAGTAGCTGCACTGACACGCTGAAAATGGGAATCAGAGACTTGTTCAAGACGTGGTCGCTTAGATTCCAGTGAATCATGATCTGTCTGAGATGGACCTGGATGAAATTGCTGTTCATATCCAGTTCTCCTTTCCTGAGGCCTAATATACAGAAGAGGTAAACTATTAAAATGTATGGAAAAACGTATAAGAAAATTATTTGGTGTTTCTCAACCCTTTTCAAATATACAGGAGATGCAATTTAGTGAAGCTCCTTTTAAATAGAAAAGCAGACAAATGTTTTAAGTATGATCTTCAAAAATACAACAGTTAAAATTCGTTGAAAAAGAGAAAGTTAACTTGAGTCTTAAAAGACACTGTTTAAATACATGCCTATCATTAAACCCTTAAAGAAATTTACCACTGCTACAATATAATTCAAATCAAAGCCAATTCAAGTTATAAATAAATAAAAAAATCCATGAGATATAGTACTATATTCCCCTGAACACAGATGGCCACAACAGCTCCATTATTTTATTTTTGCAGTCAAACAATTTTTAGATATACACAGAATGCTTGAAATGAGCCATGAGCCTATTTAGAACTTGATCTCTACTAAAATTCTACTATATGACAGAAACAGTCATTGATTCAACCCATGATTAATTTAAAAACTCCTCCTTCTCAGAAAAAATGCAAAAGAACAGTATCACTGGCTTCTTTACAGTGCAATACACAGGATGTCCATAAAAGAACCTCATATGCTTCAAAAATCTTCCTATGAAGTGCCACAGAAGAGATTTCCATATTTTGCCAAAACTACTGAACAAGCTTTTACAAATTTACTACAGTTAGTAAATTGGGTAAAAAGGGGTGGGAGTGGGTGGGGGAGATTTGCTTCTGCTATAAACTGACGTTTTGAGAACTCGAAAAGCCACTATGATTGTCAGCACTAAAACAGAGCCTTGCTGACATTTTGGTAACACAAGATGAAGGCAACAACAAGCCCCAGATTTCACTATCATCAAGTTATTTCTGGGAATATTCTAATGAGATTTTAAGCTAGACCAGTATTTACATAACATTCATCACTGGTATTTGTTCAGAACCAGATACCTCAGTTACAGCCAAAATAAACTGCTAGCAGTAATCCAGCATATAAAGCTGCTCCTAGCAGATATGCTTACTAAGAGTCCGGGGGGGGACCGACCAACAAAAAAGGTTGTTACAAGCAATAACAGTTTCTTACAACTGTACATCAGCATACTAATACACTGATGAATTGAGGTGCATAAATCATACAGTAACCTCTCCCCTAAACAGAGGCGCATTCTTGCTAACTTACTGCAATGCAGTTAATCTTATTCTGACCTGTAGTGGCTTTTTAATTTCTACATTTGGTTTTCAACATCCATCCAATATTTTTCAGGATTATAGTCAAATGAATGCTTAATACGGCCTGAAAACTTTCTTGAACCTATCAACCTTACAGTAATATTAAGGTACATTTGAACATTCATCAATACCCACCATGAAGTAAACTATTTTACTGAGAAGATATCACCAATCTGAAATTAAATTAGAACATACAATTCGCTCTAGTTGTCCACTATACTTGTCCTCGGTTAAGCTACTGAACCCGAATCAGTTGCATCTGCTTCCACAGGGACAGGAATGGTATCTGAGACTGACAAAAAGGGTATCTAGAACAAATGATATGAAGCTGTCAACTGTCTTGCCAGAAGTAGCGTGCACTCTGATTTAGCCTCTGTGCCTAGAAGTCCATTTTGTGCCACGTTTCAGTGCTTTACAATTCTTACGACTAATACACCCAATTAGCTCTGTTGTTTCTTACTTGCCCAGCCACGCAGATACCACCTGTTGAATAAGCGAGCCTAATCTAGGAAATAGGACAGGTAATAGTCACACTGCAACAACTCTTGCACTTGTTGCTTCTACTTGGCAAGATTCAACTATCCAAAGTTACAAACTTCACATACTTTTAGCCTAAACAGCATTAAAATTTTTCAGTATGCACTTGGATTCTCAGAACCTTACTGACGGTGTTTTTAGGAGAGGTGTGGGAAAAGCGAAGCAGATTGTCACATCCTGTCTGTGAAACAAATATTAGTTAAGCCACAGGGACTGAGGAATTGCACAACAGCTACAACACTCAAACGCAGGAGATTGACACTGTCGCAACAATGGAGCACCGATTAATAACGTCAAGTACTTAGGTAAACACTGTCAAACGCAAAAACCTTTCTATTCAAAACTTAAAACTAACTTTATAGGAAGCACAGACCCATACGAGATTCCTGTTCACATACTTTGAAAACAGCATCCTCACCTGTCAGAGCCTGGGTGAAATTCAGAAAGCAAGGAAGGCCTGCGCCGAAGTTGCTGCTGCTGTTGCTGCTGCTGCTGCAAGAGCTGGGTTGCCTGACTGACTTCCAGGTGAGACGAACGATAATCGGGAACTGCAAATTCCTAAATGAAACACGCTTCTGATGTTAACAAGAACAAAGGTGCAGAAGACAAGATCAAAAGCGTTTGGTGTCATGGCATGACCATTTCCAAAGTTATTAAACACAGACCAAGGCCAGATCACCAAAGGCTTATTCCAGCTCAAAAAAGAAGGTTTGTAAATGGCCGTTCTAAGTTTTAAATGAACTTTGAAGAGACTAAATACTTATGCCAAGAATTCCACCTATCTTATTAACAACTTCTAACAAAACACAAATGAGTCAGCAGCAGAGAATATCCTTTTAAAAAAAAATCCTTTAAAATCAGTTTTGCACATCCAACTACAAAGTGGTAAACCGAGAATATATTTCAGCAACCCTGAGGCAATTGCTTCTGTTATCACCTCAAGACATTTTTGTATCAGACACTATTAATTAGGGCTAAGACTCAGACAAGATCAGTCTTCTGACTGATATAATATGTAATTGAAGTGAGGTACAATTTATTGGTATATAAGGGTCTTTGACCACTTCCTTTTAAAAATCATATGCAGCTGGCATTAACTGAAGAGAAGCTCTACAAGACACGCAATAGGGCATCACCCATAAGATTTAGTTTTTACAAATTATCTAAAAATAAATACGGAGCAAACCAGAAAGCTCCAATTCCTGAATTTCCTTTTGCAAACATGTAAGTAGAACAAAACATCTAAAGTATCTGTAGCAGGAGGAGAATTTCATTAAAACAAGGGAAACCTGAGCTGTTCCAAAGCCAACAGCTAGTCCTTCACAGCCTACCATGCCATACAGAGCACAGGATGGCAGATTAAATGCTTGGCAGAAATAACCAAGTAGGAGATTCTTAGAAATCCATTACTCCAGTTCTGGCCAGCAAAACACAGCTAGCTGGAAGCACTACTACAGCTGCTTCAGAAAAATAATTCAGAGTGTAACATAAGTTTTGACATTTCAGATTCCCATTCTCCACCTTGCACGCAGGTTTTGTCAAAAACCACATTTAGTTTATAGATAATCCAGCCCAATACTCCTTACACAGAAGAAGGAAAGATGACTATGGGTTCATTTCTTATGCTCCTGGGCCTAAGAGGAGATTAATCCCCCATAAAAATTTAGTAGCCACAAGCGCCCCAAGAGCCCAAAGGATTTGTTACACCCAGAACACTGTATTCATATTACATGTATACTAACTGTAGACAGGTTATTTGCATATTCTTGGAAAATTACTGCTGTCAATGCATACGGTCTCAGACACACTTAGTTGGCCAAATTTAGTATGATGACTAAACACTAATAAATTAAAGCAAAACTGCAACAAAACTTTATGCAACAAAACAGTCCCCAGGGAATATATTCAAACTACGAGAAACCAATGGATAAAAACAGGAAGTTTATATCAATTCCCCGTGATAAAGATAAACAATTATAAAACTCAGTTTTCTGTCAAAAAAAAAACAAGTAAAAAAGCAGATACATATTTAATCTTGAAGAAGCAAAATGCAGCTCTTCCAGGAAAAAAAAAAGGAGGGGAAAACAAACCAAACCACCCCACAACTATTTGCCTAAGCAACAGCGGCCGCAGTTCTCAGCAGGCAAAACACCTTCTCTGCCACTTAGAGAATTTCTTTATATTTAATATATCAACATTTTAAAAAGTAGAGGAAGTAAGAATCAAAAAAACTCAACCTACTGAGGAAATAAGATCCTCAATGTCCAGTCTTTAAGACAGGTCAGTTTCTGAAGAATGTTTTGCCAGTTTGAGCATTTACAAATGTTAAATAAATAGGAAATATTGGCAAGCTGACATGCTGTAGGGTTTTATTTAGGATACCTTCATGGTTTTTTTAGTGCACTTTTTTAATACTAGTCCACATGAAAAGAAAGACGGGGTAAAAAAGAAAAAGAAACAAAAACAAGCAAAAACTTTAAAAAGCCAAAATTGCAGTCAACGGTAGTCAGGGATTTTAATAATTTCAGCTACAGCACTGAAGGAAGGCATAATTCAACAGGTAATTACATCCTTTCAAGGTAATACTTCAGAAGGAACTGAGGAGCAGTACATGGCTACAGGTTATACTTCTCAGAAGCTACACCAAAATCAGACCCTCCTTCAAAGACACAATGTACTTGCATAAGCAGACCCATCGGCCTTAACGCAAGAGCCAAACTCTGGAGGCACAAACAACACTGCCGTACAGATTTCCCCAGTCAGTTTTAACAGGGCATAATGGTCTGCAACTCCGCTGTTTTCAAATGTGAACGACTTGCATTACATTGGTTTAAAATAATAATTAAAAAACTTTAACTTGGCACAGCAGACCTCCGATTTATACTCCTGCTAAATTTGCAACCCTCGTGTCTCCTTACCTGCTGGTGCCGGGTGCTAGGGAAGGTGTACTGGACAGAGTGAGTAGGATAACGACTCTGTTCTGTGCTGAATGCTCCTTGGTTAGGAGGGTAGCCTGAACTTGACATTATCAGAGAAGAAGTCTTCACAAAGCTGTGAGATCAAGACCAGCAAGCAATCATGTTTCTAGGAAACCGCCTAAAGGAAAAAAGATCACTGATAAGCACTGAAGTACCAGATGTACTCACAATACATTACAGCCATAGTCACCTAAGCAAAACAACCATTACCAGTAAAAGCTTTTTCCTGATGTATTTATTTAATAGGTTACTCTATCTGAAACATGTTAACAGGCCTTAAATGGGCTCAAAATGAGACATGTCAGCATTGTCTACACAAAGATTTGAGGATTATATTGTCGGAATACATCATTTTACCAGTTACCAGTTGAATTAGGAAGGCTTTAAAAGAAAAGTAGGTCACTTTAAATAGATGTTAAAGAGGTTATAATAGTCTATGGATGGACTCTTTATTTACAGTAAATTCCCGTAGTACACCCTGAAGTTCACTTTTGTTTCTTCTACAGAGTTTTTTGATTCTGTGAACTGTTTCTTACTTTCAGATTCAGGTAGTCTTAGGGCTGCTTTACTTAATGCCACCTACAGTTCACTAAACCACAGAGTATTACTCGGGCCCTAAAACACTATTACTGCCTAACAGCAGCTTTACAGAAGGACTTAGTTAAAAAAAGGCAGTCACAAAGGGAAAAAACCAAAACCAAACCCAACACTACTTCAATTGACAACATAGTTTGTCTCATATGGGATGCCAGAAACGGAATATACTATGAAGCCTTACAACAATCCTGCTTAGCTGACATCTGATGACTACTTTGCCTCCATTGTATTCTCCAGCTACAGATTAACAGTGAGCACTGAAGCGCACACTGATCTGGGGAAGATTTTAAATACTGAAAAAATCCAGACAAGTACACTAACAAGGTCCGAGCATCTGTGAACCTGTGTATAGTTTCAGCTGCTGAAGATAAGAAGCCATTGATTAAACACTGTGCCTGTCAGTGATTTGAGCAGGTGAGTTATGGCTCTAACCAAAAGAGCAGGACATATATATTTCCTAAACACAAGATACTTCTCTCCGATAGCTCAAAAGATGTAACCATTGGAGCCTATGTATTAAATACAGAATTCTATCAGACCTGTAGCCAATTCTCAACCTCTGGTCCAGAGCCTAGCAGACATATCAGACCTTCAAATAAAGTAACTGCTGATCCCTGCCTAGATGGCTTCATTTCAAAGTGCATTAATCTGCAGCCTTTCACAAACATCACATGTAAAGTTATACTTCTGAACTGCATTTTCCATTAACAGTCAATAGACAAAATCAGCTCAGGAAAGGATCAGACACAGCAAGCTACACAAACAGATCTTAAAGTTCATCTGAAATATTTTATCATTCCTGTTCTGTTTAGGGGTTTTTTTTGCCCCCAACTCTCCACCAAACAAGGAACGCTTAACATGTTGGACTATCAGATAATGAGGCAAATTTACATTTACCTCTTAAACCTGATTTTCAGATATGAAACATTAAAGAAAAAAAACTAGTTTCTCTTTCAAAGCAATACTACAGATCACTAGTTGTGTGCTTTATAGTACCTATGTATCTATTATAATACCTATAATTCATATCCAAGTGACAAGTTCTAACATAGAATTCTTCACCATTAACATTTATTACACTTCATCATTCATCCTGCATTCATTAGAGTACATCTTTACCAACTATGTGATGGTCTAATAGGTCTGAGTCATATGTACTCCATTTAATCAAGAAACAGTGTCAGAAAGCAAGCAGTTTTAGCTAATATACACTGTGAGACTTAGCTGCAAGCTATAGTACCTGAACACTCAAAGGTATTCCTAAGTCCAAGCTACAGCAAAAAAACCATTTGACTTTTCTCTCTCAACTTCCATGCCACTCCATGTAAAACTGCAGCACGTGGCTAACTGTCAGCTCAACCAAACGTTCACTAATGTGATAAGTACTCCCATTTATTATTAAATGGACAACTGGCTTCACGGTATAAGGATGCCCAGACAATCTGAGGTTACAGAAGTACAAATCTTAGTTTACTGAATTGCTGATGCCCTAACTTGTGCCACCTCACTGGCTCCATATGCAGTCTCCATAAACATGTGGAATATGACTAACCGGACTTGTACATCTGCTACACCTTAAAAACCTTATCCCTCACTAAAGACAGCAATACTGGATCCAATCAAAGCTCCTTTAGGCCAGTGTGCTGTGAGTGACAGCAGCCAGCAGCAGGCATTGAGGGAGCACATACCAGTACTTTCCCAACAAACTCCAGCCTGCTAGTGGCTCCTGGAGATGCAGCCTTTGGCTCAGGGATTCCTTGAGTAAGAGCCTTTCTGTTCCAGATTTCTTTATGGCCTTTTCTTCCATCGGTTTGTCCAGCTGTTTTCTGAACTACTTAGTATAAGCGCTCAGCATTCACAACTGCTTTTTGCAAGAAACTCTACAGTTTAGTGGCACTTCGCATGAGAAACCAACCGCTTTTGTTCTCTCTGGACCACTACCTTCCTTTGATATCTCTAGTTTTCACATTGGAACAGACCAAATATCTATTTCACTCTTTTTTTTTCCCTATTGCACATGTGATTCTGTAGACTTCTATCATATCCCTTCAGCCATACCTTTTCTATGCTGAAGAATCCTTGGCTGTTCCTTGTCAACCACTTCCAAACCTTCTCTAGTTCTGTGATGCCCATTCTGAGGCACAGGGAGCCAGAAACGTACACCAGATTCTGGGGAAATATTGATAAATGCTCATCCTGTTCTTATTCTCTTCCCTGACATGCTGACCACAGTCAGGTAGATCTGGAGAATCTGGGGATGCACAGGGGATCAGGAGAGCAACCACTTGAAAAATCACACACAGACATAGGCCAGTTGCTGCATCAGTCAAGGTCTTTTCTAGTTTCTCTCCATCAATTTACATCTTCTCCTTATTTTTTCAATATTCAATCAAACCGCAAGTTTTTCATTAACCTAAATACAGAAAGTTCAACCCACACTCACTTTGTATGATGCTATAAAGGCTACTTCTCCATTCACAAGAACTTTAGTGTAGAGATTGTTACGTTTGTCTTAGGACTGTTGGTGCTGAAATCTTCATTGATATAAGAACCTTTCACAACCAACAGCAAAGAGAGGTCCTGACCATCTCTCCAGATTCTGCAATAGATGCGGAAACATGAGGAGGAGGAGGGCATGGCGCACAAGCACGAACATCCTTCACCCATCCAGCAATGATAAGGCAAACCCTATACCTTGTAACCTACAAGTTTTACATAATACATATGAAGACATTCATCTTAACGGCCTTCCTACTGAGAATTGCAAGTATGACCTTCTTTGTAGCACCACAATAATAAAAAAAAGTGAAACAGAAAAGCTGCCAACAGAAGAAGTCAACAGAAACACCATCAGGGGTTATTATTGTGTTCAATAAGAGAGGTGGGCAGCAAAGAGAGGAAAAAAAGAAAAAATGAAGTTGTCAATGGTGGGGGTGCATACTTCTTCCTCCCTGAGGGAACTGACACAACAGGAGGAAGAGATATGGGCAGTAACAGCAGAGGAAAATACATGGTTACATATTGGCAATTACAACGTGGGGAGGGAGCTAAAGGATGGGGATTCTGCATAGGACCTCATTTCTTTCAAGACAAATTCAACACTGTAGTACAACATGCAAAATTACATTGAAGTACAATATTCCCTCCCTCTAAGCCTCCTCTCCTTGTTACAGACATCCATATGTGCCTGCACACTCCCCTAATTTGATCTCTCCACACGCCCTGCAGACCCCATCTTATCTCCCAGTCTCCTACAGCACGAGCTTGTCTACACTCTCTCCTATACTGGGGGGGAAGTTTCACCAACATTTGCCTATAGAAGTGCAACCAATTCTGCCTATCTCTCCCTGTCTTACTACCTTAATTCTGCAACTGTGCATGTAAGTACTTGACTTCAACTCTGATTTCTCTGGAGGCAACCTTGTAACCTTTAATCTAAAAGCATCTGCCTCCCTCTTCAGCATCTACGTGCACGTATCCCGCGACACAGATTATTCTTCATCAACCTATTTCTTGGTTGGTGAGGGCAATGCTAGCTTCCTGCTCACCAAGTTCCATACGTTCAGATTACGTTTAAATACTGCAGTCTTTTTGCATAAAATGTAACTGTGTGTGTAGACTGTAAACAATCGCATCCGGGCGTTCCTCACTGCTGTATCCTTCCATTAGTCATGACAAACTCCGTCTAGCTCCTTTCAAATCCAGTCAGAATCCTCCTTTAAAGCTCCTCGCTGTTAACTCTCTCTGCCTCACCAATCCTTCCACGGGTTCCCTCTTCTCTGCCAGAACAGAGGCTGCTCATGTTCATTTTCAGCACCCTTGACAAAGTACGATACAAGAGGTCAACTTCTAGCTCCGCTCAATGACAGCAAGGTTCTGTTTTTCAGCCAACTATTTTCATACCTTTTCATGTTATTCTGCGAATTTCAGAGATTTCTCATATAAACATTTGTAAGAGCTGTTAAGACACTTTGGAATTCTGCCTTAAATGTCTCACAAAGATAAAGTTAGGTCGTGAATACTTTCATACAGCTGCCAACCAAGCTGGCAAATTGTCTGTCTCGCTGAACACTGACAATTAGAAGGGGCAAAAAGAAATATATCTTGTTTTGTACTTCAGAACCCAGTGCATTCTGCAATAGTGACCCGCTTCACTGACACTCCCAGACTCCGTGGTAAACCATAAGGGATGGGGAAACCCAAAAGTGTTAAAAGAATAATATTTTTAAAAATAATTTAAAAATACATGAGAAATAGGAGCAAAGAGTCAAGAAAGAAACTGTTAAGTCTGAAGATACCTAGCTGAGAAAAGCAGTGGCAAGGGCAACAGTTTCAGGAACTGTGAAGAGCTACTCAGCCCTGTGCTAATTTGAGCTTCTCAGGCAAGGAAATGATTTAACAATGTTTATTTCTAAAGGTATGACAATATTTTTCTCTTCGGCCGGCTCCAACTACTGAACAGATCCAAGTCAGGCCTCCCCTTAAAAGCTACTGTTCGCACTTACGTTTGTCATACGCAGAGAATTTTGCGTAAGTTACAAATCATTTCGGACTGGGTAGTATATTGGCAACAGTCATAGCATAATTTCAGATTTGGTTTCTATGAGGCAATACTAATTTGAACAATCTCTCTTGATCTCCAGATCTCAAAATGCTTCAGAAAGAAGCAGAAGTACCTACTATCTTCAGTATACACACGGGAAAATGAGTCACAGAAAGGTTAAGAAATCTCTCAAAGACTACCCAGGAAACAGTCAATGACTGATTCAGAAATAAGACTCAAGTCTTGCAGCACGTTAAGCAGGCAAAGCTAGCACTGCCCGAGAAAAGCAGTTCTTCACTTGGGAAAATACAGCAGGTTAAAAACTGTGACTATTTTTAGCAGGCCAGTTCCCCAAAACCGTTCGACACACGGCCACACATATGTTTACGCCAGCAGAAGGGAAGGGGTCAAGAGGGCAGAAGGACGGCGGAGTCACCTACTCCCTGTTTGTGGAACCACAGCCCTGCTTGCTGGAATCCCCTGTCTCCTACTCTCACATTCACCTTCACGGATAAGAGACCGGTCTCATGGGTAGAATAAATTTTTCTTCACATATATGAAACAAGCTAACACTTTTGCATTTAGAGTAATTTTCATGCCATCTTGAAGTACTTAACCAACATTTGCTAATTAAATTTCACATCCTTTTGGGAGTTTTCCTCATCTTGTTTTTGAGCAAACTAAGTGTGATATAAAGAGTGCAAAGAATTAGATTACAGTCTTATACGGCTTAAACAGAGTTGAGGGATTTTGTTTTTAAATCAGCAGCCTTAGTAAATTGAGCTCTGATGTAACTAAACTATGGCAGAACAAGGAAGGCTCTGCCTTACACAGGGTATCTACAATGAACTGCAAAATTAATTCAGGGATATTATTCGAAGTTTACTCTGGTGAGAAAATGAAGAGTGAAGGGATTGTTTCAGCAGTGGTTAGAAAGGCTTTATCCAAAGCACGATAACAATACTTGTGAATAATTCTTTCTGGGATTTCACTTCATAAAAAGGTAATGAAACAATCTCATGGAAAAAAAACCAAACCAAAACAGGCCACATTTAAGGACCAAGCTATCAAACCACAGAAACTAGATTTCATGAATGACGGACCTGTGTCTGGACCTTCCAGACACAATGCTCTGACTCCTATACAATAACACAAAAGCACAAGTTGAGATTCATGTAAGTAAAACCCATCAAGTATATTGCTAGATGTGCAAAACACATCTTCCTAGTAGCATTTTTATTTTGTCAGGGAATCATAAATCTGTTCAAACACTCAAGGAAAAACATCAAATTTGCATCTTGGGGATATGCCACAGACAAGAATGTATATGTATAACATGTACGTTCCCGACAGATTTCTAAAAATAGCTTAATGGGCCCAACCTCCACATAAAAAGTTATTTACTCAAACTAACAGACACAGTAAAAGGCTAAGTATTACTTACCACCTAAAACTCCAATGCTCAGAACATTAACGGTACCGTTATAAGTAGGACTGACTGAGTGGTCTAAAAGTCTTAACTAAAAAACAAACACTTCAAGAGCAGTTATTGGTCCTTCAGTCACTGCTGTAATGTCCAATTATCAGCACAGTCATACGACAGTTATTCAGAAAAACAACAATGAAAAAATTTAGTGATAAAGAAAGAAGTTTGGGGTCAAACTGATCTATGTTAACACTTCAAGTCTGATGATAAGAAGATCTGCAAAGTATTGTGGAATGGGATGGGATGGTAAGTGAGAAAATTAGCTACAGGACCATTAGACAGGACAGTCCTAAAAGACACAGGGTTTTCATTCAAGAACCTACTAGAAGGTTAATGCCTGAGCAGATTTAAGATAATTTTGTGCTTTAAAACAAGACCTGAAGGAAATGTATTCCAGCTACAATATCCAAGCTTACATGTGTGCTTCTAAGTATGAAAATCTGTTGGGCATGCCCCCAAAAGATGAAAGATTCTTTGCATGCTACGAGCAAAAAATGTTAATAGGTCAACACAGAAATTAAAGACAATTTAGGTAAAGGCTATTTAAACACGTTCCAGAATACTGTGCTTCCCATTTTTGCAGAGCACAGACATCATCCTTAAAGCTCAGGACCTCTTACACAGTTTCTTTAATCTTTTTCCACTCAGTTTTATGTTGCAGAACACTCTTGTAGAGAAGCTTGTAATGAAAGCATATGGGCATACGCTATTAGAATGAATAGAAACAATGAACATATTTTCTCCAAGTATTTTTTCCATAACAATTCCGCCTGTGCAAATCCCTTTTATTCTTCTGTGACAGACATTTGAAATATATCATAAATTCTTGAGAACTTTAATCTCATGTGGTTGCACTCCCTCTACTCACAAGGTCATTGACGTAAAAATTGCTATTTCTATCCCTGCTAGAAAAACAGTAAGAAAAATTAACATCTCTAAGGCTGTGTTTTACTAGCAACACTAAGTAACATTCTCTCCATTAATTATTAACATCATATGAATCAAGCCATAAATACAGCAATGGGGTATCTGAAAAAAAGATGCTAAGAAAACCCAAACATCTGAATGTGATCCTTCTCATACTCTGAAATTTCCACTAGCGTACAACATCGTCTTACTTCTGAATGTCCAAAGCATTAACTCACAATTATGCTATACGGTGTCTGATTCATATTCTGCGTGACATGGAAGCACGGTATACTTTAATTTAGCCAATTACAGAAGTGACAGAAGTCAAGGAGCATTACAACAGTCAATTCAAAATGTCACATTTACTCTATACTAGCACGACTTTTCCATCTGCATCAAGACAGCTAAAAAATTAAAATACGATTTTTATACTTCAAATTTTAATAGAAAAAGATTTTCCATTAAGAGACTACCAACTCCTTATGCACTTAAGTAATAGCTTTTGGAACATTAAATAAATATTAATAGAGTACTTAAAAATTATTTATTGCCATTCCAAAAGGTTATTATTGGTTGCATATTTGCATATGCAATTTACAACCAAACTGTTGCCAAATCACAGGATCACACTGTTATACTTCATCTTTAAATAACAGTTTCTCTCCTGCTAGGTAACTACAAATACAAATAGAATTTGTGCTCTACCAAAATGGGGTCGATCAAATTCAGCTGACAAGATACTCTTCTCCAGGAAATTCTATTTTAATCTCTCTTGTAATTTATGAGCTTAAAGAAAAGTTGGTAATGTATGATATCAAGACCCAGGCTATACACAACCTTATCATATTATATGGGGGATCGTAACAGCAAAAACTAAGATTGTGTTAACATCTTAGGAAGTTTCTAATCAGGTATCCACTTGCCTCACAAAAAAAAAAAAAAGGGGTGCTGAGTGCACACATTTCAAATAAAAATACCTATTTTCAGTATCTACTCACCAGTTAACACACCGGGGTACAGGGAATACTCGAGGGAAGAAACCACCTCTTCTGAATTTTATCAAGGAATAGCACTTACTCGCTGTGACGGAGCCTATCCAGCTCTCTTCTGCCAAGGAGGGTCACAGTAACACCAAAACTATCCAGAAGAGGTAGGAGGAAGTCCATTCAGAAATGGAAATGAAGGGTGTAGACATTTCCTTCACTAAAAGTACCACTGAACTGTGGTTTAAACCAAAGAAGGGTAAAAACCTTACAAGGTGTTTCGGTTTTGAAAGTATATCATAGAAAAGCTTGTATTCTCAAGACATTTAAAACATATTTTGGCTTTCCTAGCAACACCAGATTCTCATACCTGGCTGTTCCAAGAAAGCAAACAGCATGCAGTTAAAGTACACCACAAACATTTTCATGACCCAGCGACCAGAAACCAACCAAACCGAACATCCAAGGCAAACCCTACAAAGTGAGAACAGTGAACAGATACGGTCTCTCATTCACAAGGGGAGACAGCTTTTTTCCCCCTCCCCGAGATAACTGCAGCAGTTCCCAAACTGCAGACATCTACCTTTCCTCTCAAAAGAGGCCCCCATCCCTGCCACAGGGGTAACCCAGCTGATTGTGAAACATCAACTGAAGCATTCAAACTTCACCCACAAAACTATAAGGTGAAACAGAAACCAACCCAAGCATCCTCCAACGTACCAGTCTGTAGCAGCAGTAAGAACTACAACAACCTTCCTTTGCAAGTCACCCTCACTCATGAGTCAGTGCCCAGCAACTCAATGTTTACTCAAATTCACCTACTTCCTCCGAGTTCAGCTATGATTTAGAAATAACCATGATGATCTCAAACTTCATACATATCACACAAGATGCATAAAATATTCTTTCAAAACAACAATTTTTGCTCCTCCATCTTGGACTGAAAGCACAGGCACTTTAAAAACAGCTACTGCACATGAATTTATTCTTCCACCATTAAACCATCTGCAGCTAAAACTGCTTTTGACATCATCTAACGTGCAAGAAATTATGTGGTCACAGTTTTAAGTTTCCAGCCTCTCCCTGTAGTTCATTCATTATCAAAAGCATATCTGTAGTGGCAGCTTTTTAAAGCAGCTCTGGTTTGGAAAAGGAAATGTAACTTGACTCATCCATACCGACTAAACCCATAGCTCCGCAAACTATGATGTATTATAAGAGAAACCACATACTATAAAGAGGGGTTCGGGACAAACTAAGTATCAACCTCATCACTCTCCTCAGTTGACTGGCTTCAGATAAAATCAAGTTTAGATTTTAGTTAAAAATACAATAAGGTTAAAATAAGACTTTTTTTTTTTACTGTTCATAACAGCAATGCCTAGGTCTAATCAGATCCTCCACAGGAAATGCACAAGGGCCTTCTGGAAACAAAGTTTATTGTAACTACATTTATGATTAAGTTTGAGACATTCTACTTCACAGGGAATGCAACAATATATATAAAAATATAACTCTGATTGAGAAATGCACAGCAGCCTCTAGGTCACAGAAAAAGGCAAAGAATGGAAGACATCTTGAACTACAAATGTTATAAGTAAACCTTTTTATCTGGGAAAAAAAACAACAACCAGAAGTTCAAGGTTCTACATATGCATAAGTCTGAGCTTTGAGACCATAGTGAAACATCAGCACCTACACAAATAATGGCTATAATGGAACAGGTAAGTGACTGCATTTATTAAGGTTCCAAGAAAGCTAAATCATGAAATTACACTGATTTTGTGGGAGAATTCAAACCTTCCAGACACCCCTTCTCTGCCAATACAGCATTTCAGGTAGCATGAAAACAGAAACAAGGGTTGAAGAACATGAACCTGAGACAAAACTCTACAGTGGATAACCAAGAATATACAATTTTTTGATTTAAACTAATTCCTCTTCTTTATTTTTTTCCCCCCAAAACCACTATTAATGAGGTGAAGAGTACGGCTGAACTATAATAATATACCTATCTAGTTTGCTGAACAGCACTTGAACTTGTAATGAACTTACATGGGCTTAACTTTCTAACATTGACAAACGGGGCAGGAATCAGTAGGTTTCCACACTGATTTATATACACATTCATCAGACATCTTCCTTGAAACGCGAATGTATTTTAATCCATTTAGGAGAGCATCCGCTTCTCAAAGCGGCCCCAGGTTCTGCCCAGGAATCCCACCAGACGTTTCACGTAGAGCCTGTGGCCTGTGCCCTGCAGCCAGGGAACGCTACTGGGGCTGTTTTCAACTCTCGACGGGACAAGCGTGCCTCTGACTTCATGAGGACTACAAAGAGAATTAACCAAATGCACTTTCCCTGCAGCACAGCATAAGGCACAACTGAATGTACGGCACAAGAGGAGCTATTAAAAGAGACATCATACTCTTTTAAGCGTATTTTATACTTTACCTCATCCTTTTTCATTTATAAGTGTTCTTTCCCTCGCCATCTTTGTGAATGTATTTTCATTTTCAGTTTTACCCAAGACTAGTCGCTTGACATGCACAGAGTTTTTAAGTCCTCGTCAAGAGTTTGTCCAGGTAATCTGTCTGCAAAAAAAATTCAGTTCTGAATTTTTTACTCCTAAGAGTTATGCACAATAGGATTTTTCAGAGACAGCTGGTGCACCTTGGTATCAATACAGCGTCTTAATTTTGCAATACCCTTTGTAATCATAAGCAGGTGAAGTCACTGACTTCAAAACCACAGAGACCAACATCCTCCTTAAGCCTGAAGAAAAAAATTGCATATCAAATAAGTCTGGGAGTGGCAATATTACATGAGTGGTTTAGATGTGAAGCTATTCAAGGACATTGAAATCTCTCATAGGATACTGGGAGGAAACATAGCTCCAAGGTAAGACTGGGCTTTCTGTATGCACCCAGCTCACTAAACTTAAGCCCCAGTAGGCCCAGGCTGCGGTAGTCATTTAACAGATGGTCGATAAACACTGAACTAGCACGGAAGAGGAAGGGAACATCACAAAACATCATTACTAGATGGAGAATCATTGAAGGAGAGCAAAACTAAAATGGAAAATATATACAGCATGTTCCTGGCTATTTGCATAATTTAGAAATAGCACAAAGCAAATATTTACAGACAGCAGTCCTGCATAGGTCTGAATTTTTATCTGGAATATTTGCAGTAGAGAGAGCACGTAACACATTCAGTTAATAGCTTGTCCTCTGAAACACTGATTCAGATTTGACTAAAGAACATAAATGACTTGAAGAGTCCAAGACCAGCATCCAGGAAATGTTTGTTTGCATTATGAAACCACTGTCTGGTTACCAGTCTGTTCTCAAGATTGTGCTGTGTTGCAGTGCACCTGCATGAGGCATGGTTCCCTTTCAGCTTAAACAGTTGGTAAAATCTTAAATTTAAGTAGCTACGCACACTGAGTAGTACTACTCTGAGTAGTACTTCAGATCGTGCAAGAAAACCTTCATTAAAACTATTTTCTAGACAAGCATAAAACAATTCACCAAAACTTTGGCTGAGAGCTTTGAAAGCATATGTTAAATGCCAATATTATGAACATAATAAAGAAAAAAATATTTCTTCAATACAATAGACTTTTTCAGTTACTTTAATGCATTTAGCAGTAGTTGAAGCAAAGTCAGCTTCCCTGCCCTGTGAGCATCTCTCACTCATGCTATAACTGAAAAATGAAATAACTTAGAAGAAGGAGTCAGAGAACCAGAAGAACTGTGGAAGGGGACTAGAGGGGGGAAATTGAAAGGAAGCATTAGAGTCCATCCCTACTTTTACCACAGTTTTTGAGAGAGTTTTCTAGATCCCTTTAGATCACAATGAAAACATGTATGCCCAGAAAGAGCAACTAAAATGAATGGTTGTAGGAGATAAAGTGTATTTAAAATAAATCAGCAGCACAATGTAGAAAAGTGAATATGTTCCAATTTTGTGCATGTAATTTCAATCTGGAGAGTTACTTTTAATTGATTTGTACAATAACTAACAAGCTAGAGTGAAGTAACACTTCTGGAAGCAAACACTTTTTATATTGTCTTTGCACATTAAAAAAATGCACATTATAACTCTTAAAAAGAAGATTCAAAAATTATGCTCTTTCCCATTTCAGTAACAAGCTTAGGTATTTCAGTGACCAATATCAGACAGTATATTTCAAACAGGCAAATTGTACTGCACAGAACGCACAACAGAACTTTTTCCCTCAGCAGCCTATACCATATCACGCAGAAAAGCGATGTCAAGAAAAGATTAACCATGCTTTCGCAAAAAGGGTCACTGTAGTTGGCATGTTTCCCCTGAACTTTTGAATCCTTGGGATAAGCACGAAGGTCTTTCATCCCCCAACACAAGACACCAGATTTCAGCTAACTAGAAATCCACTTCAAATATTTCATACTTCCTTTCCAAATGTCAAGGTTGTTTAGTTAATCAGGAATAACAACATTCTGCAGAATAAAATTCCAGTGCAAAATTGCAACAGATCTGCACGGTCCTTATGTGCAGTGACACAACGTTATGTGTCCGCTTATTCAGGCACTTAAGCTGTGCCCATGGCCACCCTACTTAGCACAATAGTAATGTTTTTTATAATAGCACTGGGTTTTTTTCCCCCAAATCATACTGCCTATGATAAAAATCCCTGCCTGAGCTCTAGCAGTTCATAACTACAGTGCTACACCTAAAAATACTGCACAATACAGGAATGCTGCCATGAAACCAAGTATTCAGAACTAGACATCCCCTTCTCATTGTAACAGGTAATCATTTTTTTTATTCTTAGGTTACACCAGCATTTACAGTCACGAAAAGGTAACGCACTTGCTAAGACCGTATCTGTGAAACAAGAAGCAGCAGGTTTTGGACAACAATGGACTGTTCAGACTACATACTTACTTCCTCGAGCCTGCCTAACACTAACAGTCCATCTAGGAGCTTGTCTAACTGCAACCGACTTGACACCCACAGTTTTTCAGTATAGAAAAAAAATATCAGCAAGTACAAAGTTCTTTACCATCAAGTCAGAATAATTCTAGAAAAAAGCGACTTCCACTGTGCCCTCCAGCAGCCCAGGGATGACAGAAGCTGGGGATGTTTACAGGTCCTATATGAATAATTCAGCGTCAGCATCAGCAACAACTCCCCACCAGTGACAGCCTCAGCGTGGGGCTGGAGCAGGCGCACCTCCAAGCCGGGCTCCGAAAGCAGGACATCCTCGGGGACTAACGCGCTCCTGGCCGAGCGTCCTGGCCCATTCTGAAGAATAGCCCCTATTTTTTTATTTTTTTTAGGGGGGCGGGGTGTTAACTTGCACTTCTACCCACAGGACAGGGATGAACACCCAACACACCGATGCTCTGATATTTCTCCAAAAACTTGCCCTCAAGGGCCATCCCTCACGGCCACCCCCCGCCCCTCCGGACCTTCCCGCACACAAACAGCGTAAATGGAGAAAAAAAAAAAAGAAAAAAAACAAACCCAAAATAACCAAAAAAACCCGCAGGCACCCGG
Source organism: Phalacrocorax carbo (assembly GCF_963921805.1). Classification (NCBI taxonomy): domain Eukaryota; kingdom Metazoa; phylum Chordata; class Aves; order Suliformes; family Phalacrocoracidae; genus Phalacrocorax; species Phalacrocorax carbo. Next base: position 2,876,415 of record NC_087529.1, read on the forward strand.
CACCCCCGGCCCACACCTGACTGCCCATCCCCGCCGGCTCCCCCGGGGACCCCCCCGGCTCCAGCACCCTCCCCCCGGGGACAAGAGCGGCTCTCTCCCCGGTGAGGGGGGAGGAGGAAGGGATGGCCGGGGCCCCCGCCTCTTCCCCCTCCTCCTCCTCCTCCTCCTCCTCCTCCTCCTCCTCACAGCGGAGGCGCTAGGCCCCGCTGCCCCCCCGGGCCGCGCCGCCCCCCCGCGCCGCCCCGCCGGGCCCCCCGCCCTTACCGACGGCGCGGCGCTGCGGCGGCCCGGGGCGGCAGGCTCTGGCGGGGCTGGACGATCGCAGCGTCTCACCTCAACCTCAGCGCCACCGCCACCGCCATCTTGCCTCCCCTCCCCCGGCTCGGGCGGCTCCACCCCCTCTCGCCAGGTCCTGGCAGATACGGAGCAAACGGCGCCGCGGCCGCTCGGTGGGTTTTAGCGGTCGCGGGGGCTCGCCCCATCCTCCCGCCATGCCGTTGTGCGATGCTGCCCAAGGCAGCGCCAGCCCCGCGAGAAGGCGCGGGCGGGCCCGATGGGGAGAGGGAGGGTTGCTATGCTCCTTCCAGGACCCGGTGCGGCGGGGAAGGGCTCCCTCCCCCTCCCCGCTGAGGAGGCTCGGGGCGGGGGGGGGGGGGGGGGGGGGGGCGCGGCCGCCATGAGGCGAGCGCGGGGCGCGGCGGCGCTGAGGGGAGCGGGTCTCCTCGCCACCGGCAGCTTCTGCCGGCTCTCCGGCGATGTTACTGACCGGAGGGGTGGTGGGAGCGCAGGAGAGCCCCCCCCCCCCCGGCGAATTGTGGTCGAATCGATATAAATTTATAATAATCGGTAACGGCCCCGCAGCGGGGCGCGGGGGGCGGCCGAATGGGGCCTTTGGAGCCGAACTGGGCCCTGAGCATCGCCCCGCCGTGGCCTTCCCGCCCCCCGTCAGGTTCCCGCCCTGTCACCGGCGCGTGCCCCTGCCTCCAGCCAGGAACGGCGGCTGGAAAACGAGGGAGAGGTTTAAAAGCTGAGATGTCTTTATTCCTCCCCCTGAGTGAGGAGGATGTATATTGTTCCCTGCTTTTTCAATAAGGTATTTCAGATCTGCATGGCGTTTTACCTGCAAATATGGAATTGCAGATGTGATAAGATCACATTATCAGGTTTACTCTGAGGGAAAAAAAAAAAAAGGTACCATTAGGCAAGATTAAATTATCGTTGTTACAATTTCCAATAAGTACAAAAAGTCGTACCCCACGTTTGTGGGATCAGCATCCACCCAATTGTTTATTCAGACCAATAAAGCAGGGGCTCACCCTGTGGCAAACATGATAACTTATAAAACGTGTATTGTACCAAGTATGTAGTTATTACAGTGGCCGAGTTCCACTGTTACGTGCTACGCTAAGGCGGCATGGTGTGTTGCTGAGGCGTCCGCAGCCTTTAATCCCGACGCGTGCCGATGACTACCCCTGTTCACTTGGAAGTTAAATTGTCTAAATAAAAATCTGTGAAGACAAGTCAGGCGTACACTTTGTGAGGTATTAGCTGCTCTTCAGATACCAAACTCTGACTTGCTTTCCTCATTTTATTCTTTAAATCTACCCAGCTAATGTCTCCACCACTGACCTAGCACGCTTGTCTTCCCTATTGGCTGTTTGTCTCAAAAAGCGAAGTTTCCAAGCCATGGTGTATCTGATTGCCTTTTTCATGTTTACTTTACTACTTCCTGTCCCCTTTCACTCTGCAACCTTCTCCAAGGGTTCACTTCACGTCTAAGATGTCCCCAAACGCGTTTTTTTTCCCCTTACAGATCCGCAGGTAGCAGAACGTGTCTGAAGAGAAGCGCCTCCTGCCCTGCTTTGGAGGTTTCCCTTAACCCGCGCCCCTTCCACAGCAGCACAGTGCAAGGATAAAAGGTACTACACTCTGAAAAACTCAGCTTTTGTCACTATTAGTTATTTATTTGTTAACGTCCCAGCAGGTCCGGCCGGTGCACTGCAGGACCAGGGCAGCCACTGACCCAGCGGGAGCGGCCCTCGCATAAACCCCGCCCGCGGGGCCCCGCTCCCCGCTGGGACCCGGCCAAGCGCGGGGAGGGCAGGGCGCCCGGCCGGTGTGCCCCTCCTCCCGGGCAGCCCTACAGAAGCAGAGCCGAGGCACGTTTCCGCGACAGCAGCCGGGCGGCCCCGCCTCGAGGCGGGGAAGTGAGGGGGGGGCCCTTTCGTGCCCCGGAACCTTTCCGCCACCCCTCCCGTTTCCCGCCGGAGCGGCGCGGCGGCGGTCGCTATGGCAGCGGGGCCGTGGGGCTGGGGGCCGGCGGCGCTGGCGCTGCTGCTCGCGCTGCTGCTCTCGCTGCTGCTCGGTGGCGCGCGCCGCCTGCGGCGCCGTTACGCGGCCGGCGGGGCTCGCGCCCCTCTGAAAGGGGAGGCGGCGGGGCGGGCGGTTGGCGCCCGCGTGCTGCTGGTGACGGCGCACCCTGATGACGAAGCGATGTTCTTCGCCCCCACGGTGCTGGGTTTGGGCCGGGCTGGCGCCCGCCCCGCCGTGCTGTGCTGCTCGGCAGGTGAGGCGGGGCGTGCCGGGAGCGGCGGGGCACCCGCCGCCGGAACCCCCGCAGGCCGGGCTTCCCGCCCGCCACCTCAGGGGGAGGTTGCCATGATGTCTTCCCACGTGTGTCCTCTCGCTGTGACGTCAGCCCCACGCTATGACGACGTGTCAGTGCATCGGCTGACGTCACGGTGGTGCCACACCATTATGGCATTGCTGTGCTGATCCTCAGGGTCCCCCACGACAGCTGTGAAACACCTGTGGGGGCGGAGGAGGCGCCGCGGCATCCACCTGCGGTTCAACGGCGTGGTTCCAGGTCGTGGCGTGCGGTTGTAGCAGCCTGTGAGCCCTGGTGAGCTGCCGTGCATGGGTGGCTTGGTCAGAGTGTTACTTTCTGTGGCGTTTCGGCAGCTGCCGTCAGTAGCAGAATCTCCCTCTGAATCCGAACCTTGCGTGGCGGTTTCACAATCCCACTCCTGTGGCAGCACCGAGGTACTTTCAAATGGTGCAGAAGCGTCAGGAAATTGTAAAAAGGTGCTGTTTAGCACTGCGTCTTGGCATTTCCTTATAATTCTGTCGTCTTGCTGAGGACTGGATGATCCAGTTTTAATGTCATAATGATACAATCGCTGTAACACATCTAAAAATTACAGTTGCATAACATTCCAATCGTGGAAAAACAGGCCTGAAAGGAACCCGAGGTTGTGTTGTCCATCAGTTGACCCAAAGACAGCATCAGTGTTTCTTCATTTGCTGCAGACAAATGTCTAGTTTGTTCTTCAGAACCTCCAGGGTGGTTCCTCAGCTTGTGTGGTCTGTGTCGGTGCTGCATTAGCTTTTCTTCAAATCACTTTTTCCCTGAATCACTGGTGCAGTTTAAGCTTGTTTGTTTATTTTTCCTATCTGCCATGAACATGGAAATCAGAGTATCCCTCTGAAGCAGCCTCTTACATATTGTAGGACTGTTATCTGTCTCTTCTGTCTTATCTTCTCCTGACTAAAAAACTCAATTTCTTGCAATCTTTACTCATAGATCATGTTTTCTAAACCTCTGGTGGTTGTCATCGCTCTTCTTAGGACTCTTCCAGTTGGTTCACATCTTTTTTGAAGTGCAGTGATCAAAAACTGGAAGCAGTGCTCCCGCTGAGGCATTTCTCAGATTATTACAGGCTCTGCTGTTTCTGAGGACAAGGATTTTTACAGCACGTGACGCTCTTTGTCTTGTGTTCTTGTGATCCAGACTTATCTTTCCCCTGCAGAACTGATACCTCATCAGTTATTACATTGTTCAGTTTTTTGTGTGTAAGAAACAAACTCATTTTAACTGATCTTTCAGACCATACTGCTGTACCAGAATCCATTCTTTTATGCTTGTTGAGAGGAGTATCTTAGGGTACAAACATTTCCACCTTACACTGGCAGCTGCTTACGTTTGGGAAAAGGGCCTTCTGTGGTTTGCAAAGCTCCAGCTAGCTCAGTGCCAACTTTTCTGTCCTTTGTTTTCAAAGCCTTGTGTCATAACAGGCCATCTAGGTGAGAAGACAGGGATTAAGTTATTGCTGAAGTCCGGAGGTGTAATGGCGCTGTACTGATCACTCTGTACCTCCCATTCAAGATTTAGTGCAGAGCTTTCAGTTGTCTTTGCTGAGGGACAAAGATCTGTGGATGCTGTTTGGCTTTTTCCTGGCTACGGAGAGATTACTGAAGTGCAACTCTGCCGTTTCAGTTTTGGCAACTAATATGCTCCTGCTATTAAAGAACTTTCCAAAGAAGTGTTGTGTTTCTGTTTAGTTTGTTAAATTGTCTTTTTTCTTTACCCCCAATTCAGTGACATAAAACATTCAGTGTGTTTGACACTGCCTTCTACATAGTCTCTTGCCTGTCTTTGTAACAGAACTAGCAGCCCATATAGCAGAGTGCATTCTCTGAGCTAATAGATTTTTCTGTGCCTCTTATTAGTCTTTTGGGCAATTCCGATGGTTCGTCCTCTCATTGTTTGTGTGATTGATGATGACAAGTGAGTTGATCAAAGACTCTGCAAATTGTAATACTGAGATAAAATCATTACTTAAAAACTGTTGTACTTACAGTTTTCAGATATCAATCAAAATGACTTAGAAATGAATTAGAATTACAGCACTGTGAAAAAGAAAACCAACCCAAAACAGTCTTTTCCACACCGAATAATCTTCAGCTGAAATAATAACTCAGTATAAACGTGCTTTGCTCTTGTAGTAGCTGATTCGCTGTTGTGAGTGCTTAATGGATAAGGTCCAGCAGCATCAGCTATTCAGCTGTTTTTGCTCTCAGTAGCTGCCCGTTTGTTCTTGTTAGCATTTATGTATTCCTGATGTCCTGACACATTTCTCAAGCTGTGGAACACGGATCCGTTCAGTAGAAGTTAGGTGTTTTGAGAACAGTGGTACTATCTGGGTAAAACATCACCTGCAGTCAGCTATTAAACTGCGTTGCAGCAAAAGATACGTTATCTTAAAACACTTGTGTTGTTAATGGCCTTGCAAAAAAATCAGTCTAAGTCCTGCTGCGCTCATGTAATCCATCCAGTGAAGGTGCACACTTAAATTCGTTTTGCTGAAGCTGGAATTTACAATCCAAGCTGCAGGCTACCACGCTGACGTGTTCCTCGGCAAACCCACAGATAATCATTGTCATAGTCCTCTAAAACCATTCACTCACAGTCTGCAAGAAGAGGTGGTGGGGTTTTTTTCTACTCTTTCCCTCTTTGAAAATTTTACGAGGCTTGTTAGTGATGGCTCAGATTGCAACACTGCTCAAGAGAAATTCTAGATTTAGATGACTCACACCCACAACAATAAAAAGTTCCAGTGTAATTCAAGACAGCTGACTACAGACTTGAACCATAGATTAATACTCAGCTGTTTTTTTGTGTTGTTTTTTTTTTTTCATTTTATTGCTTCAAAGTTAGAATTGGGTTGCAAGTACTGCCCTGCACAGGGCGACATTCTCGAAGGGACCATCGCCGCTCTGGCATGGACTTTGCATGGCTGATACCAAGAAAAAAATCAGGGAATATCACGGCAAGATGAGAAGAAAATAATTCAGTGAAGGGGAAGGCAGTGTTTTAAGATAATGGATTTGGTTTCTTTGCTAGCTTTTGGTCTCAGTCTGTTATAACTCTTCCCAAATGCCTTATCTAAATTAGGTTTTCTCTCTTCTTTTGGTTTTATAAGTTCTCTGCAATCTTGCCGTATTAGTTTCTGCCTGAATTACCTTGAGAGTGATGCAGACTTCTGAGAAATCTGTCTCAAACCACAGATTGTCATGATGGAATTCCTCATTTCTTCAAATCCTTTTAGTTCCATCACTGTATTCCATTTCAGTGTCCTGGTGTTATATGACAATTACTGCTCATTAGAAGTGGGCCAGAATATAGTATAAACTTCAGTCACTTGAGGAACACCATGGGACAGGCTCTCCATGTGTTATCTCAACAATTCTGTTCCAAGTACTCTGGACTTGCTGTTCAGCTTGGCTCTGTGGGCCTGTGCTGTCAAGAGTACAGGAGGGAGTTCACAGCAGCGTGTCTAATAGTGAAGGAGGAGTGACCCTTTGGCCCTTCCTAAGGAGATTAATCATTACTGATGTGTTGTGAATACTTGTTTTAAAAAAGTGGGACTAAGATCGCACTAATCTCTTTCATAGAGACAACCTGGAAGTTTGCCAGTGGTAACAACTTTTAGTCGCCTCACTGCAAAGGCGGTTTCTCCTGTGTTTATGAGAAGATCTTGCTCAATTGTTCTGTAGTATAACGGTGACTTCCATTCAGTAAACGTGTAAGCAGTTAGTCCGTGTGTACGCATATTAGAATACTCCCTTTTTTCCCCCGCAAAGCATGGTCAACCTATGGAATTCAACGAAAGACATATTAAATCTTGCTAAAAATCCAACAATGTTCAGAAGTGGATTAGGCATGTACCAAAAAAACACCCAAAAAGCCCAAACAAAAACCTCAGGAAAGCTAGAAATCGTGATGTTTCAAGGCATAAAACATTTGCTAATCAAATGGGTGGTTGGAAGCAGTTTCCCAAGCAGGTTATTCCAGAATGGTTATTTGGATGATCTCCTGTGTCTTTGGCAGAAACGTATAACTTTGGCCACTCTTAGGATGAGGGATACCGGACTGTTTGGGCCATGCGTGATTAGACATGGCAATTTCTGATGTCCCACCAAATAAGCTCATGAATGGCTGCAAACCACACTCAGTGCATAAACATGAGGAATGTAGGCAAGGTGGGCAGAACTTTGCCTTAGCATTTTACCCTGAGCTCAGGTAGAAGCTGTGGAGTTTGTCCCCTGCAATGTATCTGTTCCTCAAATGATGCCCTTTTATTTAATGTGTGAGGCTTAGTGCTTTGAGAAAGAAAAGGGGAATTAATTCCAAGCTAACCTAAACTAAGTTAGACAGTGTTGCTGTGTTTGCTATTTTCAGGAAATTATTACAATCAAGGAGAGACTCGTAAGAAAGAACTGGAACAGAGCTGTTTTCTTCTGGGGGTTCCTGCTTCCAACGTAACAGTCATTGATCACAGGTAACTGGTTTTCATTTATAGCATAATTTCATTGTGGTTTTTAAATAGGGGATGAAGTTCATTTTAAAGTTCAGTGAAAGCATACTGTGTCATTCTGAAAAGTTTTGAGTAATCTGAAGAAAAGGCCTTATTAGATATTTTTGTTAACCCTTAATGTAAATCTAATTAATGCAGAAGACAATTCAAGTGTAAAATGGGGATCACAATCCCTAGGTTAAGCTCTGTTGATACAGCATTTAGGATAATGATAACCGTCCTTGTTGGGGTCTGGCACAGTGCGTTTGGGCAGCCTGATCACATTCTGGTACACTTGTTGCAGCATTATACAATTGCGAATTCTCTGAATTGCAGGTTTGTCTTAGGCTACTCTTCCCAGGGTTAGTGTGGAATTCTGTTATATCGATGATCTGGTTTGTCCTGGGTAAAGGCAACAGTGAACTGCAGTATTAAAGACAGTCCATAATAACATGACAGTAAGATTCTTACAAATTAAGCCATGCAAGATTTCTGTTTTTCTAAGGTGTGATGTTGTTTTCTTTAGTCACGCATAGATACAAAGGCAGGTGATAAAATTGACAATTCTTTGTTTTGTGATCAGTTCAGGAACTCTCTTCTGGGAAGGTGATTTAACACTTCGAATCAGTGAAACTCAGAACTAACATTGTAAAGGCCTCTTAAATTGCCCAATCACTGTCTATCTGGGGTTGATACGAGCTGAACTAGATACCGATTGCTAGGAAACGCAGTACAAGTGGCTGTTTCAATTGTAAACAACTATCATACAATCCATAAAGAGTATTTTTGTTTATGAAGAAATAACTTTAATAGCAACATAATGATTTCAAGCCACGCCAAGTACAAAAGTCAGAGTTGAAAAAAAACTGGCTCCAGGCAGGCCCTTTTCCCATGAACATATTTTCCCTTAAGCTAAGGCAACAGAAACCACAGTCCAGAATATGAATCTTCTTGAGTTCTTTGCTTTTTTTAGCTTTAGGTTTCTCTCCAAGTTTTCAGCTCGCTTAGGAAAACAGCATAGGAGTTGTTTTTCCTTTGGAATGAAAAGAGATGTTTCCGTTCACTTCTCATGAACTGGTTTTGGATAACTTCAAGTTTTGTAGTACAATCATATGCCAATGCCCAAAACATTCTGGGGAGGGATAAGGAAAAAAGCTGCTAAGCTTTGCTAAGCGTAAAGTCTGCTCAGTGACCCATCTTTTGAAATTTATGCAGAGCCCAGAAGCCTGCTGGCCTTTCATCCTCTAACGCAATGTGAGGTTGGTTAGTATGTGATGCAAGCTTCCCGGACTGCTCGGTCATCCCCCGGAGCATGCAGACCAGAGGAGAGCTTTTTGCAAGTAATACTTTGGGTTGCTCTGTAGGAAGGTGAAGGCCGTTTCAGAGAAATAGCTTGGGTCGTGCCTCTTTGTTGCTTTCATTACTAGTATTACATATATTTGTGTAAATAATGACAATACATGATTTCCCTCAGTGAATGCAGCGCCTGAAAAGACAAATCCATCCCATTGCCCTGAGCTTATGGGCACAGACCAGAATGTGCAATATTGTTCTAAGAAACAGGTTTAGATTTGAGGTCTTCATCTCTGAGGTTAGATTGCTATGAGATAACCATCAAATCGTCTAACTTTGTTGTGCATTTAGGGAGTGAACTGAAGTTCTTGCTGAATTTTGCTCAGAGCTTGTTTACACAGTGAAGTTAAGTGTGTTTACAGTGCATTATTTACTCTGCAATAACTCACCATGTGGATGCTCTTTATGAAAACATCTGTGGATCAGGTGTTAGCAAAATGGTAGGGGATCAGGAGTAATTTCTGGATGACACTGAATCTTTAGAATAGCTAATTATTAGATTACTGGTTTCCAGTGGTTTAGACAAAGCACTGGGACTCAGGCTTCTCGAAATTTATTGAAAGTCGTCGATTCCTTAAGGTCAGTAGCTTTCCTATGCCTCAGTTATGACTTCTGTAATTTACAGACTATATAGAAATACTTGTCAGTGTGGCATGATATGAAACTTGCTAAATAAATAAATTATCTACCGCTAGATTTCCATGTAAAATCTTGCCTACAGAATACGGTTCAGGAGGCTGTTCCTCTTTAGCATTTTGTCTTCCGTAGGCACTGTTTAAGATCAGAGCCGTTTGGCTTTTTTTGTTCCCTTCCTAACTCTTGAGAAGATAATTTTCCATCAGTGTAAAGCACTAGCACATTGCTTAAGGACTGCAGCTGGCATGCTGCCCATCTAACATTTCTTATACAAACACTGGATGCTTTACATTATCCAAGCTGCAGACTTGTATTTTGGTAAGGAAACCCCAAAGGATTGCTAGGTCTGGATCTGCTCCAGCCATTGTAGTGTGGAGCTGAGTCATGCTGCTTCCTCTTTCTCTGCATGATCTACGAGTGAGTCAAATTTTCAAGATGTAAAAGGGGAAATACATCTGAAAAGCAAGGTGATTGACTTGCTTTGTAATCTGGTTTGACCAGGCAGGTATAAAATCAACGTGACATTTTGAATTGTGTGTGAACTTGTAAAGAAAAAGCTTCAGTCAGTCAGCCTGTGATGAGATCTGTGTTAAAGACCAATGCCTTATTAAGCAGTTCCTTGCCTTAAACAATGACTCTCTCAAGTTCAGCCAGGATTCCTAGGGCAAGACTAGTTCAGTCTCTATCAGGCAACTGCTTTGCACTGATTCTTCAGTGGGTGTTTGATGTTGTTACTGTGTTTGTTACCTCAGTTAAAGACAACTCAAATCTGCACAAACATGGTCCCAAACTGTACCCACATTTCAGCCCTAGAGATTGGAGGTCCACAGGAATCTCCCACAGAGTTGTTTGCTGTAGAGGGCATGTCCAGGGGTGGAAAGGAGCATGTGTTACCATGCAGCACCCAGTTACCGTAGGTGAGCAGATAGACATGCAGGCAGCCTTTTCCAGACTGTTTTCAATTGGAGCACTGGACTCTTCCTACTTGTGAAAAGTACATGTTGGGCACCGGATTTGCAGAGGTGTCCCCTGAGCTGTCATGTAATTATCACAGCTCCAACACTGCACCAACCGAACAGCTGCTTTTAAGAAAGAAAAATCTACAGTCCTCTTTTGTTACCATTCCCACACTAGGCTTGATACTTGGAGCAGCCCAGCTCAGAACTAGGACTTGTGTTGTTCAAAGTTCATTTCTGTGCTGTCACAATTATTCCCTGCTGATGGGTGAGGGAGGAGCAGCAAGAGAGTGGGGTCTGAAACTCATGTAAGATAAAAGTCACTTCATTAATGATGTAAATGGTAATGTAAACTCTGTGCTTTTGGTAATTTTTACCATCTTACATGCTGCAACAATGGGCTTTTTGTGGCTGTAAAGATGAGAGATAATTTTTCTCTGCTGTGCCATGATACAGCTTAATGTTCACAAGGATTGGTAAAGTTCTACAGATCTGCAGTGAAGAGAAAACAAGCATAGTTAAAATATGAGTGGTATAGATACCTTTAATGCAAACACAGGCTAACTCAACTGACAAATCTGCTACAACAATAAGTCTAAAATAGTAGGTAAATCAGATGCTGGACATTTCTGTGGTGGCAGAAGGGTCTAATTTATAAAGCATTTGGCGGCACTGCAAACAGAGAGAGACATCCATTTTCACCAAAAGTTCTGTTGTTCTTTAGGCACATGTTACACTTTGCTGCCAGGTTTAGCTTAAATTGCTCTAGTAACGTATGGGCAAACGATATGCTGAAAGGATATGAGTACTTGCAGAGAAGGGCAGAACTGCCTCCATCTTCAGAAGAACAAGTCTGAGTAACAGATTTCCACTTGAGATTTGTGGCAAAGACAAGGTTCAGCTTAGCAGGAGAACTTGTAAGCAAGTGAAAGGCGATTCCTGCATTTTCGTAACGCATGGAGACAGTTTACCTTCCCTTCTTTTTAGAATATGCAGAAAAGAATGCTTCAATAGCAGTGTGAAGAGAAAAAACGTTCACGTAAGAGCTGTGTTTGTTGCTGTTCTTTGATGTGGAACTGCTACGCGTTCTCTTGGTTGTTGCTCTGTCTGGCCTTGAGGACACAGTGAGATGAAGGTGCTCTAGTCTCCAAAAACAGTTATCAGGTCACAGGTTATTGCCATAGCTTTGGACTTGTAAGTGTGCTTTGTTGGGAATTTACTTACAGCCGAGAAAGCTATCTGTAGGTAATTAATCTGTGAATACATGCTCCTGAGCTAGAAAGCTCTTTCTCATGGTATATGGAAAACCAGGAGTTAGTATTTAATTGATGTGATATTAAGAGTAAGTTAAGCTCCCATTAACGCTGGGCGCATCTGCCAGTGCTCTGGCTGTCCACTAGCCTGTAACATTACACATAAACAGGAGATGTTTTCTAAGTTGTTTTTGCTTTCTGAAGAGAACAAGTGAAAACGAAGCCCAGATTATTCTTTTTTTCTAATATCTGGTTTGAGTTCATGGAAAGATAAATATCAGGCATTTTACTGCAGCTTCTGAAGCCTTTGTGCATGGTTGTACTGGACAGAAAGTAAAACTATTTGCATCTTTAATATGACAGAAAATATTTGGCCCAAGTTTGCATTGCAAAGAAAAATAATAGTCGAGATTTGTGTACACTAGAAAATTTTCCATTCACAGTACAAAGGCTTAGTGCAAAAAATGTTACATCTGTTTCCAAGTTTCCATGGAAATTTCACTCCATTTGCTTTCTTATTATTATGGTTTCACTAAAGTCCAAAAGGGCTCTGATTAGAAAATGCACAGGAGAGAGGACATCTGCCCATGCAGAAGCACAGGCTATCTGTAAGTTTTTTACGAGGCTGCAGAGAGGCTCAAATTCTTTTTGTTTGTTTGTTTCTTTTTCATATAATAATTGTTGGCTGTTGGGCTTGGGTTTTCCCCCTACAAGGTAAATAGGCTTTATGGCACTTCCCCATGTTTAACTTCTAACAAACTTCCTTCCGCGAGCTCCCCATGTCAGAGGAGTGAGTTGATAAGGTCATGGGAAAAATATATCCTTAAATAAATAGCGTGTGTGGCTGATTGTGATGATCAGAAAGGTATAAAAACACTCAGATCCTTCAGAGAATGGAATATGTAACCGGGAATTTGAACCTTTTTATTAGAATTTAGAAACGTATGTACCATTAAGAAGTACATCCCATAGATCCAGTTCGGTTTTACTGTATCTAGGTGGTTCGTTGATGGCTTTATTGATTCGAACGCAGGGCGCTAAGAGTGTGAAAGCTGAAAACTGAGGGCACCAGGAGGTAGTGCAAAGATAAAATCCTGGCCTCAGCAGAGGCTGGTGGCAAAGCTGGCAGTGATTTCATACCTGTTTCTGACTCACTCATTTGCAAACTTGTGTCATCTTGCTGAATAGGATTTTTTTAAGATGTCTTTATCTTACTTAGTGTTTCTGATCAGAAAGGGGATATTATCCCCCAATGTTTCTTCTTTCCCTGTTCTAATATTTGGTATTTAAGATACCAAATATAGTATCTGAATATAGTTATTATATAATACTTATATATATAATATATATATATCAGTATTTAATAGTTTTAATTCTGCTGAAATAATTGTGGTAATTCGTTACATTTTGTCTTCCTAAGTTCCTCATGGATTTATAGTTTGACATTTTATTTTATTGCTAATTCTAAAGAGCTGGTCTATGTGCTGATTAAAATTGCTGCCATGCTTTAGTCTAGAAGAGCTGCATATTTCAGTAGCGAGTGATGGGATTCGCTTCAACTTACTTATTCCAGCAACACTGTAAAGGTCTTTACTTCTTGCAGAATTTTCTTTAATTAAGAATGGCATCTGTGGGACCGGAAAATCTTAGATGTAAATCAGTCGCGCATTCAGTGAGTATTACAGGGAAATCAACCTACATCTTTTGAATCAGTCAGACATACTCTTAATCATCCTGAACTCTAACACCCTTTGCCATTACAAGAAGGCATGAAGCCTTCGTCAGTCAGGTGGGTGTCTTGATGTTTATATAATCGCTGTAGCCAAATTTCACTCCTGTATAGTATAATTCTTGAAATTTAAATTGTTTTATTTCTGAGAAGACAACAAAATATTTGGCCACCTCTTCTTATTTACATTTCTAAATAAACAGGTCACTTTTCCAAAATGCTTACCACATGCAGCTCATGCTGATACTTTTGGACATCAGAACACTTTATAAAAAGGCTTATATCAAAGTCTGCCTTCCAGCTTCTGCTTTTATGTGTTGCTCTATGCAATAATTTCAGAGGAAATTCTTCCGGGGATTGAGATGTCTCTCTGCCCTCCAGGGAAGCTGCTTTCTGAAACAAAGGCTTGTACTGCAGTAAGTTAGGTTTAGCTGTTTTGTCCTAAGTTAGATATTTTCCTCAATAAGGAAATCTGCCCTTTTGCTTCCCTGGGGCTTCTGTGAAGCAGGTCCTTTCTCAGCTTTCTAGCATAATGAACTTCCTTGCTGTACAAAAAGGGGGAAGGGTGTGTGGTGAAAGGAAAAATGATCCTTTCAGTGCTAAAGGGGCATGTCCCCCAGATTACCTCTGCAGAGCAATGAGCAATGGTCCATTTCAAAACATTCAAGGATTCTCCTTCAGATGTCAACAGAGACCTGTCAAACTGCGTCAGTGAAGTCACAGCAGGGTTTGATTAAGAGCAAGAGTCTGGCCAGAGAAGACAAGGGCTCTGAATAAATGCAGGGGGAAGTGAAGGAGTACTGCTAAAGGACAAAATGTCTTTATGGAAATCAAATCAAAATACTAAGCACTGAGATTTATACTTTTAATGCTCAAAAGTATTTTAGCAGAATAAAAAACATGAAACGCTGCTCTAGAAACATGAAATATGAGAATAGGGGTCTCAGCCATCCCCTAGAGCTGGTGCAAGTTTGATTGAACTTAAAAACCATCAGCACTGGTAAGCTGGTAGGAAGAAAAGAAATAAGGGTGTGCATAATAGCTGTGTGACAGGAGTCTGGGAAAACTGGCTAGGGTTGAAGGCAGGGAAATGCACTAGAACAGGGAAATCCGCTAGAAGTCATATTTTTTTGTTCTTTCTTAGTAAAAGGCATTTCTGAAGGTTTGAACTATTCTTTTATTAATGGCTTTTAAAAGTCCCCCACATATGTGAAAGACAGGCATCGTCTTTGAAGCAAAGCAAGCTTCCATGACCCATCCTGATTTGTGGGTGGTGGATGACCCAGCTTTGCCGTCTCCTGGTAACACTGACTGGAGTGATTATGGAACTAGACCACTTGTGTCCCATGCAGAAGGAAGTGTCTTTGGGTTTGCTGGTTTCCACTATAAAATTCAGAGTTTCATATGAAAATATTTTGGGTGGACTTTATTCATGATGATAATAAGCTTCCTGATAATGATGATAAGCTACCAACATAGAAAGATATGGTCATTAGATTAAAGCTGTTTTCAACAGTTATACTGAAGAGTCCTCTTTTAAACATGACACGCTATAACAACCTATTTATTTTACCAGTTATGCAGTGGAACAATACAGTGTGTTTTGCCAACAGACACTCTGAGGAACTAATGGAGAATGACAGGCGTTTCCCCTTTGACCCTGGAAGGTTCCCCGCTTCGATAGTCCAGCAACATCTCGTCACTCATTTTAACCCATAGCTGCAAACGCCTTGCTGTCAGTTAGAGGCAGACTGGGGTCTTTTATCAGAGAAGAGAAAATGGTTAACTCTTTTCTTTAAAGAGTAACAGTTATACCAAATAGTCACAGTACATTACTCAAAGAGGGGGAACAAACAGGGAAAAAATCTAGCATGGATTCAGCTTAAGCTTTTGAATCTCTGCATTCCTCCCAGCTTACTCAGGGAAAATATATTCCTATTTCTACTGGGAACACTCTTAGAAGCCTTCTCACAATAATGGATTGGGCGTTAACGCCTTGTCCACAAGAACTGTGTGGTTTCTTTGTGTGTTCTCATAATCTTATTTTAATTGTAGCTAAAGTACAAAATGTTGAATGCCTCAGTTAAAGCTGTAAAGATCTAAGGGTATGACATGGTTTGGAAACATCATCCAGTTGCATCTGCAATGGACTTGCATTTTCTGCATGTCAGGTAATTACTGGAAAACAGAGGGAGGGGATTTACAGCCTCTCTTGGTCAAACTCCCCTTTGGGTTTCAGTCTAGAGAAATACAGTTACATCAATTCCTGGTTTTCCTAACAGTCAGGATCCTAGGTGTGCTAGGTAGCTCCTTCAGGTAGTGTGTATCTGTACTCTCACTTTACTTGGAGGTAATTGCAGTAACTTCCCCCAAGTTGCCTCAGTCCCTGGGAGATGAGAAGTTTCAGTGTGTCCAGAGGCCTCACAACATTAAAACCAATTGTGGGTTTATTCCTGTTCCCTTCATCTAACTTTGCTAGTTCAGCCAGTCACTAGAAAATTTATGGACTAATCAATATCTGAGCCTTGGGAGCAAGGCTTTTATTAGGCTCATTAAGGACAATGTTTCCAATTACAAGGCATAGTGTCAAAGGCTGTTGGATCCCTTTAAATGCCATGATATGCTGTCTTGCTGAATGCCAGCAATATAATTCTAATTTCTTGAGTTCATTTTCAAAATTCCCATTGAAGTCAGAAGGCATCTCCTCTGCTGGCAGCTAGTAAGGGAACCTAGGAAGCAGTGCATACAGTGCCTGAGGGCTGAGCGGGAAGCATCCCCTTCTAGGGCAGACTCAAAGGGTCGAATTGATGAGCTGCAGAAATAGGGTGTCCTTGGAGCCTTTGGGACAGGACAGTGGGGTGATGGAAATTCCCAAGAATTTCACCTCCCCCTAAAAATAATTGCAGGGCATTCACGGGGGACTTTTCTGTTTTCTTTATGTAAAAAGACAGTATCAGGATAGGAAAAAAAAAAGATTTGCTTTGTGGACATCACTCCTGAGTAATAAAAGGAGATTAGTTACTTTCATGTTGATCAAAGTATTTTAT
Source organism: Phalacrocorax carbo (assembly GCF_963921805.1). NCBI lineage: Eukaryota > Metazoa > Chordata > Aves > Suliformes > Phalacrocoracidae > Phalacrocorax > Phalacrocorax carbo. The sequence continues at coordinate 2,892,525 of NC_087529.1, forward strand.
TTTTCATAGGAGTAGCAATGTTTGGACTGCAGACACTGTAAAGGCTCAGTGAAATTTTTGTGAGGGTATGGCCTTACAAATTCTGTGTTTTTATACAACATATGTTTTGGGTCTACATTGACCCACTTCTTCCACATAGGTGGTAGAACTGGAGCTGTAGAATCCTGGACATCTTAATTTCTTTCCTCAGAGCCACCTTCTGGTCCCATCAAAACCAGTGGGGGTTGGCCATTGACTTCAGCAGGACCAGAAATTGTCATTGAAGCAGTCAACCAGAGAAGACAAAGTCTTGTTTAAAAAAAATGTTAGTATGGGGAAAGTTGGAAAAGCAACTGTACAATGGATGTTGTGTAAAATGTGTTTTCTCTTAATGACCTTCCAGTTCAGATTGGCTCTGTTTACATACAAATCAAAAGATGGTTTGTTTAACTGCCAGCACAGCAAAACTCAGTCTGGGATCTAAATATCCAGCTGTGTCTTTTGCCTCTGACATCCTCCCAGTAATAAAAGTTGTGTGGCTGGGATTTGGCTAGAGTTGCAGATGATGTGTGAGCCAGAATTGAATTCAGCCTGCTCTTCGCTTGCAAGACAATAGAAGTTAAAACTTGGTTGTGTCAATAAAATAAGCATATACAACTCATAACCCCTCAGGGACCAGATATGATGAATAAGATGCCTTTTTTCCATCATCACATTTCTAACTCTGACCAATGCTAGTAATAAGTCTGTGAGAACTCAGAATTTTTGTCTTCCTCATATCAAAGTCGGAGAAGAAACTTTTATGGAGTTTACCTGTGAAGATGCAGCATCCAGAGAACAGGGATAATTATGACAACCTTTGCAGAGCTATCTAATCCAGCTTCTTTGTCATTCACTTTCAAACTCCCTGAAGGGTACATTATGTTAAGCGCTACCTTTGCTCTGTAAGCCTGTACTCTCTTACTGCAGATTGACAGAGCGAATGAGACAGTAACTTGTTCACAGGTAAAACAGTACTGCTAGCATGCCTGTTAGTTATCACTTTCCTGTTTCAGTCTTTTCTCCAATGGTATGTTAGTAAACTAGGCTGCTTTTTGTAGCAGAGGCTCTCAAACTTTGCCATGCAGAGGTTTGTCTTTGGTAGCTTCTCAGGAACTTGGGTGCTGTACCTTGTGAGACAGATGCCAGTGGAGCATGTGGTGATGTGGAGGTTTCAGGTCCTGGGGTACTGCCTGGATGTAGGCAAAGCTATCTCAGCTCATAAGGGAGCAATGCGTGGTGAAACTGTACTTACTGCGGGGTCTTTTTTCTTGTAACGATGGTGAAAGCTCCGGCTGCAGCACAGGGCTCCCTTAGCAATTTCTCACGCAGGTTGCACTTCAGCCACCTCATTGTAAAAGGCTGCTTGTAAAGCCATTAGTATGCGGTGGTTAGGCGCAGCATTTGTTATCTCCACTTTTCCCATTAATAAAACCCTACTTGACAGATGATTGAAAGCTCCTCCCATTGACAGTATGAGCGTGGACCAGCAAAGGTGTTCCCAGCAGTCTGGAGTCTGAGGCTCCCCAAATACTCCTGGCTGACTGCAGTGGGGTGCTGCTCTGCAGCAGCATGATCCAGGGCCGCCTTTTGAAGCATTTTACAGCAAGAGAATTCCCATTTGTATTTTCTTGGCTGAGTTTGTTGTGACATGCCCTGTTATTTTTACATTCTGTGTCCATTCTGAAGTTCCCCCAGGCATCCCTTCAAATGAAACATTGCATCACTGAGGAAATGAAGCCATTAAAAGTGGATGCTTTCACCAAACAGTTGGAGCAAATACAATCAGCCTTCATCTACCAGAAATGGACTTGCAAGTTGACATTGCAAAATTTGGGAAGAACAATAGTCCTTTCTTGAGTGGTTAGATGCAGTTTTTCAAAAAGCTGAGCTGTGCTGTTATTTTTTTTGCCACATCATGAATAAAGGTTTTATATTTGCATGGAGCAAATGTAGAAGGTTACCAAGCAAACTAGTTAGAGTATGGAGCTTCACACTTCAAAATTCTTTTGAAGGAAGAGAAATTTTATGTTCTTCGCTGAACTCTGCTAAGGTCTCTGACCTTCTCTGTGTTTTACATTCATCCTCTAATAATCCTGCCTTTTTGCAGAGCTGTGGTGATGGAGCAGTTACTGTTTACAGACTGTTCTCATGGTGTGAAACGCTGTGTGTTAAGGATCATTATTAAAGTTTTCCTTGCTAGTCAAAGGGTTAATTTCTTCCTCCAAAGAAGGAGATCTGATTTAGGTTTGGCATGGGAGGAGGGAAGACAGAGGATTTTGTTCTGCAGGAAACTAGGTCAGCAGGTTTTTATTATCGTGCTCAACAGCCCAATGTGGTTTGCATTTAGGAATGAACTCGGTTGACATTGTGTATGGTTGATTTCCTCTTCCCAGAAAGCAGGCCTCAGACATCGCTCCATACATTATGGCTTTGCCACATTGGATGCAAGAGAATATTTAGCTGAAGAAGCTCGGGCAGTTGTGAGTTTGTTAGATAAGTTTTTAGAGCTGTCTGTCAGGAGTGCCTCAGGAACACGGAATGAAGTCCAAGATATTTTGGAGAGGAGGAACAATAGGGCTGGAGTCTTTTCAGTCACTGAAGTGCATCAGAATCAGAGAGATATTCATTGTTTTCACACCCCATCTACTGATGATTGTTCTTATAGCCTGTAGCATTGTTTGGTTTTTGTTTGGATGTGGTCATATTCTGATCTTGGTCCTGCCAAAGTAAATTTGGAATAATTCCCTTGCTTTCTCTGAAGCTACTGCCATGTGTGGCTGAGATCACAGTTTGGTTCTGCAGATAACCTTTAGACGGGGAGTTTTCCATTATAACTTTTGGACCATCAAGACTGATAAAAGGTTTGAATAATCCAGCATCTCTTTCACACCTTCCAGCTTGCTTGACCATATACCCTGGAGTGTACTCTTTTCCTGGACAACTGAGAATAGATGTCTGTATTCCTCTCCTCTGCCTGTTGAAGGCCAAATTGTGGCAGATGTCACGCATGTTGGAGAATTCAGGCTGCCTTTCTTTATAGATTATTTTGACTTTACTGAATAATGAAAATCCAAGTACTTATAACTTTAAAAACCCCATCTACTTTGTTTTGATTGCAGGGATCAGGTAAGGGTGATAGAGCCTAGAAAGGCTATTGGTAACGAGTAGGAAAATTTCTGAGTAATAGGATTTAAGGCTGAGCATCTATTTCCAGTTTTATACTCTTGTTGTTTTATAGACTTTAATGTGAGCTAATGGCTCTTCAGCATAATAAAACCATCTAATTCTGTCCTGTTCTAGTCTTTATTCAGTTCTGGCATCAAGAAACCCAGACATTTTTGCAAACCAAGTTTGGCTTTTAAAGCTGAACAAGGAAAATACAGGCAATACTGAGAAGAACAGACAGCAGTAGGTTGCCAGCAATTCCTGGAAATAATGGAGTTTCACAACCATTCCCTGCAGATTGGACATTTAGGGAGGAAAAATATCCTTGTGGCTTATATGGACAGAATAACGAAAATGCAAAGTCTGTCAAGAAAGTTTATTATGGTAAAAATTCAAATGCCATTCTAGGGTTTAAACCAAAAAGCAGCATATTGAATGCCTCAGAATGATGACAGCATAGAAATAATACAGGTCAGAAAATTGCACACAGTGTTTCCTGAACTTGCTTTTAATGTCGTGTTAGGCTGTACATTTTAGTTGACCAATGCCTTTGAATCTTTAAACAGTCTCAGCTGCAATAAATGTGCTTTTATAATCATACTTTCAAAAATGAACATGTTAAACAGGAATGTAGGAAGTTGGTATTTTTGTACTACCCTTGTGCTCTTGCACTGTTGGCATCTGTGACAGCGCCAAGAAAACGACAGCGCATGTCAGAATGAGAGGCATAGAGAGGACTTGTAGGAGGCAGACACGTACAAACAATAACCATCCGAGCTGAGGCAGCATTTTGAAAATTGCCTTCTGCACAACAAAAACACAAGGGGTTGTAGGAAAATCTCCATAGCTTCATTCAGGGATGACGAATTATTTCATTCAAATTCGTAGCGACTCAGAAAATGTCACTCCGTTGCTGGCAGACTTGGGTTGAATTCCTTACTCCCTAAATTGAACTAAGTTGAATTAAACTCTTAGCTCAAGAAATGAGAGATGGAAAAGACTCTCACTCTTCCATGTAGTGGCTCTCCAGAATGTATATTATATCTCTTGACGCTGTCAGCCAGGTGAAGCTCTTGGGATGTGACTCCTAGGATAAATAAATTTGGTCATTCTTGCTGTGAATAAAAAGGGTAAAATCCTAAATTTTTATAAAGGCTTTTTCTTCCCCCAAATAGTCCAGAAAACAGGGCAAATCATTAGCATAGCAGAGCTGTCACTGAAACTATGGTAGCTTCTGGGTTGAAACAGCAACTCTTAATAGCACTCAGTAAAGCCATGTGTATGAAAAATGTCTTCTGCCATATATTTGTGCTCTTTCAAATAAATGAACTCGAGAGTTTCTAGACTGAAAATGGGGTTGGTAATGCAGAAGAGCCATGCGTGTATGTCAGCAAATGAACAGATGCTTGCAGAAGACTCTGGGATAAACAGATGCTGAGTAATGCTGGCGTATGAAATAAGCCATTTGTGCCCATTTGGGAGCTCTGCTGCATAAAGGATGCAGCCTGCAAATTTAAGTAGGTTATGATGTTCTCCCCTATGGCTGGGGTTAGAGACCAGTCCAGTTAACTGCAGAGCAGTCACTTTGTGGAACAAACACGAAGGCACTAAACTAAAATTGTCTTTCAGAGAGCAATGGCTTCATATGGGTGCATTTCTTGTTTGTTTTTAAATGTAACCCTATCTTTACCAATTAAAGTAGCTAGTTAATGGTTAGAATATGATCTCTGAGCTATGAGCACAAACCCTGTTTATCCCTTTTATGGGATAAAATATATTTAGTCTTGCTTTATTTGTAGTTATTATTCCTTCTGCGTGTTTTAACTGGTAATTAACCCTATCCATTGATAGTTGTTTACAGCTGGGAACAGGCTGACAAGAATGGTGCTTTTTGTTCTGCAGCAAGGAGGGAGCTGTGCCAGGCGGGTATCCTGTTTGTGTTTCCCAAAGCCAGGTAGCCATCTCCTGGGGCAGCCCCTGTACTAGGAGAGAGGGAACAGCAGACTTTGCAAACGCGGCTGCTCACTGCCAATCTTTTCTGAGAATGGCAGTCGGTTGGTTGATTAATTTTATTGACAACTTCTTGCAGGCAAAAGGTGCCAGACTGAAAGCACTGGTAAACTGTAGACATAGGTCCCATGCAACGTTACTCACGACGGAGTAACTCTACACACTTTGTTGTTGCTTCAGATTGATTGCCTGTATCTGCAAGATTACTGTCCAATGTGATACAATGTTTGGCCTCTTTGCTTGGATGCCAATAAGATTAATTAGAACAGGGCTAAAAATGTATTAGTATTTAAGGGATTTTTTTTTTTCCTGTGCTGCCTCGTCTCTAATTCCATCCAGATCCTTTATGCATTATGCTCAAAGAGGTACTGTAAAGAAGAGTTGAAGACCCTCTGTACAGAGTCCTCATACACCTTCTGCTACATTTGGTGCTCTTGGTATCTACAAGGAGGTAAGGAAGGACTTTTTGTCTCCATCCTCATATATCTTTATGCCAGGAGCAGGGATACACTCTTGCAAGAGCAGTCCTGGCCTCACACAGGGTGTTTGATATACATCGTGTTCAACACCCCCTCCTACAGCAGCTCATTCTCTTGACTCTCGCAGTAGCCTTTCACAGGACCCTTGCTGGGGCCTTCACGCAGCTCACAAGTAGTCTCTGGCTCCACAGCAGCTATAATACTCAAGTAGTCTCCAGCCCGTCTTGGTGGCTGGACTTTCCCAGTGACCTGTATTAACCAGAAGTGTTCGGGGAGGTTTCCCAGTTCTGCCATTCTGCTTTTGGTGTTTACAGCTACAGTAACTAACTCCTGACATTTATACCCAGCTTGTGCTCTGATTGCTGCAGCTTGGTGCCTGTTTGCAGTGGGGCCTTCTGATAAGGCAAGCATTTGACCTTTCTATTCTTAACCTATTAACATTTAGAAGAGCTGCTCTCCTCACCTCTGGAGGCTGTGTTCCTCCCCCTCCCCCAATATCCCTGTTCCTGCCAGATAAGATTACGCCTGGGTTATATATTGATCTAAAAGCAGAGCGCCAAATGCAGCCCACACTAGTTCAAGGGCAAATACTGAATCCAGATGAGTGAGTTCACATGCTTGTGTTCAGTAGTGGAAAGGTAATGGCCAATGTCTCTTTTTGCCCTCTCAGCAGAACCTGAGGGCACACACAAAGGTATCAGTTCTTTATCGTACCAGTAAAATGAACATCGTGGCTGCAGCAGGTACAAGCCCAATTTGCTGATGCTGCATCTTTGTGCATGTTTGTTTCCTCTTCTTCACCTGTACTTAAAGAGATGAAGGGCTTGAAGTGATTATTACACACTCATTGGCTTGAGGCAGTGTATTCAGTAACCTGAACTTGGAAAGGAGAGCCAAGATTCCTTTGTTTTAAGCCAAGCCTAGCTCAATGAATACTGCACTGTGTCACTTGAACAAGCCTCTTCACCTGTGCGTATGTATTTCCCAGTTTTTGAAAGTGGGAACCTATTAGCAACCTGTTGAATTACAAATAGCAAAAACTATTATGGGAAAGTGGCTATAGGACAAACGTGTATAGCCACTTACAGCAAATGCAAAGTCAGTCCTCCTTTGTTAAAAATTAGTCATTGAAAGCATCCCCAGATGAAACTCTTGGGCATGCTTCCAAGCCGACTGTGTGAAGTGACTCTAAGATGCTCCTAGGGCACAACTGCAGAAGGCACTTAAGCACCAGCTCCTCATGCCCTAGCTGTCACGCAGAATGTGAATGGGACTACATGAGCAAGGGAATAACAGATAGGAGTAAGGAGATGTTATTGCCTCTTCACATATCGCTTGGGGGTCTCTTGTTCTAGGTCAGTATCTTGGTATAAAGTCTAAATTTCCAAAAGGATGTTGACATTTAGAAAATACCTGGGAAACAGTCACTGGAATGACAAAAGGTATGGAAAACGGGCCTAATAATGGATATTTAAGGTGCTTGAGCTGTTTGCGTCATCCATGAGATGACTTGATAGTGGAACAGGAGGATCAGCTTGGGGAAGAGATTTGTTGGATCAGGTTTGTTGAGCTATTATGTAGCATGTCATACGAGAGGAATGACCACAGTGGTCCCTGCTGGCTTTAAAAATCTATGGCAATGGTGATCACTGCAATCAGTTGTAAGAATTAATTAGCTGGCAAGCCCGATTTTCCCAAAAGCCACTGGAGCAGGATGGGTAAAAATTTATTGCAATTGTTAATATTTTATTATGTTACATTAAATGGTTTAAAATAAAACATTGTGATTTAATGTGCATTTATGATCATCTGTACTAAGAACTAAGCTTCAGGTACTCTAATACGATAACTGACATGAAGTTAGCGGCAGGCAGTATGCTTTTTCCTGCCAATGTTTAAGGGAAAGTAAAACCACTCAACTGACAGAGGTCTCTGACTAAGCACTAGGCTTTTTTAGAGTGACCAACAACTCAATTTTAGTTGTCTTATCTTACCTAATTCAGAAACTAGGTAATTCAGAGTTGAGAAGCTCACTCAAAACTGAGGGAGGAAAGCTTTTTTCATCTTGTGGTCTGTGAATAGAAATAGATGTGAAAGTCAGTTCTACTAATTTTTTAGATGCCTGACAAGCACACGTGATCCGAACCCAACTGCTTTATCTCCTTAACTACAGTTAATATTGTCTTTGTTTACTAGATCTGTTAGTTTTCAATACTATGTTTTGGCGAGCTTTTCTGTACATATCTGGAAATTCTAATATAATTTACCCAGTTGTCAGAAAACAACTATAAAATATTGTTTTAATGGCTCTGTGCTCCAGCTTCCATGTCAACTCAAAATTGCAGAGGCAGAGGTAGGTAGGGATTTTGCCGTTCATGTACTGCTGGATTGGTCCCAGCATCTGTGGATTTCCTTGTAAGTGAGAGGGAGCGCATCCTCGCCAGGGGTCATTGCTGCCTTGGGCCCTTACCCCCTCCTTGTTTGAGTTTGCCTGTACGACAATCGCTGTTGTAACGTCAGAAACAATCACTGACCATTTGAGCAGCCTAATTGAGAGAGACAAGGCCGTAGGAAGGAAAATGCTCCCTGACAGTGCTTTTAGAGATCCTGATTTACGTGGCTGTGTTGGTGGGGTTTTTTTTTCTCCCTCTTCAAATGTTCCGTGAAGTAAATTTTTTATCAGTGACTCAAAGCTAAAGACAATTCCAGATTTTTATGATAAGATATTAGATGTCTGGGCAAGCCTTCAACTTAAAATGTTTTCTTGGCTTATCCAGTGTACTGTACATGCTGAGATGTGAGTGTGTGAGCCTCTAGTTATGATTAAAACACCAAAAGCATGGACATAGGAAGCAATAAAGTATTATGTAGGAGAAGATTCATCATTTCTGTGACTTTGTTTAAAGAAAGCCCAGATGTCGGAGTAGATATCTATTGAATCCATCATTTTCTAAGCCAACGGTGACCAGGATATTAATTAAAAAGAAAAAAAAGATATATTAGAGAAGTAAACCTGCAGAACTTAATGTTTAAACAATGTAGCCCAGACTAGTTTGGCCTTAAAGTGATCTGCACTAACAGTAATTTGGGAATGTTTAATCCTCAGGATTTAAATTCAGGAGACGGTCTTGTTCAGTGGTTACAAAGATTGGGAGACAGGATTGCTCCAGTTTGCTTCTGCTGCTGAGTGTGTCAGGAGAGACAAGTTCCTAAGCAGAGCTCCAGTAAGGAACAGAATTTTTGCCACTGACTGCAGCGGTGCCAGGATTTTCTGTCCTCTCCATGTCACATTATCCCCACAGAACTCTGTCCATGATGTCTGTTATACCTCAAAGGGAGGACAAGGCGGCTGCTGGGTCACATGCTTAGAAAAGGCTTCGAGATCTTTCAACTAAAGATTTGAGAGTGCCACATTTTTATTAAAGCGTTCTCTATTCATCTCTTGTTCAGCTGAGACAGCAAGAAGTTCTGAAAGGGTTGTTCTCCCTGATGAGAAAGAGGCGTGTGTGCGGTACTGTGCAGGGATATTGCCGTGCAGGGGTAACTCGTGAGGGTCCCCAGAGCGGTACTGTGGCGTTGGCACAGCCCTGTGCCCAGATGAATGAGCCCTGCCTCTCAGCTGGAGGGATGAGGGTGAGAGCCGGTCTGTGCTGATGCAGCAAGACTGCTTTTCTTGCAAGATCTAATTATGCCATTAGCGTGCAGACCTCCGCATCTCCCTTTTCTGCGAGCTTTTTACGTATTCTGTGTGGTCTTGTGCGGCTAAAGCAAGACAGGCTCTGATGATGTTAATTTAGATATGCTTCTGCTAGCAACAGGTCACAAGAGAAATAACATACTTAAGAATACTTAGACTTGCAAAACAGCACCAGGGTCAAGGTACTTTCTAACAGCTCAATAGAAACTCCTTTAATAATACATTATAAACTTTCCTGGCTGCCTGGCCTATTTACAGTCCTTTTCCTTACCCCTAATCCGTTTCAGAAGATATGTTCTGTTTTGATTCAGCGATTGCCCAGCAGGACGTTTGTCTTAGCACACAGGGACAGCTGTGTTGACAGTCTCTACAGCCTCAGGGCGTTACAGGCATCTCTCTAATCAGATGAGACCTGTACAAGCTTCAGTGCCTTAGCAGTGGACTGAAACAACCTTTGTCTGTTTGGGATGATAAAGGAAGTGACCATATTTAGAAATTTGGCAGTCATTTTCTGAGATCCTCTAAAGGTATATAAACTGCAAAACCAAATGAATGTCCAGGAGTCTGTTTTACTGTAGCGGTTCATCAGGCAGCACCAAAAAAGACTGGTGTTGGAGAAATACATACAAGAAATGCAGGTGATTTGAAGTTAACCTGTAAAACCATGTTGAGTAATTTTTACATAATGTCTATTCCCTCAATCCCTCTCCAGTGTTATGGTTTTACAGCTATATATATCTATTTTCTGAAATGTTTCTTTTTCTTCCTTTGTGCTGTGTGACAGGGGTAAACATGCAACTGTTTCTATGTGAGCAATCCTAGGAGTTACTGGTAACAATAAGAGATAAAAGTTAGACAGAAATGGGATTTTTAAACTGCTAGCACACCATTTAAAATGCAGTTTGCATAGCAATAGCAATGACCAAATCCCTGCTGAATACTAGCCAAGGGTATCCATCGGTGTGTTTTATTCATGCAGTGTGATAGTGCAGTTAGCTCAAGTCTGCACTGATTCTATTTATTTCAGTTTAGAAAACACCTCCGCTGAGTACTCAGTGTAATTATTGTAAGGACAAGGAGCAACACTTAGGACTGACAGCCGCACGTTTAAATACAAATCTTTTGCAAAACATACTGCTTCTCCTAGGAGAACAAGTCAGAGTTATACAGAAGCAGATTCTGCTGTCAAGGTTCTTGCTGAAAATGCCCTTCCTCCAGCTCCCTTACGATTACATCAGGGGACCATTTGTTTTAGTGTCTCAGCTGATCTCTGCAGCTGCATTATTGTACGGAGAGAGAGAAGGACAGGCTTTAAGGTAAACAGGTTTAAACACACTTAATAGTGAAAACATGCACTTACATTATACCTTGTAACTAACAGACTGTCAGTAGGGATCCTACACAGTGTAAATAGGTGTTTATAACCTGGCTGCTTCTTGTGAACCACAGGGAGTGCATAGGTTAATAAGTATATACAGACCCACGGTACATGACAAATGGCTGTAAGTTACTTGGTATCTACGCAGTCAGAACTGCTGGAATGCTTGGGCAGGCCAAACGTGAGGCACACAAGTCTGAGAAAGTCTGTGTAGTGAAGAAACCTACATTAATGAGCTCCGCCGCTTGTTGCAATTGTTTCCTTCTGCTTATGATGATAAAGTCACACTGTTCTGGTCAACCCGGGTCAACCACAATGCTACCAAGACAACTAAGTAAACTAGTACTGCCCTTGAGTATTGACTGCAACAACCCAGAGTGGTGCCAGCATTTGAATATGGCAGCGTGAAATGGCTCACAGGTCCCTACTCCAGCTTTGTCTGGATGTTGGAAAGGTGATGTGATGGAACAGAACCTCAGTTCTCTGTGCAAACAAGCTCTTGATACAGCTGAAGGTCTCCTCAGCAGCAAAACCCAAGATGGATCAGATACTCAAACCCAGACTGGATAGAACCACACAAAGATGCCAAACAGCTCAGTATGTGCTCGGCCATAATCTCTCTAACATGCCAGAAAAAGAAAGCACTAGTGAGGGACTACAGGCACTCCTAACTACTTTAATCAGTGTCAGGAAGGTGGTAGGGCTGCAGGTAGGTAAAAGAAGGATGGTGGGCCTCGTGAAAAAATCATTGATGCGTTCTACCCTATAACAGTGTCCCACTGAAACACATCTCTGTAACAGTCCCAGAGCCTGCCTGCTAAGAATTTCCTTATTATATGCTGTTAGACTGGAATGGGTGAGTGAAGGAGAGCCCGAGCTATCATTAAAAAGGAAAGGGGAAAAAAAGTCTAATCATATAAATCCCTGTAGTTCATTTCCTTTTAGAAGATCTGTGCTCTGTAATTATATTGCCAAGGAAGCCTTTCTTCTTTTGAGTCCACGTGAAAGCTAAATGGTTTTACTGCCTTTGGCCTTCGTTCAGTCAGCGTACATGAAATTACAAAGTTTCTCAGTTCCAGTGTAAGCCTGAGCCAGAAGTTGGTGGATGCGGTACTTAGATTAGAGCAAACTATTAAAAAGAATAAATTCCTTAAAGGGACAGTTGGTAGGTTGGGAGTACGTTTAATGTAAATGAGTAAAACAGTGTAACAGATACTCAAAATAATGTCAAAGTAGTGGGATGCGTTTTACTAGTTTGCTCATGGAGTTTACTGTTGCTCTTGGTGGAGATACTGAAGCCAATTTCGAGCACTTTAGATAATCTGTAGGCAACGTTACTGTTTTGATGATGCAACATCTACTTTTAAAAAGGAGAAAACAGAACCTGATGAAGCAAAGAGGAAGCGTTTGTTGTCATTTGTCACATATTCACCATTTTCCTAATGTACACTAAATTTTGCAAATGTGGGTGGTGTTTTATGACCCATAATCTTAGTTTTATTGCACGAGAAATCAAGAACAAGGGAAATTAATGCTTTGCTGGACATCATTGAGCATCTCTTGCCTCCTGTAGCTTCTTCGGTCAGTTTTGGTGAAAAAGAAAAAAATATTTTTACTGCAGTGCATGAAACAGAAATAGTGTCTTAGAAATGAAATGGGATTTGGGATGAATATTTTGATATCTGATCCTTCTGTACCAACTGAAGCATTAAATGAAAGCACTTTGATTACAGTTCCATGCCAAGTCATGCCCTCTCTTCTAACAAGTCACATATTAACTGTCTCATTGTATCTGCATGCTCCTTGTACAGTAATTTCCATACCCTCTCATTTCAGTGTTGCAGCTATTTCTCTGCAATTACTGTTTGCATTGAAATAATTCCACTCATTACGTAGCCTTCCCTCCATGCACGTACATTCTACATTCTTAATGGTTTTTGTGACTGTAAGCTTAACAAATCTGGTCTGAGTTATGTGCTATTTTCTCTTCTTTAATAGTTAATATTTAACTGAATTTTAAGTGTGTAAGTGTTCAGTCTGACAGATGAAGGATGAATGTTTTCCTGTAAATCAGTTTTTAAGTGTTCTGAGCACTGGAAAGTCTGGCAAGCAATGCTTGAAAAAAGCAAAATTTGTGCTTATTTTGGGGTACAAAATGGCAGGGGATAAAAGAGGGCAAGTCACAATTTAAGTTGGATGTATTCTTCATTAAATCCATTCTACTTCATGTCATTACATAGCTTCAGCAAGAATTAAACCCTTTGTCTTGGAAGGAGGGGTCACATCTGTAATAAATTATGGTCTCTCTTATTTAAACAGTAGCATTGTTATAAATATTTTCTTCCTGTATTACTGTTTCATAAGCCAAATATTCAGCATTTCTCTTATTCTTGTAAGTAGCCACATGATGGGCTGCCAAATCTGGTTTATCATTTACCTTGCAAAAGACATTGTATGATATTGTGAGATAAAACGTTGGCAGACAGGGGTTTGATCTGTGGGGAAGAGAGGTAAGGGGTTTGCAGAATTTGTGCTGATAGGTTGAGGCTTGAATGGGAGTACTACATGCAGAGCTCACCCGTGAATATCAGAGAATTCAGCTGGTCTTACCAGTACGGGGCAGAGAACAGTTTGTTGCAATGATCCTGTTTCTGCAAAAAGGAGGCTTGAGTCACTGATTATATTCAAACTTTTTCAATGCTTAGATTTTTAGCCAGACCTAACAAATTTCCTTTCAATGTATTTGATGAAACATTTGTATTTGGATGTAGGTATAAATGTGGATGAACCCCTAGCTGTCAAAGGGAGTTCTGATATCAAGGCTTACCTGCTTTTTAGTGCTGCATCTGCAGGGACCATTCTTGTTACAGTGAACTTGTCATCTTAGCAGACAAAAGAAATCCATACCACCTCTTACTGGGAATAACAAGGTTTTACTGAAGAGTGCCATATTTTAGGGCAAGGCAGGAGTTTATGCAGACTACTCCTAAGTACCCAGTCCATAAGAAAAAGCGGCCAAGAATATTGCTAGAAACAGTCGTCCAGGGCTGCGTCGTACCAACACAGTCCAGAGTACAATTAGATGATGCAGGGGTCAGCGCTTTGACCACAGGCAGGTTTTGGAGGGTACTTTCAAGCAGCTCCAATGATGATGGTGTAATGGTGGATAATTTGCAACTGTTACTGTGTTCTGCTCAATCCAAGTACCCAGGAATATATGAGGCTCTGCAGAGCACCTGTAAGAGGTCTGCTGAAAAATGGATTGTTATTTGCCCCAGGCACTAAAATGTATTCCTGGAGCGAGTGTGGGTGATGCAGTGCTGGGCTGCGGCCGTGCTGCGAGCGGGAGCTCACATGCTCCATTCCAGGCTCTGCCCCTGACTCAGCTCTGTCGCCTCGGGCTCTCTAGGGAGAGTTAACTGAGCTCTTAATTCTCTCATTATAAAATGTGGAGGTTATTACTTGCTTACTTCCCCATACCAGCCTTGCAGGGGGGTTAGTTAATGAACATCTGTTAATGTGTGGAAATAAATGCTGTAAAAGTGCTGAAGTAGTAGTAGTCCTGTTCATACAGCGATGGTGTGGTGGCAGGTTGGTAACCTGCAGCTTTTTCTTACGGGGTTGTGCTGTAAGGTTATAATAACCATTTTAGCAAGGCATCTGGAGAGCACAGGTTCCCTGTCTCCGAGGTGCAACCTGTGCTCCCAGGCCTTGTGCTCCAGAGCCCAGGGAACACTGTGCCAGCACAGTTCTGTGCCACTGCAGGAGCTTCGTGCACCCCCACGTAACCCAGGTACATGCAATTCGTAGTGTGCAGTGCTTGATATGGGTATTATCTTCCCAGCTCCAGTTCATTATCCTCACTCATCTGCAACTCATTAAGAAAAAAAAGATAGCGTTCCCTTCTATAAAGCTTATTGATTTCCTTACACACCCCTCCCCTTGCTGAATGTCTTAATGCCCTTGGGTTTCCTGCAACAGTTGTCAGGAGGGTGAAGCACCACTCGTGCAGCGCAGAGTGGCCTTTCTTCTGGGCCATTGCAGGTGGCTGCTGGATCGTGAAGCCCCCGCTCGCGAGAGTTAATCATTTCCAGCCTTTGCCAGTCTTGGCCTGGTCCTAGAAATCTGGCTGGATGCTGGCAGCTGCCAGGAGCCTCCCTCTCGCCTGTCATGTGAGTAGTGTAAACAGGCCGGCAGCGCTGCCGGGCGAGTGGGAGGCTCGCTAGTGGGCCAAAGTTCAGCGGCTGCATGACAGCCCCGGCGGCAGCACCGGCCGAACAAGCAGCGTCGGGGTTACTGCCGATCACCCCAGCTGTTGCTATAGCAAAACCATTGCATAACGCTCGCATTAAATCAGAGCATGAGGAGAGGAAGGCTAAACGATAAAGGTCGTTGCGTCGTTGTTCTCGTTTTGTTCATTGTTGCTGAGTCCTGCTTAGCTGTTGCAAATTGAGTTCCAAGTATAGTTCCCAGCTGCGCTGCTGTAGAAGCTGGGGCGGGTTTTCACCGGCCGCAGAGAGACAGTGGGGCCTGGCCTAGAGCTTGCTCGTGTAATCACGTAATTGGGGCATTCACGTGAATGGGGCTGGCAAGACAGTGCCTGCAAGAGGATTGTTTGCATGAGTAGATACTTTGCATGTCAGTAAAATTTGTGGGATCAAGCTCGCAGTTAAGATAGGTGTTTAACTTCTTGATACAAGCTTTATACAAGAAAATAATTTGATGGTAGTAGTAAAATTTCCACCCAGCTAGAGAGCCCAGGGCATCAGAACCTTAGTGTTAAAAAGGGTGGGTACACCCAGACTTCAAGAAGTAATGCTCCCATATCATTGCGTAGATCAAATGGATTGCAGGAGACAGTTATTTGTGGGAGGCTGAGGAGCCAGGAAACCTCTATTTGGATGGAATTGGTACAGGGAAGCTGCAGTGTTGTGACATGGGAAGCTGCGTTTGGAATCAGGCCATCACCCTCTTCAGATCTCTGCTGAAGTTGCATCTGCATTTACATAAGTTTTGGCATGAGAAATGAATGTCCATGAAGCGCCTATTCTGTGCTTTCTCTTCCTAGATGATTAATGAAAATGGCTGAGGGATGGATTTGGCTACAGTCTCTCTCCTGAGGTTTCTAACTGCAGTTTATTTGTAACGTGGCACAGTCCAAGGTCTATCTCTTTGGTAGGAGCAATTATGCTTTTGGCTCTCCTTCTCTTTGAGGGTCTGGCCCATACCATTAAGTCAGTGGCAAAGTTCTGTATGGCTTACCCAGGCCAGAATCAGAACTGCAGTTTTTGCCTATACAGTATGGTGTATTTATCATTCCAAGAACAAACAGATTTAATATTAAGGTTATGATGAAGTGGCGCTAGGTTTATTTGGCATATACAGGTTGTGGTATTTCAGTCATTTGCCTCTGAAAGATTTTGCTGGCTTCTGTGAGAGACTTTCTGTTCCTTCCCCTTGGGTTTGTACCTTTTCCACTGTGGAGTCCTGGGCATGTTACGATGCATGTCGGGAACTTCATGTGCCAGTACTGTAGCAAAAACGTGGCTAGGAACAACACACTGCCTTCCCCTTCCGCCTGTCCACTTACTGCTCTTCTGCCGGGAGAGTGAGCCCTTCTGCCCAGCAGTGTGAAACTGGTAGTCTGTCCTTCTTGAACCAGTGGTGCCAGGACTCGTGTTAGTTGGACGTGGCTTCTTGCTGCACGGGTTGATGTACGCTGTCCCAAGCTCTGCCCTGCTGCGCTGTCCTTTTTTTCAAGCATTTTACAAAAAAAAATATAAAGAAAGTAAAGGAAGAGTGAAGTCCAGTGGTCTGCCTCAGAGTCCTTGCTTTGCTGGTGGTTTGTATTTCAGTTTTAAAACATAAGTTTTGATTGTGGGATTGCCAGGCTTTTTGTTCTCAGTCAGGACAACTTAGACTGTTGGGCCCCAGGTGAATCCCTAGGCACTATGGCAAACCCAATAATAAGAATGAGGAAGTGAGCACTGCCATGACCAATTCTGGGAGCTGCCTGATCATTTCATACAGGCCCAGTGATGCTCATTCCTTATAGTACAGATGGTGCTTTTGGATAAATGTGGTTTGTGATCTTCCCCTATTGTTGTCAGAAATATCAGGGCGGCCAGAGACATCCCGAAGTGGTACGTAATTAAGCCCAAGGGGATATGTGTTAGTAGAGGCGAGTCCACCTCATCTGGCTTCAGGCCAGTTTGCCCCTCCTCTGGGAGCTGACGTAGGCAGGAGCAGATTGTTCTGGGAATGTGGAGCAAAGTTCCCAAAGGCCACCAACACTAGTCCATGTGCACTGAGCACTTCCATCAAACATCATCTTGGCCTTTGGAAGGTGTTGAACTGAAGCGCTGCTACATATATACCTTTGCCCAGCAATTGCGCTCTGAGATCCCAGACAGCTGGCGTGTTTGAAGATATTTCTCTTATTCAAGGTCTGCAGATGGGATTGCCAGATGTTCCTAATGGATCTGTTATTTGTCAGTCATTTGGGGCAAATACCAGGAATGCACTTTGCCAGCAGATACTCAGAAAAAGGTTGGTGAATTCTTGTTTTCCTGAACTAGGGTAGGGACTTTAATGTCTCCTTTCCTGCATACCTCTCCAAGATGTGAGTGGAATTGACTTCATTTCACACTGCGCTATTGTCTGCTGCCCAAACCACATTTCAGTGGGCCAGAGGAGGAACTGCTGACTCATAATTCAGCATGGCAGCCCCAAACCTCATGAGACTACTAAGTCTGGCCTCTGACTGATGTTTTCAGTGAACTCTGTTAATGGCCCCCAACAGATCACACAGAAGTCCAGCTTCTATAAAATGAAAGGGAGGCTTCTTGCCCAGCACTTGGCAAGTCACTACTGGCAGTCTGTAGTGCTGGAAACTGCTGGTTGTGCTAGAAACAGGCTAAATGGTGGCTGGCTGAAAGTGTGTCACTGCTGTGGGACCTGTGGGCCCCGCTCAGTCCATGGGCACAGAGTACATTCTGGTCACATAACGGCTGTCAGTGACAAAGGGCTGTAACTGGCTTCGGCTTGGCATGCAGTGTATGTGCAAAATGAATGCAACTCAAACATGAATGCAAGCTGGGAATGAAAAGTAGCATAAAACACAGCACCCAACTTGAGGGTGAAAGGTGGGGGAGGGGGGGGAACTGCTTTATTTTTTAAAGAATCCTCTTTAGGGACTTGAACTTAACTGTTTTGTTACTACCAGCCTCTCCAGGGATCCAGATACACTCCATGGTGCTGTGTGGTTCTTGCAAACAACCAGTTGCAGACTTCTGCTTAAATTGAAGCTTGGGCTTCTCAGCGTAGGTTGGAGAGAATGAACTAGAGCCCCCTCCTTCCTCTGGCAGCTGAAGTCAAAGCTGTGCATGACAGCGAGGTATTCGGTGCTCATTGCCTGTGTGATTGATCCATCAGTGATGATGGCTACACACGTTCTGATATGTTCTTCACATTAGTTCCTGAGCACATTCCAGCAGCACAGTAACAACATGAGTGTCACACACAGACTGTGACACTTTGCACGTGAGACTCCCAGGACTTGTTTCTCCCCTTGCAGTTCGTGAGTTTGCAGCACAGCATTGGGGCAGTGCTGTGTACTAAGTGTGTGTCAGCCACCGATGTGATTTGCTGTGTGAGACGAAGGATTGGACAAGGAATTGTAGACATATGCGGAAATCGTGTTCTCCACCAGTGTGACCCTACTAGACATCATGTTCCTTCGCTGCAGGGTTGCACAGTGACACCCTGCCATTGTATGACCGAAGCAAGGTGCCTGTAGGCAACACACCTGGACCCTGTCATGTGGTTTGGGAAACAGGGTCTCCATTGTTAGGATAATGTTTGGCCCAGATGTCTTAGCTTTCTTAGGTGCTCTGGAGTGTCTGGGGAATTTTAAACTTCAAATATGGCTGTGTTTCTGACAAAAAGGATATGTTCAAAGCAGTATTCCTGGTATTTGCAGCTGAAAGCAGAGCAGTTTGTGATGACACTTGATTTGGGAGTCCATTCACTGTTTGGCACCAGCCCCCAAGGCAGTCCTGACTGCTGGAGAAGATGTTATCCTTGTTGCAGGGTTCCTCTGCACCATGGAGACAGAGCTTTTGACCGTATCCATCATTCTGGAGCTTCATACCGTCTTTTATATATTTTGGGCCAAGCCTTCAAGTCAGAACTAAGGTGTTGAACTTGATTGTGTTGATAATTATGAACTTTGTGGGAAGACAATGTGGGAAGGAAAGTACAGGTTTGGGGGGTTCCCAGCACCCAGGATTGCCAAGACATGTGTTTTAGATTTCAGTCTAGAAATGAAAGAACAGACATAGCCCTTTACTAAGAAGGATCTCAAACTTCTTTACATAGGTGTGAATGTACAATTACTTCCATTTCGCAGGCGTGAAGAGCAGAAGATAGGAAAGCTGTGGCTAAATCAGCGATTAATTCAGAGTTAGTTGGGCTGGATTTTGTTGCCTGTCTTTACACAGCAGGGCCTGATGCCCTCTCCAAACTAGTTTTTAAGTGTTACTTTTTAAAACTAGCTTTAGCCACTGTAGTTTCTATGCATTTCTCTTCTTGAAAGGCACCATCAATTGTTTTTGTTTAAAGACATTGAATATGAACTTGTTCCTACAGAGCTTTGTGCTGTAATTTATCAACAAGGCGCTGAGGCACAGACGTCAAATGAATACCAGATTTCAAATTATGATAAGCAATTGTGTCATCTCTGTGAATAGACATTAAACTCTGCTGAGAAATCATCGATAATTCATTAAAAAAAATAAATGAGTACAGGGAGATTTGGATAGGTCTTTGCAAACAAGCAGTCCTGTGTTCTGTAATAATTCCTTTGAATTTAAACCCAAAGGATGCTCATTTCTCAGGCAGAAACAAATGCTCATGCCCAAGGCAAAAAGTTTGTTCCCTAGAGATCTAATTGCCATTTACCTTGGGGAGTTATGGAGGTACTTGGAATATTATCTGCCAGAGGTGCACTGTGTTTTTACACAGCTCAGTGGAGAAGGATGCACAGCTTGCCTGGACTTCTGAGCCAGCTGAATGGAGCACTCCCTGTCTTTGTGTTTCCCTTTACGCATGACTTCTGCCTGCTATGGTCACGTTAGTGCCGCCAGCACTTACCTGGATCTGAACTTATTTAATTTACCTTTGCAATTGGTATAAAGGTCCAAACTTACACATTGTGAAAGTTAAGGATGGGAGAAAAGGGTTGTGTCCATTCTGCTTTTTTTCTTTTGTGAAATATTCGAAGTGTATTTTATTTTTAATATTCCAGTTGCTGATATTTTCATCACTTCCTTCACCCACTCCTTACACCAAAACCTAAGATTCTTACTTCCGATCTTAAAATACAACTCTCAGAATAATTTGGGTTTCTTTGCTATGAGGAGAAGGAGGAAGCTGCTGGTGTAAAAATTTCAGCCTGAGCTTCTCAGTCGTAGGTGGCTTTTCATTTGACAGTTAGCATCCTGGTTTAGTCCATTTCTCTCCTAAACTGTAGATTGTTACATTCCAAGAAGCACACAACATCTGTTCTCTGTATAACACGATGTTGCAGGATGCTGGTTGTTTGTCTAATCGGGCTCTTTTCAACTGAATCAGAGATGTACATGCAGCCGAACAGCAATATCTCCCTCCTGTCTGTAACTGGCCATTATAGGAAGAGAAATTGATAAATATTTATTAACGTAAGGATTTAGAGGCTCTGCTTCAAGATCTAGGGCTAGCCTGTCTTAACTTATCTTAGCATAATCTCAAAAATAAAAATTCTCTGCTCTACTTTAGAGAGCATGAAATAATTTCTGTTTACACAGTTTTTTCAATTACTTTGATGCTATGATATAAAGGTCACCGATTGCCTGTAGTCATCACATGGCTTTTTCGCTAATTGTGCACTCACGTCATTTTGTTCTGTGGGATCTTTTGCTTTTTTGATCCAGTTTCAATCGCCCAGATGTTCATTTCGTACAGTTAACTTTATACAAAGGGCATCCTTTGTTCCAACACACACATTGCGGTCATTGTACTCAGCTGGGAACCTAGTGCACAGCAGTTCACCTGTTTCCTCTGTAATCCACCATCAATCTACCGACCTTTGTGCTGATTTAATGTAAAATCATTCACTGGGGAGAGGAGGGATAAGGAGGAGAAATTATGCAAAAATGTTTCCTGGTCGCTAACCTTGGATTGATTAAGGTCATGCTGCAGGATAAAAAGGCAATAAGGAATGCAAAAGCTCTTTCATCTTGACCCTTTTGGTGTGTAGTGGAATGGAAAATCACGTTAGTACCTCCAAAGTTTTACTCCGGTGTCCCAGAATGTATTAATGGAGACCTAAGCATCTTTGAGAAAGATTCCTGCCACTCCCCCTCCCTTCCCTATTGCCATCCATAAAGGCTTCATGTCAAGGCAGAGAGGGGGCTTGCCCGTCCCGGTCAGGGTAACTGTCACGTAGTAAGAGGCACTGCTTTGTAATGCACCAGGGGCCTGAGGATCACCCGATTCAACAGATTTCAGGAGGGACAGATCTGAAGGTTATTCTAACTGCCAGGTCCCATATAGGACAGCCCATTTGCTGTTTGTTAAGCCACGCGGACATTGCATAGACTGTTTAATGTAACTTAACCTTTAGAGCAGTCATGAGAGCTTAGTTCATGAGCAGAATAAATTCCATGGAAGGCTTTGAAAGAAGACTGTACATATACATGCACTGACTGTTGCTAAAAGATCTGTGGAAGATGAGCTGTGGAAAATTGGACAGAGTTTGAGCCTTATATCATGTCAGAAGGGTGTAACTTGGCAATGTATATCAGTGAAGGTTTTTAAATCTCTATCTTGGCCAAAAGAGACCTTCCAAATGAGAGAACTAGCCATCTTGACCCCAAACGTTCCTAGAAAGATGACCCTACAAAATTGTCGAGGCTACTGGCAGGGATGGCTTTACTGGCAACATGCACAGTGTTTTAATATTCAAGGCTGAGGCATAAGAGGAGCTATGCTCTGCAGCCCATGGCAGGCAAGAGGAGGAGGCCTGGAGAGGAGCTGGCACCAGGCAGTGATTTTTAACATTTCTTTCATTCAGCCAGCTGTAAGGCTGCTGGGCAAGATCTGCACAAAGGCTGGGTTTTGGTTTAACGTGCTGATGTGATTTGCTGTGGCCCCCTTGTATCTGGCTGGTGCCTGGGCCAGGATATCCAGGACATCCATCATGTTCTTCCTCTGCAAACCTTGGGAAGGGGAACTGCAGAAGCCAGTGTCTGCTCACCTTGACAAGGTGGAAGGCAGGGAGGTGAGAAGGAGAAAACTGGGGGTCCCGTCAGTTCTCACTACCAACAGTGGATGGTTAAATAGAAAGGTAAAAGTTTTTGTTTTCAGAAAACAATGTTCCCCATCACTGGTCCCACTGAAACCAGTAAGCAGAGACAGATGCTACTCCACACTGCAGCAGCTGCAGCGCCATAATTCTCCATTTCTCTCTCTCTTCAGTCTATAGATCCTTTGGCACAGCTGTGAATTCCCTGTACATGCACAGCACGGCTTTCACTGAAAATAGCTGGGAAAACAACATTTCTGGAGCCTTATTCCATTAATTTTTTTTTTTTTTTTGCTTCTCTATGCACCTCTCTATTTTTCCCTGGTCAACAAGGGACTGCATCCAAGCAGCCACCTGCATTTATTATCAGTCATGTGGAATTCCCATAAACATCACTTCCAGACCATAATAGCTGGGTGGAAACAGGCCAAGTGACCAAACCCCTGTACCCTTCCCACCAGCACCCTCCAGCAGCGTGCCCTGGGAGGCCTCTCCAGCACAGGATTTCTGTCTCCATCCATCGCAGTGACCGGCAGCAGCAAGGAGGAGCTCTCTGGGCCAGAGGACAGCGAGGGCCGGGCCTGGGGAACTGTGTCTCCTGGGACAAGCTCCAGTCTGCTCCAGGGAATGTGCTAATTTTCACTCCTTTATAGTCCTTTATCTCGGCCCTCCGACCTTGAGCTCAGAGGCATTATCAGCCTTAGCCAGAAAAGCGGTGTGGAGTTAACTGTTTAAATGCTGGATGTTTCTGATACTAAGTCCTGAAGGTAAAAACACAGTGAATGCAACTTATTTCAATAGCGCAGCAAGTCAGTGGGCTTTTCAGGTTTGTTGAGGACTGATTTACGACGTTAGGAAAAATACTTTGTACTGAAGAGATGATTTTGTGAACTACAGCAGTTTTCAACGTTTGTATGCCCCTACAAAGTTCCTAGGGCATGTAGACACCTCCTGTAAGAACGGAGCTTGTGTGCATTGCTCTACAGTGTATATGAACCTGGTTTCTTTGTCACTTTTTCATCCTTACCTGGACACAATTAGCACAGGCAGAAGCTTATTGGTCTCATGCTTTGAGTGAGGTCCCTACTACCATGGCAATGCTTACATTTTCATAAGTATTATACAAACTCTTACAAAAAAAAAGTAATTTCTTGGAGTAATTTAGATTAATGTATTGCCAGTTCTGCTACTGAATTCTCTGGGTGACAGCTTTGGGCATGTCATTTAACCTGTGCTTCAGTCACTTTTTGTGTTTGCAGAACGAGCTAAGAATACTTCAGTGTGCCATCGTGGCCATTAATGAGTTATGAATGTGCTTATGTGTGTCTTGTTTGGCAAGATCAGCTTCTCTGTCTTTGGTGCCTGACAAATATTATGCAAGAAAAATAATTCTTTTTCCTTACTGGGGTGAGCGGTCTCTCCGTGAGCAGCAGTAAGTGGGTAGAAGCAGAATTTTTTGCAGAATATTCCTGCCTAATCGGTTCAGTGTTCATGGAGTTAATTTGCTCATGCCTTCAGATTGTTTTGTTTCCAGGGATTCTAAACCGTTGCCTCCAGCTGTTCATTTCCATTGAACGAGGGTGATCTTTATCTGTCTAAACTAGTTAAAACCTGCTCCACTACCCAGCAGCCCTTTTGGAGACCGCCCAATAAAGCTGAGTGCAGTGGCTATGACACCAAAGCCTCCTCCTGGACATCATGAATTCCAAGCCCTGCTTTTTTTTCTGGTCTCTCACTGTTGGAGCACCCCTGCTGTTTTAATGGGACTCTTCACTTCCTCCACAGCTCCATTCAAACCCTGTCCGAAAAGGGGAATTATATTTGCATTGTGTATACTACTTTAATATTATCAGATTAAGCCTAGACACAACCTCAAAGGTGCTATTCAAACAACTGAAACACTGTTAGACTTGCACTCAGACTCTGCTCAGTGTGCACATTGCTTGGGATGTTTTAGTTGAAGCATATTTGTAAAATATGCTCCATTTAAAGCTTGCTGTGATGTGGTGGGACTTGTAACACCTTTGGGGTCAACAGGGCCACTTCCTCTTCAAATATGAGATGTGAAAGGTTTTGTCTTGAGCAGATGAGATGCAGGTTTGTTAAGCTGGTGAGACAACCGGCAGCTGTACCAAAGAATCTTTCCTATGCTGAAATTCGAATGTGTCGTATACATCAGGCAAAGATGTTGTCTGTACAAGAGGGAACGGCAAACAACAACAAAAACTTCTGTTGTTGATAGTATTGCTACAGGCACCATAGCTCGAATGTGTACGCTAATGTAGAAATGCCTTTGCTTGTTGCTGGGGTTTCTAATAGCACATTATTTTGGCCGGTGCTGAACAGGAGTACGTAACACAACGGGTAAAATGCTAATGGTCAGTTTGTACTTTAGGCTCTTCCTTCTGCTACTACTACTGAAAACAGCAGTGGGAAAATTTGTGGCCAGAAGACCTCTTCTGAAGACCCAGGCTGAGCTTTACTTTGGAATGTGCCAAGGAGACATTTTCGTGTTGTTTTGTTGCAGATGTTATCATCCTTGCTGTCTGGGGAGTCAGCAAGGCGAGAAGAGCATTGGAAAGTAGCGCCCAGGCTCTTGGCAGCGAACAGCTGGATCAGTTCAGATCCAAACCCATGTGTCTGTGTGAGAAGGCTGTGCAGTCACTTTTCGGCTAAACCACCTCACAGCAATTATCAGACTATCAGAGGATGGAAAAGGCCTGAGAAAAAGACCAGTTCAATATGTCATTATTGGTCTGTAGCAGCTGTGTGCTATCCTGTTGTTACTAATAACCTTTCTAACTTTGCAAGCAATGCTTTCTTGGCATCATTCAAGCATAATGACTGGGGCGTCAAATTCAGCGCTCAGTTGTGTAAATATGGAATCATTCTGTTGGCTGCCTAGTGTTATTTTGCATTTGGCTCATGGTCCCTGCCCCTAGGAGCCCCCAATCTAAAATACCCAGGCAGAGTATTCAGTCACAGTATGCAAAGCATAAAATAAACAGATGAAGAACTACTATCAAATCCATGTGATATAATTATGGCCCTATTGTCCTCTGGTTGAGGTCAATGGGTTATTCTTGTATAAATAAGAGCAGAAGTTTACTTGTTACTTTTCATACGTAATTTGCCAGTAGATTATGGTTGGAAAGTCTTTCAGGAAAATGTGTTTTAAAAGGGGTTTTAATAAAGAGTGAAAGAAATTTGATCGGGATTGATAGAGAACAAGAATTATTGAACAAAATGGATGTTGCTTAAAATAAAGCAGCCAGAAAGTCTACCTTAATGGTAAGAAGAAAGGGAGACCTTGGCAAATCTATGAGGAGGGTGCTGGAACTGCTGTGTTTCCCTTTCAACCCTCCGATATACAAGCTCGTAAGACACTTAAGTAAGGTTCAGTGGTTTTATATGGTAAATAAATGTATCCTTCTTTCATTCTCTGATAGAGGATCTCTCTTTTCTAGCATGGTCTTCATAAAAGTTCTCAGCAGTGAAATGACTAATTGCACTTCTCATTTTCAGGGATCTTCCAGATAATCCTGCTGTTGAATGGGACACAGAACTCCTCGCCACCTTTGTGCTAAAGCATATAGAAGCCAATAATATCAACCTGGTAATGCAAAACTTTCTACAGCATAGGCAATTTCCATGTTACTTTTGAGCTAATGTTCTAGGCTTTTTCCTTCCCTCTGAAAGCTTTCTTTGAAGTCTCTAAAGTTAAGATTTTCCTTCTGCACTCTGTGAAATAGCCTAGGAGAGGAAGGAAGTATGTGTGCTCATTTAGAAATATTTGCTTTATAATGTTTATCCATTTCTCTAGCTAGATCTTATGAAGCCTCTTTTGGGTTGTAGTGCCACCAGCCTTCACTGAAGTAAAAGCTGCAAGCTGGTGAAAAAACTGCAAATTCTGTCAGAACTAGGAGGTTTCACTGTAGTAGATCTCGGGGTTCATTAATTGTAGAAGACCCTCTGAATAAGCCCAGCTGAATTTCAGGCCTAAAATGATACCTGAAAGCAATTTTGCGTTTTGTGGTTTAAGACTTTTTCTGAGTATTTGTACAGCTCCTGTGTCTTAACAAGTAAAATGTGGTCATTTTGGGCCTCTTTCAAACACTTCGAACAACTGCTAGAAGTTCAGAACAAATAGAATTGCTCCACTGAAAAACATGGAACAGGATGATGGTGTAGATTGGATGTATCTTTCCTCTCTGGAGATCTTTCTCTGCTTCCCAGGGAGAAATGAATGGTGGAGAAATTTTGCTTTACTAACTCCTCAAATGTTTTTTACATATTAAAGCAACCGTTTTGCCCCTGTTGCTAGGTTTCATTGATGAAGAGAGCCCATCTGGGATTAAGGCTTACCTTTAGTCTTAGATTTGAAGTACCTTGGCAGGCGTGTGTTAGAGAGCTAGATTAGCAGGATTATAGGTCGGGTTTGAAGAATATTAAACCGGGAAGTTTTCGTAACACTGGTATAGTTTGTTGTTTTTTTTTCCCCCCACAGAACAGGAATAAGGGCCTAAGCATGGAAAAGGTTGTGTACTGTTCTTTTCTGTTGAACCTTGCTGTGATCAGGCATGTCGCTGTCACACACTGATGAGCAGCAAAATCACAAAACTCTGAAAGCCTTTCAGCAATTCACAAAACAAGAAACCACATCTCCTGTAGCATGAAAGCCCCATGAGCACAATAACCAGCATCATGTATCCAACTTTGTATTGATTCTGAGGCTAATTTTCCATGAAATTCATTGCTGTGCACAGAGACAAGTGCAGTTTTCCTGGACTCCTTTTGTGCCTTTTGGCCCTATGAATAGATACGTTTTAATCTAACCTGAAAGCTCCTAACACAAGAGGATTTGTATTGCATGTTTGTGACTCTCACGGGCACTCAGACAAGTGCACCAGAATCCCAGCAGAAACTCTGAAAACACTAGAACTTCTAGATGGTTAGAAAGGGTTAGATCTTTGCCTCAGAGGAAATTAAACTCAAGCTGTTTATGCTGGGGAAGGCAGGAGTCTGCCACTAACATAGTGTGAGCTGAAAATCAAGCGCGGGGTTTTCAACGCAAGAAACTCACGCAGTCCCTAGTACTCTCGCCGCTGTGCTGCAGGGGCCGGGTGTAGCTGTAGTAGCGAAGAACACTGCGGCAGGGCCCGCTGCGTTCCCCTCAGCACTTCTCCGAGCAGTAGTGAGGGCAAACTACCATAGCACAACATGGCAGCAGTACCAAAGGCCACTGAAGCAGCTTCTCAGGGTTGGTGGTAATGAACTGCTCTGTAAACTTACTTTAAGCATCCCAAGTAATCACACAGGTCTCAGATGTTTGCTCTGATAACTTTCGTTGAGGAGCACACCTAGTTTGCCAACAATGGCAAGGCAAGTGCCTAGTTACCTTTGTCCAACGTTCTGCATTTTAAAACTTCAAAGTTTGCTAACTGTTAGCCACTCTCAGAGCATCTCTGCTGTCCTGAGACAATGGCCTTGCCTTGGAAGGTAAACTGAACCTATTTTTCAGTAATGTTGAAACGGATAGAATTGGCTTAACATCTTAAAAGAGCCTTGTCAACCTCAGCTAACAGGGTTTCAAACAAGCTAACTCAATGGAGTTAACATGATTGGAAGACATGTATTGTTTTAGCTATCCCAGTGGGATAACTTTCCCCAGCTCTTCCCATAGCCATAGCATAGACAATGGTATCTTTTATTTACAGAATATATGTGTCATCTGGCAGTGGAGAAGCAGGCTGCAATTCCAACGTGTCTGAAAGGAAAGATTGCAAAGCAAGGAGTCACACCATGTTATGCGTAGTTTTGTTCCATAGCAGTTACTAATTTCCTCAATTGCCCTGGAAGTCCATGAGTAACTCAATCTATTTGAGAGCTACAGGGACATATATCATCCAAGCTCTACATTAAATAGTGCAGACACAGAAATTAATGGTTGGTGTACTCAAAGCCAAAACTAATTTATAGACTTTGGAAATTATTTCCTGCCTGCTGGATTTATAAGCAAAAGTCAGTGTTGCTGGGAGAGGCAGCCAAGGCTAGTCTGTCTCGATCCAGATTAGAAAGCATTCTGTGTGTAAAAAAATCAAGTTACATAGTATTGTGTGAGCCCCAGGCAGGCTCTAGATTATGAAATCCTACTCTTCAGGATCTCAGGTTTGGTGACAGCAGAGCTTGCATTAGGAGGTGACATCAGACTGTGTTTGGGGCAGATGCAGTGCCAAGACCAGAATTCAGCAATACCATGTTCTTACAAGCTGCTTTCAGCTATGGATTGATGGGAACATCATCTGTACAGCTGTTTGAGGAAGAGTCCCATTGTCTTGGGTCAGCTCTAAATCAGCCTACAAAGCCAGATCCTTCTACTAATGACACTCAGGTTGGAGCTTGTATTTGAGAGGGTGAGTTCAGCTCTCATGTTTTGGATCTTGGTCTCCGCACTCTCCTAAAATTTGGGAGCATGAGAATGTGAGATATTTGTTGAGGATTTTAAATGCTTTGGCAGAGCACCAGATTTGCAGTGCAGCATGGGGAGTTTGCTAGAGGAGGCAACAGAGCTGAGACAGACTTCGTCATCCCTTTCGCTCCTTTCCTCACCTATGTTGTGGCCTCCTCAAGTGTGCTTTGGGGTGCGTGAGTGGGAGGCCCCCAGGACCTTTCACTCTCAGAGCTGGTGCATGACTTGCAGCTCAAACCCAGTGGATGCTGATCATGATTAGATATCTCCTTTTTCATCCAGTTGTACATTCTTTTTTAATCTTTAACTTCTCTGATTTAGTAGCAACTAGAGACATCTCCAAACGCACAAGAGACTCAAAGGGAGTTTGAATGTCACTGGCCTCTGCAAGTGTGAGTCGGGCCAATGAAATGATGCTCAGAGGAAGGCCATTAGAAATGGAGTTGCTTTCTATGGCATTTTATGGGATGGCCCTTATAAAGGAAGGAGACCTTTCTATCCCCAGCAGTCTACTTGAGCAGATGTGTGCTCTGTTTGAAGCACTGGATGACGCCAGAAAGAGTGAGGGAGACCCACAGCTTTTAGTGCTTTTTTCCTCCAACACACATGGTGTGTAGAGGGAGCATGGACTCCAGACCTCTCAGGAGTTTTCTCTTCTGCTAGTAATTGAGCAATTTCCTCTGTGCTCTCCCCCCTCCGGAAGGGATTTCTGGACCTGTTTGTCTTGGCTGTTGCTCTGGCTTCCACTAGTGAAAGCTCCATTTCCTGAATACCAAGGTCACCCAGAAGAAAACCCAGCAACACCAACAGCAGCAGCTCCCATTTCAGAACAGGTGTGGGGAGGGAACTCCCTCTTGCCCTAAAGATTGCATTGAGCAATAATTTCCACATCAAGTGTATTTCCTAGCCCAGCCTTCTGCTCCCCGAACTGGCTAAGCATGTTTTTAACCCAGTTTCAGGATGTTCAGGTTTTCTCATTGTTTGCTTGATTTCATCACCAGCCTGGTTCAGGTTATGTGCTAAAAGCAAGCACACCAGCTAGCTGCACCATGTGGAAGAAGCAAATGCTCCCGTGTGAAAATATCTTCAGCATGTGAGAAAGAAATTCAGATTTGTTATCAATGAAAAGAATCCCTGAAAGAGAAATATATTTGCATGTGATTGCTGCCTGCTTTAAGTCATGAGCACCACAGTGATGTCTGTTTAGACAACGGACCTAGAAGCTACATGCTGGATAGGTGGGACATCACTGCTGTGTCAGAGCCAGCCTGTGTGCTGGGAGGGATCTCTAAAGGTGAAGGGCCAATATTTCAAAGGTGGCCGCTTTGCAGATAAAGTGAATGCCACATGGCCAGGTCAATGTGCAGGCTGCTTGGGGACTGTACTTACAAATTTGTGTCTTTGAAGAGACAGGCAATTCAGGTGCAAATGTCCTAAAATAAATTAGACAACATCAACTGAAAATTAACTCCATGCAAACATAGAATCACAGAATGGTTTGGGCTGGAAGGGACCTTTAAAGGCCGTCCAGTCCAGTCCACCCCCCCCGCAGTGAGCAGGGACATCTTCAACTGGACCAGGTTGCTCAGAGCCCCGTCCAGCCTGACCTTGGATGTTTCCAGGGATGGGGCATCGACCACCTCTCTGGGCAACCTGGGTCGGGGTTTCACCACCCTCAGTGTAAAAAATTTCTTCCTTACATCCAGTCTAAATCCACCCTCCTTTAGTTCTTTAGTCTACTCTCCTTCAGTTCTAGCTAAATCTCTTTTAGCTAGTTCAGATGTTGCGTAAGCCCAGCAGCACTGAGAACAGCAGCTCCTATTTCAAAACAGATGTGAAAAACAACCTCCAAAGGTGTTTCTGAACAGATAATTTCCACGTCAAGAATATTTCCTAACCCAGCCTTGTGCTCTCACAGTTGGCCTGAGCCAGTTTTGTCAAAATAATGATTAGCTTATTTAGTCAGCTTACTATAGTCTTTTATCTCGTCTTCTGGTTTGTTCTCTTGTACCCTCCATCGAAGGGAAAAATGTGTGTTTTGGCTTGCCTGGAGTTTTTAGCTTGGTTTCCTAAGGGAACAAGAATAATGCAGTTGTATTTATGTGTGTGCACATGCATGTTTCCAAAGAGTCCAGAGCCCATTGGCTAATTTCAACCACATTTGACAGCTGGGTAGTAGTCTTGAAAACGTTACGTTTGTACAGGTTACGTGAAAATAAATGATGAGGCAGAAGAGACAAACCCTTTCTCTGTTGCCATTTAGTAAAAAGGTTTAATGCAAGTCCAGCCCTTAGGAGACTCACACCATTATTCACCTGCATAGGAATTTATTCTGCATGCAGTGAGTGAGGTATATTGTTATCTTAGGAGAGTGTCGCTCTAGGAAGGAGTAACTTCAGAGCATGTTTTTTCTTATCTGTAAAATGCAGGGTGCTATGCTGGTTCTCTGAGCAGTACAGAATGTAGTAATTTCTTTCCCAGATGAGCTACTTAAAAAGCTGATATCCTTAGGGAGGGCTTTGCACCGTGCCAGACCTTGCAGTCCCTGCAGAGAGCCTCTCAGGTAATGCTGATGCACATCAAAAGCAGCCAAAGCAAAGCCATAATTTTTCTCCTTATAGAATAAGGGTTGACCAGAAAATGCTTCTTTGTACCTGAACGAAACCGAACTGGGTCCCGCCACTTCCTGCCGTCGGTGGCAGCATTTTTACAGCCACTGGGCAAAGTGGAAAGTGTAACCGTGGACTTGCACTCGGTGGATGGGTTTATAAGCAGGCTTGTTTGTGGTTTTTGAAGTTTGTGGGTTTTGAAGTGTTTCTTATCACTGTCTTTTTTTTTTCTCTCCCTCTTTACACAATATCTCCTGTGTTTGAGAGGGCCTCTCCTGTTGGAGGGTGGAGTAGTAAGTTGCAGGACGGGCAGGGCAGCTTTTGATCTTCCCTTGATCTTTAACCCAGTACTTCAGGTCCTGCGTATAAAATAGATTTTGAGAAGGGAGCTGTGGTGAGTAAGCAAGGCAGTAGCATTTCCTTCCCTGAAGACAAAACAAGCTGGCAAGGAAGCAGACATTGACTGAAATGTAGGGAGGTTATGATTTCTTCCTGGTCATAGAGAAGGGAGCTGTGGAGGGCTCTGCTGCCTGGCCTCTCCCAGAGCAAAAGCCTAGCTTTAGGTTGTCCGAGGACTGTCACTTTCCCCAGCTGGAAAGCCTACCAGCACACATTCCCTGTCTGCTCTACGCTTCGTGCTGCCAGTTTGTCTTCTAGGTTGGAAGCGGGAGCCTTTAAGTACCCACTTCACAGCACTGTGCAGAGTGAGCCATTAGGGTGGATGCTTCACCCTGACACATTATTGGTAGGACTGAGGGCAGGGAGCCAAGGGTATTCTGTGCTTTGGATGGTGACTTGTTAGTGCTGTGTTCACACATTACTTCTGCATTATGATGTTCCCATTTCTCCCTGTAGAGAAGCAATAAACAATACGATCTCATTCAGCAAAAAGCCCGACTTGCTTGTGCAAAAAGTGCAGCCGGCTGATTCTTTAAAAAGGCTTGTTCTCATCCCAGATTAATTTATCACTATGTTACCCTGTGATGAAGCCTCATTACAATCGCGACAGTAGTCTATGATTGTGTTGCTGTTGTTAAAGCAGTATGTCCCGATTCACAGTACAACAAACTATAGTTTCACCCTGTAATCCACAGGCATTCTAGTACGTTCTCAGATCCAGGAGAGAGTGATTCACAGAGCTGGACCTCTTGGGTCAGGAACAAGTTTGCAAAAGATCACTCTGAAAGTAACCTTTTGGCCCGGTAATAAGTAACAAGTGCATCCTGCCAGTGGGAACACGGTGTTTATCGTCTTTCTGTTATTCAAGCTGTTAGGCTGTGTAGTCATCTAGTTCCAGAGTGTCTTGTTTGTTTAGTTGTATTTCTGTAGCATGAGTTCACACACAAGGCCTCATTGTGCAACACAAAAACAACCCTTCAGATGCAATGGGCTGGGACAGCACTCTGTTAGATGTCAAAGTTGGTAACTGCACGCTCTCCTTCTTCAAAATTATTATTGTTCTGTGGTTTTATTGCAGGTGGTGACCTTTGATGCGGGAGGAGTGAGTGGTCATGCTAACCACATTTCTCTTTACACTGCTTTAAGGTACAGTGTTTCGCACACTTCATTGAACGCCTTGCTATAGTGTTACAGAGTGAACGTGGTGTTTGTGTGTAAGCAGAAAACTAATAGCCGAGAGCAGTATTAACTTCACTGATATAACAGAGTGCCAGGCTGTGGGACACAATATTGTTTGGAGAAACTCTTTCAGCTCTGTAAATGACCTACAGCATCCTTTATTATTCCATCTGCTGGTGCTTTGCCAGTCTCCCTTTCACTGGGCCCTCTTTGCTCTTCCTGTCCTTGATCTCACTAAAATATGCCACAGATCACTTTGCACTTCTGTTGAGGAGAGTGTGTGAATAGCTGATGCCTGAACTGTTGGACTTTGGAAAGTTCTGCACCATTGTTCCAGAGGACGTTGCCATCCTGTCTGGGTACCTGAATTTACCTCTCTGACGCAAGGACGTTGCTCTTTCTCTGGAGCTGTCCCTATTTACTACTCTTCCGAACTCAACTTGTTCCTTCACGACTTTATTCTTTGCATTCTGACAACCTCTGTCTCTGTGCTGTGATGTGGGAAGGTTGCTAGAAAAAAATCCTGTGTATTAAAATCACCCAATTTTTGCTGGCAAGACAGCTACTCTATTTTATTTTAACTCTCTGCTCATTCAAACCTCACTGTGTCCTAGAGAGCGCTCCCCCAGAGCTGCCCCTGCCTTTCCCAGGCATGAGAAGAACTCTTTGCAAGTATATCTTGTATTTTTGGCACCCATTTGTTTTCTGAATCATCTGTGCAACTCAGATAACTCTCTGGCTCTCCTTGCTAACAACATCACAGTGATTTGCCTTTCTCACTTGCCTAGAGAAAGCTGCAGCACCACAGAACCTGTACTGTGACCTACTGAGCTCTTCTGAAAAGATGCTGAAAGTCTTTGATGCTATCTGATGGCTGCAATTCAGTGTTAGAGGGGATCATGGCTTTTCCCAGCAAATTCTGAAATATCCCAGCAGAAGGAAGGGGGGTGGAGTTAAAGCAAACTGTGTTTGCTTGGGCTAAGCGGGGAGATGCTTTCTGGCACGCCGTTATCTGAGGAGTGAGTGAGGAACCAAGGTTGATGACCAATGCTCACACCGTTGGCACAGAAGGACTAGAGAGCTTCCGGCTGCCTGGACCTCTGTTTGCTCAGTCAAATGCTGTACAGCCTGCAAATAGGAATGGAGGGCAGATTGGTAGGTGTGCCCCTACATCCTGTTTCCCTACAGGGAAAACAAGCAAGCAGCTGAATTATGCATGAGAAAGTTAAGGAAAACTCTCAGTTTTGATCCCAGATCTACTGTGGTCTCACTTGGTGGCTGGGCAGAAATCACTTTCCCACCTTCATGCTTTAGGTTTCCTGTGTGCGCAGTGGGAATATTAACCCTCTTCTCGTCTCAGAGTACGTTACTAGCAAGTATTTATTATCTGCGAGCCCCCTGCACTCAGACCTTTGCATTAGTCCTTAGCCTACAGCAGGACATTGTCCTGGGCTGATGAGATACACACTGATAGGGACACCAGAGTATAAGCAGCTGTCATTAAATAAGGGCTGGTTTGTGTCTTGTCTCTCTTCCAGTCCTGAATCAGCAGAAATAAGCACGGTGGCCCAGTCATCTGCATGTGGCAGGAGTGATGCTGTGGCCACTGAAAGGTTAAGTTTATTTTTAGTGGCTTGCTTGCCCTCATTATTTTTCAGTTTGTGTCATGGAGGAAGTAGAGCGTGACTGTATCACTCCTGATTTTCAGTGCCCTGATGAGTTCTCACATACTGGCTAGTACAGGCAGCGCTGGGAGCATATGCGGGGGCTTCTCACGCACCTCCCTGCCAGCAGGGCTTTGCAAAGCAGGGGTTGCTGCCCCTGGGGCCCCAGTGCTACATGGCAGGAAAAAGGCAAATGAACTCTCCCCTCCAGGTATCATGTGCAATGTATTTATTTACCATCTTTAAACAAGGGCTGCAAGGTTCTGCCTCTGCTGTGGCTGTAAGTGGAAAGGACAAAGTGGAGGGCTGGTGCATTGATCCTCAGCTCTTTCGGATGCTCGCAGTCTGTGGGAGATAGACGTGTGCCCGCTACCTAAGAGGTTACTTTCTGCAAAAGCAGGGGTAGAATGGGCTGTGTGACCCATCCGCAACTCCTTGCTTCAGGAGGTGCAAATTATTGAACAGCTTCAAGGAAGAAAACAGTCCGGGAAATGGTCGTAGCTGAGCAGATGCTCAGTATTATCATCTAAGGGCATAAATATTCTTTCTACTGTCTGGAACAGAGGTTATATTAAAAGGAGCAGGAACTATTCAGAAGAAATGTGTCCTTCCCCTTGCAGCAACCTTCCTCCTGACAGCTTGCAGAGGGTCCAGCTGCTGCTATGCGTCTAGGCTTTAGATCTGGGAAGAACTGTGAAATACCAACGTTTGAGGGTGGATTTGTCCTTCTGCAAGGGAAAACTAAGGAAAAACAGGATGGGAGAGGAACACAAATTGCTATTTGATTTCAGTCTCCCCTGGGAGTATTTCAGTTCTGGCTTCCAGACAGGAAAAAAACCCCAACCCAAACCCAAGAAAATCCCACTGTAGCAAGGAAGGGAGAGTTGGAAGCAATCCTCTGTAGCTCTGCTTCTTTCCTTGTCACCTTGATTTGGCAGCATCATTCTCTCTTATCCCCCAAAATAGGAGCTTTCCCTGTGGCCAAGAGAGGCTGCGTCCTGTACACATAGCCACAAGAAAGAGCAGGTCTTGAGTGACATCAAGGTCACTTTACTCCCCTCTCAGCATTTGGCCAGTCACTGGGCACTACGATAATAAGCATGGTAAATACTATGTGACAGGAATATTTGAGAACCTCTCTTTCCTGCACTTTGAAATGACAGCGTTTGCACTGAGTTCACATGTAATATTGAGGTGGTTTAGTTTTGCATGAGTCATTGTGCATTTTGATTTTAAACAAGCCCCGGGGGGCTGTTGGTTTTGTTGCTTGCTGAGCGGGAAGAGGAATGGTCTTTGTGAGGGGGAGGAAGGACTGTACCACTTCTTTTCATCAGTGAGCTATCAAATCCATTTCATCCCAGCTAGAACAGAAAAGAATAGTCCTTGTCTGCTTAGGGCAGAGCAAACTGAGTGGAAAATGGGAGCTGCTATATTTAACCACTGTGCATTATGTTGTTATAGCAACTGCATCCATAAAACTTATATCAATGGTGGCATATAAAAAGCTACATCAAAGAATCATTATCTTAGGCCTATTCTCATCAATTCCATTTGGAAAAACACCTCTCAGTCCTGCAGGATGTTTCTTAACATTGGCCAACTCAGTGGTAGGTTGCAAATGAGACTGTGCAGAGGTGATATTTGGGAGCTTAGTGCTTTATCAGTCTTGAGTTGATTATGATGCAGCTTGAGTGCCACCGATGCCTTGTTGCACTTACACGTCACAGCCTGACTATTGAATGCCCTGTTTATGAATGCCATGGGACACAGCATTGTGCAGAAGGGTTGCACTAAGGCTTCCTGAAAGAGGAGGATTGATTAAATGCCAGTTGCAAATAAGTATATCAAAACAATTAACACTGCATTGTCCAGCCAAATCCCACGGACTTGGTGGGTGCAGTTCTCAAAAGCCACCAACTGCATTACATCCCTACAAAGCACAGCTCTGCTTGTATTGAATTTCTGAGGCCAGGTCTTTAAGGATGTGTTGAGCAGGAAGCAAGCTGTTTCTTGGGTGATTAGCTTGATGATAATGAATGGTATCCCATCTACCATTTTTTTGGATGCCTTCTTACAGTGTGGAACTAGAATGGGACTCTGATCTCTCACTCCTTTTAAGCAGCTATAGCCTGGGCATTTCAAATGAGTGGCATCTCATTTATGTTTTTAAAGTAGGGTGCTGGTTTGTATTTCCATTGCCTTTTCCCAGAAAATCCTTCTCTTCAAGACTGGTTGTTATTTGCTCCATCTCAGACAAGGATTTCCTGTGTCACTGATGTCTTTGTTTGGGATTGTTCAGCTCCTGTTGGAGTTCTAGGTTCCCTGTGAAATAAAGGTTATTGAAGAAATAACAAGTTCCAGTATCTTATGTTTCAGCCTGTCCTTTCACAGTCCAGCTTACTTCTTGTGTTTTGTTTTACTGGTCTTAAATGTCCTGGGGGAAAACTTGTGAGTGGTGGCTGTGATTGCACCCAGGCTGCCCCCATAAGGTCCTCTTCTATGTACCCTTTGAGACCCTGTCCCTTCCCCTCACAGGACTCTGCCCTGTGCCTGGCGTATATCCCATAGCTGGGCATGTTGTCCTAGATTTATCCCATTCCTTCGCCCCTGCTCCCTCCTTCCTTAAATTGACTAAGTTCATTCATCCCTGTGCCCTGCCATGATACTGTTGAGAGCCGTTAGGATAAAGCTGAGTGCAGGGCACCAGCATTGCAGGGATTCCCCCTTCAAGAAGTTGTTGTTTTGCTAGTTTTGTTTTTTTTTTCAGAGAAGCAGCCTCAGGGAATGTCCTTCCCAGTGTCACTAGGCTGCTGGCAGTGTGACTGGGGCAGTGACACTACACATCCTTCTCCCAGGCAGTGCAGGGACCAAAGCGCAGAGCCACGGAGCAGCTCTGTTAGCGGGAAGATCTCTGAATCGACACCTTTTTTATGACTGGCAGAACCATGTTTTTTGCCACTGCAGTATGCGTGAGTACAGAGAGCCTGAGTAGTGTTTTACAAACTGCATGTTGCTACATGGTGTAGTTCAAGGTGCATGGAAATGGAGCCAGAAAGTCCGGTTAGGGAGGGAGGAGGCGTTCCAGATAGCAAACATTCAACATCTGGCAAGTATATCCTTTTAATGTCTCTGTGATTCCTAGGAGACTGGCTGTTCTTCCTCTCTCACATCTGTTTCATCAGATTAATCGGGCAGATTAGAGGTTAGGATCCTAAATGGAGCCCCAATGCATCTTTAAGACATCCATTCTTTGCCATGCTCTTGAAAACTGTATTTCCCCAGCGCGCTGCAGTTCAGCGAAGGGTTTTGCCTTTGGCATGGGAGACTTATTTGAAGAATGAAGTCATTGATTTCGATGAACAATTCTCGTTAAACAGAACATCACCAAAACTGCAATCCACCCACCAGGGCGTCAGTCCCGCTTCTACCCCAGAGGAGTTCTGTGTTCCCCAAGACCGAGGTTTCAGCTCCATCTTGACTTGTTCCTTCTTGCCATCATGGGGAAGTATCAGTGGTCAGTGCCGTGTAGGAGCTAGCCCACTCACATTGCTGGCATCTTTCTGTGAGGATGACTGAATAAAGACAGGGAATTTGGGAACTAGCTCAGTCCTGCAGTTTGCAGGATGGGGGTTGCTGGACCATTGCAGTTTTTCTGCTGAGCAGATGTAGCTGATAGCTACAGACAGCAGAAGCTTCCGAAGCAGCTGGTCCTTGAGGGAGGAGCCAGTGCTGAGTCCTTGCAGTGCAGAAATGGTGGGTGCCTTCAGACATCTCACAGTGTTTGAATCTTCCTTGCAGAGAGTCTCACTTTCCTTCAGATGTGGATCTGAACCTATGACAGGCATAATAAAGATGGTGCAGTGAGAGGTGCCCTGTAATCAGCTGGCCTATGGCACTTGGTGGGTGGGTGGGAACAAGCCACCTTAGATCACTTTATGTTTAAAAGGAAAAAGAATTTATAAAAAGTCTTTCTGAAAAAAAAAACACATGGAAAGAGATCCTGAAAAAGGAGCCTGTTTGCGTTTGACTTCTTGGAATTTTGTGCCAAACTCTTGCAATTCACCCAAACCACAGCAAGTCCAATCTATAAAACAACATTCCCAAAATGGCAACAAGAGAGAGCTGCAACCTCTCCCCTACTTGGAAGTGTCCCACGGAGACAGCTCCAGCAGGGTGGAGATGGGAGTGAGAAGATTGATTTGGGAGAGGATTGGCTAGTTTTATGAACGTGTGCAGGAGGTAGAGTTTTGTGTGTGTTTCTCTCTCTCTCTCTCTGCAACCGCAGTTCATTGCCACCTCTTGCCTGAGAAACACAAAGGAGCAAGGCTGCAATTCCTCTGCAGTGTTACAGCTGGGTGGAGCCCATTCCCATAGCTCTGCACTGAGCCTTGCTGAGTACTGAAGCATTTGGCTCAGGACAAAAAGGATGAGGAGAGAATCAGTTTCTTCATGCTTGTTCTTCCAGAGCAGTGTCAGGTCTGCCTGGCAGCAGCCTTGATGAGGACCTTTCAGTAACCAAACATGGTTTGTGTCTCCCTGAACCTTTACACAGGCACAAACTCCTTAGTTTGCTGCTGGACCAAACTTTTTTTCCCTGCTGAAGATGCTCTCTGCTTCTGCTGAAATGTTTCTGTATGAACCGGATCTCTCCTTGCTTCTATTTCTAGTGGCCAGGAATGGTTATTATTAGTTCACTCACGGAGCAGCTCTTCACATCCTTTAATTTGCTGTCAGTTAGTGCTTTGAAGGTCCCTCTATGGCAGAGCAGCTCACCCAGAACAGACACTAGGACTTTGGGTAGTTAGCCAAATTTCACAACCACTCACTGCTTTATCTCTCCAGGCTTCATTTAAGAAGTTCCCACCCTGCTAGCTTTACCAAGTGCTGAATCACTTCTTTGGGTGGCCAGATTTAGTTGTGGGGGAAGAAACCTCTGGCAGAAGAGCAGAGCAGACATTAATGGAGATGTTTAAACCTTCCTCCCACTCCACCGCCCCCGAAAAATTGCTGGTAATGTTTATGAGGCAACATTTAACAATCTTTGTCAGAACAGTAGGACTTGAGTAGTGGGGTAGAAGGTGGCCAAGTTAGTATTACAAGGACGTTGTTCAGGAGAAAATGGTATTGCTTGCAGATCTTTGGCTCTGGAGAAGAGGAGACCATTGGCAGGAGAATCTACTTAAGGCATATGTCTTCTGATTGCCGTTTGAGTTCTGCCGTGACCTGCATTTCTGGCTTGACTTTTGCTTTGAATTGCTTTGGGTATTCATTACTCCGTGCTTCCTATTTTGTCTACGCCTGTGTAGCTAATCCTTTTCCTTGAACTTAACCAATAGCCAGAGATAATCCTAGTTTGAAAGTGACTAGAGAAACATAACAGTTTACATATAACGTGTGTTTTATCCTGGTTGATTTACACATGAACTGTCACATTGTCCTTCGTTAAATACACCACTATAAGATGATAACGATCTCTTTAAATATTACACAGGGTTAAATAACTTTTCTTTTTTTATTTCCTTTCTCCTTTTGGCAAATGTTCCATTGTTTGGATTTTTTTTTCTTATGAAAGAGCAAGCCTGGGTGTGGGACAGCTCTGAGTGCCATCTGCTGGAGACCTGCCTCCTCCCATCCCTGCCATGGGCCAAATCTGGAGGCGATGCAAATGGTGATGTGGGCATAAGTGCTCTGAAGCCAAGAACCACAGGCTAGAGCAGGAAAAACAAGAGAATTAAAAAGGAATTGAAGCTAATTCCCTCTGATGCATACACCATATCAGGGTCATTTGCTTACACTTCTTGATGGAAGTGCCATCACTGTTCGTATCTCCTGCGCTGGTCCCCTCATTCTGTTTCCAAGGGATGTGTTTTTGTTACATGGACTTCCCAGGACAAAGTCATGAAGGGATCAAAGTCTTAGTGAGAAAAAAGTCAGAGCAGCTTCTCCAATGTCCCAGTGCCAGCATGGGTTACATAGAACGAACCTGGTCCCCAAACAGGAGCTGCTGCCGAGGCGACGTCCCTGGTCAGCAGACACAAGGCTTTAAAGAGCCAATGCTCTCAGAGGTGAATAGCCTTTGGCAGCCTCTTGCAGTTTCCCTTAGTGCAACATGAGAAGTTTGAGAGGGAGCTGGATTTACGGAGCTTATTTGTGCTGTGTCCCAGCAGTCAGGATGAGGAACGGAATGGCAGAATTTTGTGGGGAATGAGGCTTACCACCACCTGGCACGTGCATCCAGTGCCGGCTCCTGAACTTTCTTATAAGATTAGCCATTGTAAATGTGTGTGTGTATTAAGAGAAAAGGGGTGATTTAGCATACAGAGGTTATACCTGTAAAATCAGGATTTGAATAACTTCCCTGAGTGTTTACCCCTGTGTATCTCTTCATTCACAGGTACCTGCATTCAGAGCAGAAGTTACCTGAAGGTAAGTCCCATTACGCATCCATGACTGTGCAGGCATTAGGCAATGGTTTACCTGAATGTTCTGTCCAGGGTTTCATCTGCCTAACTCACCTCTATTTGCAATGCAAATGAAACCCGCAGCTGAAGTCTTCCTTGCCCTTTTATCTCCCTGCAGTTTTTAACCAGCTTAGGCTTCTCCACAGTCCCTTTGCTGTCCTTTGGGGTTGTCCTGTCTTGGTGGTGTGTTTCAGTGCCTGGCCTATGCCTCTTGCTCTCTTTGGTGAATATGAGTGCTATTTCCAGGTCTCTTGGCTCAGTCCCAGAGTTTTTGGTCACATCTTACTTATAAGCCTTTTTTTTTGTTTTGGTTTGGTTGTTTTTTGTTGGGTTTGGGGTTTTTTGGGGCAGGGTAAGGGGCATTGGTTTGGGGTTTTTTTTTTGTAACAAGCGCCTCAGAAACCATTACCAGCTCAGCCAAAAATGGTTGTGTGTATCAAGCTAAGCTTCCATCAAAATGTGGTCAGTATGGGAAAAGTATCTGAAATCTGCACTGGCACAACAAATCGTTGGAGTGGCTTCTATCACCTGTAAACGAGCAAGTATCTCCGAGAAACTCTTTGTACAAGTAGGGAAAAGAAAGAAACAAAGTACAGATGCAGGTTGCTCCTGACCCCCTTTTCTAGCTGCTGTCCCAGAGTAGATCTGCAGCCCTTATCTCTAGGAAATGGTGCCTGACTCAGGGACAAATTAGTGCAACTAGTTTAAGCACAAACCTGTCAGCTGTTTGAACGGAGCATAGGAAGGTGGCTCCAGCAGGCCCACCCAGTCAACCTCCTGCTCCCTCAGCAGTCATCCGGACTGTGTTTCTGTAATCCCGAATCATTGTGGGATTTGAATGTGTCAAAGCAAATCAGTTTTAATTCCCTGCTAGCAGCAAGTTGCAGACCCAGATCAGATGGAGAGAGCGTGAGCTAAGATGGCAGAATGCCCTTTAACTGAGTTCTGACTCTAGTCTCTTCAATTCAC
Source organism: Phalacrocorax carbo (assembly GCF_963921805.1). Lineage (NCBI taxonomy): Eukaryota > Metazoa > Chordata > Aves > Suliformes > Phalacrocoracidae > Phalacrocorax > Phalacrocorax carbo. The sequence goes on from NC_087529.1 coordinate 2,934,369, forward strand.
CCATCTGTGAAAGAGGAGTATGAATGCCAACTTCTTTCCTAGGACCTTTTCTTTGTTCAGTGCTGGGGTGCCACAAAGAGCTCTGTGTGTGCTGTGTGCAGTACAGAGAAAGAACAAGGAACAGTAGTGGTAGATGTAACTGCTAGATGTCAGGACTTATCCAGACTGAACCACCTTCATGTGCTGTTCATGCAGGTTCGTTAGATACACTGTGGTCCTGACTATGGGCTGTGCCTCAAATTGGTTCGGGTTTGAAACAGACCTGTGTATAGACATCATTTCCATTTCCCGAGCAGCATCAAGAGACTCCTGAAGCTATGTGAAAGCCTTGCTGCTCTGATTACATCACATCTGACATGACCTACAAACACCAAAGGAACGGGGAGCTCCCATGCTGCTGCTTACGCTAAGCCTTTCCAAATATAGTTCCAGTCTCATTGAAATTCCCAGTATTTATAATTTGATCTGGCAGGCGTGCAGGGCTGTGCATCAGAGGGGCTTAATGAAACAAGACTGATGCTGGGATTGAGGCTGTCTGGATAGAGCTGAAAGGCATGTTTGGGCCATGGAAATGTGCTGCTCCCCTGTTGGTAAGAGGGAAGTATTTGTGGGTGAACCTGTGTAAGCCCATGTGATCAGGAAACCCACAGAAAATCTCTCTGCAAATGCAAAAGCCAGCTAAGCCTTGCATTGCCTCAGTGATATGCAAATGAGCACCCTAAATATCCTGCTTTGCTTTCCAATGCCTTTAGCCAGCATAAACACAGCAGGCTTGTTATAATCTGTAATCAAGTTCTCGAGGCCAGGCACAAGCAGATAGGCTTGTTTCAAGGAGCCGAGACAGCTGCTGGATATGCATCCACCCCTACTACTGGCCCCATCCAGCTATAACCAGCGCTCCTCCAAAAGAACTGCTGTGCTAACGTCTGTCAGGAGCAGTGCAAGCCTTTAGCACACATAGATCTGCTCATAATCTTCTCATTCTATGCATACTTGCTGCATAAGTGGTTTGGAAGTAGAAAGCCACGCTGAACAGGTTGCAGGCTTCATGCACTTCTATTCTAGGCCTAATCCACTAGCTATATTGATCTTGCCCTTTCTGCCAACCTAGAGAGGTTGTATTACACTGCTAATCCCATCCTGCCCAGGTCACAGTCACAACAGGCTCTGAAAAGCTTCACCTGCTGGTGTCACAGGAGTAGACTCATCAATGGCAGCACTTCTCTTACCCTGCTTGGCAGGGAGCAGCCTGTTTCTCCGAACCCTTTTCCATCTCTCCCGGGACTGTACATTCCTTCCCTGCTTCATTTCATCTCACATTCCCATGCAGAGCAGCCTTTGCTGTCAGCATGTGGAGATCCTTGTCATATCACTAACACAGGAGACTCTTACAGTGCCCTTCATTTTGTGAGGCTTGAATGCCATTGCTTTGCCTCATCTGACCGATGGGGCCCAGGAGGTCAGGTTGATCAATACTGAAATCACTTGCAGTTGTTTTGAGCCGTTATTCCTGAGCTTTGGGGACCAAAAGGGCATAATTGCTGCATGAAAAAATATTTCTTAGGGAAAAAAAATAGGAGAAAGGGAGAGCACGTTTTGTTAACAGAGCAGCCCAGGCTGCAGAGATTGGGGGTGGGTAACCCTCCACCAGGCCTCTCTTCCCATCACTGCAAGCAGGAATTCACGTGGCATTGCCAGGGTCCAGTAACAACCATCCAGGAAAGGAAAGATCCATTGCCCCATGTTTGCTCTAGCCCTTTCCGCCCCAGTAAGCACTGAAAAGCAAACAGGTGGCCAGTGGGAATGCTGTCAGCATACAAGAGCAAGGGAATCCATATCTATTCCTTTCCTCTGCTGTGCCATAGTGCAGCACCTTACTAGTTCTCTTCTCTGAAACTACCCACCAGCAGATTGAATCATAGACTGTCCTGAGCTGGGAGGGACTCACAAGGACCATCGAGTACAGCTCCTGTCCCTGCCCAGGACACCCCAAATTCACACCATGGCTCTGAGGGCCTTGTCCAAGCACTTGCTGAATATCGCCAGGCTGGTGCCGTGATGCCTCCCTGGGGAGCCTGTTCCAGGGCTCCACCACCCTCTGGGGGAAGGGCCTTTCCCTAATACCCAGCCTAACCCTCCCCTGGCACATCTCCCTGCCATTCCCTCGGGTCCTGGCCTTGGTCACCAGAGAGGAGACACCAGCGCCTGCCCCTCCTCCTCCTCCTCTTGGGAGGGAGCTGCAGAGCACCATGAGGGCTGCCCTCGGCCTCCTCTGCTCCAGGCTGAACACGCCAAGGGACTTCAGCCACTCCTCATACAGCTTCCCCTCTAAGCCCTTCACCAACTCCGTGGCCTCCTCTGGGCCTGGGGCATCGGGCCTGCTGAGCAGCCCAGAGGATCTCTGCAGAGAAGGGGGGAAGAGTCGTTCCCCTACTCATGGCACATCACAAGTTTGCTTCCAGGTTTGCTACTTGGAAACAAGAAATGTCTTTAGTGGGAGAAAAAGAACTGACAGGGCACTTCCACGTGCAGCTGCAACACTTGTCGCTGCAGAGCATCCTTTGCAATCGCAAGCTGAAACCTTACGGCGGCTAAACAGCAACTGCTCTGTCAGTCACTTGTCAAGGTGGACCGTGAGCGAGACGGGCTCAGGCTCGCAGTCAGGAAGTGGCACAGGCCATGCTGGTCACACAGCTGCCTGCATTCCCGCACGTCCGAGGGACTTGCTGCAGGGAGCTTGGCCGCGCCGTGGGTCCTTCCAGATCGCATTGCACAGCTGCTGCTCTGCAGGGACGGGCACGGTGACCTTGCAAGGGTTGGATGGCTGAGGCTGCAGTAGGGACATGGTACAGCACTGACATAGTTAAGACAGAAGGGCCTTCAAGGCAGAGGGGTGCCAACAGTGACCCTGACCTGGGCAGCCTGCGGCGGGGAAGCGGGCTGCGGGTCCCGGCTCCCCCGCAGCTGGCGGACACCGCCATCTCCCGGCAGGCCGGGGCCTGCAGCAAGTGTCCCTGGGCTTCAGGAGGGCTTTTCCTCCAGTTCCTGACACAGCACAGACTTATGTCAGCGTTTGTCTGGAAGGAAGTGCCGGCCGTTTCCCTTGAGGCCTCTAACCCTGCCCATTGCTGCCCACAGCAGGAGAAAATAACTCCTCTCCATGCTCTGCCCATCCTGCGGGGGGGATCCCTCCCAGGACCAGTGCGGAGGGAGAACTGGAAGGGGAGCATGGTCCTGGAGCCCTCTGTGATACTGACATAAAGAGTTGCCAGTTTTGGTTTTTAGAGTAGAAAAGGCTATTGAAAAGTTGGAACAAATTGTACATCCTTTTCTTGAAGGAGAGAGAAGAAAGAAAGGAATTGAAAGATCCTGGAGATGTGCTGGAGGGAGACTGTCAGGGCTGCCGTGTCCTGCCATTGCAGGCTTTGGCTGGAATAAAAGCAAGACCTTCCTTTTCAGAGAAATGAGTTAGTGTCACTGGGAAGAGGCATGGGACACAAATCACCGTGAGGCAGGGGATTTGTGGAGGGCCATCCCATGCATGCTGTTTGTTCCTGGGTTCAGTGTGTCCCAGACCCCTGGCTGGGGAAGGAATGGTGCTGGTGGGGTATCTTTGAGTACCGTGCTCTCCCTTGGAGACTTTGCGGGCTTCTTCTCTTGTGTCTTCAAGAAACTAATTCACCATACGAGCAGCAAGTTTTGCTTTCCTATCTCATACTTGATAGAGGCTAGACTGAAGGATCTACCAAATGTCCAAAGTAGGGAAGTTAGCAGCAGGTTGACCGTTCAGATCCTTGTGGGATGAGATTCCTTAGACTGCACAGAGGGCTCCTAGTAGGGGCGTCATTGCCTTTCTCACAGAAACCCACCTCACATAGTTATTCTTTTTGGAAAAGATATTTGCTTCTGCCCCTGTCCTGGCATCTTTTCCCTTAGGAGGGCGCAAGTCCTGCCTACCTTTTAGAGCCAAGAGGTATTTGAGCACCACCAGTTTGCTTTGTGCTGAGGACATAACACCTTAAGCAGCATTAGACATGTGAGCACAGGCTTCACACGCTAAAATGGTCTATTAGGCAGCCTTTGTAGCAATTCAGCATTGTTCTTTGTCTCCTTTGTATAATTTCACTGTTTAAGGGCACACTGAAGAAAGTCTCATTGCAGATCTAATTGTATATCTGACCACTTGTGTAAACCGTGACTTTGGCCTCTTCTGTCCAACTTTAATACAATGTCTGAAGTGTGGAGCATAATCACAGCAGCCTCCAAGCCCTAAGAAATCCCATAGCAGCTCCCTGGAGAGCTACAGGCTCTTAATGGGACCATCAGTAGTTCTGAGCTCATCAGTGAAGACAATTTAGCCATGGTAAAAAAAAACCCAGCAATTAACTTTTGAGTTCAAGGGGCTCTTTAAAACAGAAAAAAAATTACACACCAGTGGAGTCTTTATAGATGTTACGTTCATCTGCTTCATCACAAACACCTGAGCCAATTCTGGAACTCGGTTAAAGTGTAACTGCCTGCCTGAGTTAATATTTGATACAGCCATTCCTGAATCTTGTAAATATTTTTTCTGCAGCTAAGAATTGGAGTAGAAAGAGGAAATTTCACTTTTGTAGCTGAACCAGAGACTGCTGTTTTAAATTTCCATTATATGATATAGTGCCAGCATTCAGAGAGCCATCCTGGGCTTTTTTTCTTTCAGTCTAACTATGTAGGAATAATTTAAATTACAGGCAAAAAAACCCCAAATCCTCTGGTATTCAGAGCAAGCTAACGTTGCGTTCCACAGAACAAGAACCAGTACAAGTGGTCATTGACACGCACTGGGCACGAAGAGATCCTGGTGGAAGCACGTGGAGATGTTTCTCCCCTTTTGCACAAAAAGGATCCCCATGGCCAGCAATACAGGGGAGCCTGCAAAGACCTGCTGAGCCTGGAGAGGTGGGAACCGTACAAGAATATTGGTCTTTGGAAATATTTATCCTCTTTCTCTGACTAGGGTGCCGTGTGCTCGTGCTCGAATCAGTAAATCTCTTCCGGAAGTACATCTCCGTGCTGGATGTACTCGTGTCCTGCCTCCTGCCCACAGATGCACTCTTCGTACTCACAGAGGAGGAGACTGAACAAGCCAGGGTGAGATGCGTGGTACCTGCTTAACCTGTTTGAATAGCTCATCATCATTGCAAAGACTTTAGTCAGAAGCATCATATTCACAGAGAACTTTATAAATAATTATCTACATGGATTACAAATGCCACTGATGAACAATCTTCAGTGATTTGTAAAACATGAATGGGCAAGATGGGCTGCTTCACGTGCTGGGTGGAGAGCAGGACAGGGCTGAGCAGATCTGCAGCTCAGACATCTTCAGTAGCTACAGTGCACTGAGTTTTACACTGTGCCCAGGATGCAGGATGTACTTCAAAGGAGACTGGATCCAACAGAATACTCTGAACGTGTGAGTGGCCTGTGAAAGAATGGCATGACTGCAGGCCAGGAACAGTGTCCCTGGACCATAGCTTTAACTAAGGATGGAGACAGCTTGTGAACTTGTGGTCCAAAGCTCTTTACGAGTTCCCCTCCCTACTGTGTATTTTTTAACTGTCTTGCTGCATGAGATCTCATCCATCTAGTCCAGTTCCCTATATCAGAAGCTGGTTAGCCCCCCTTCCATAGGATGTAAATGTTTGCCCAGCAAACAGTCTTGTTAATCCACAAATAACACACAGAACTTTCCTGCTTTTGAGGCTGCTGGTAGAGTTACGTATGGAAACTGCTCCGATAAAGGTGGCATTGTTCTCTTGCGTTTCTGAAATCAGCCTCTCTAAGCTGGTGCACTATAAATAGATTAAGTTTCAGCTGGCAGTGTATGATCGGAAGAAGCATGCAAAGTTTTCTCAGATGCATGCCTATCAGGTTTCTGCTTCCCCAGCGTGTGAACACCCAGGTGTGAGATCATACAGGGTGGAGGAGTATCTGTGACAAGGAAGCCATCACAGCACCAACCTGCAGCTGGTTAATGCCCTTTCTAGCAGGCCCCCTGTGAACGTTAGGCAGCACACCACCAGCCACGGAGGGGCAGGCAGGCCTCTCCCTGCCCTTTGGCCCCATGGAGTAGGCAGCCTTCTACCTCTCGCTACTTCTTCCCTGCTCACTGAAAACAAGCTGTCCTATGTATTGGCAGTGAACCTCGCAGGAGGCCTAGGAAATTGTATGCCCATTAGGACTAGGAAGTTCTTGTAATGTTTTCTCAACTATTTTTCCTTCTAGAGAGCCATGCAGTGTCATCGCAGCCAGCTCCTCTGGTTTCGCCACATCTATATGCTTTTCTCACGTTATATGATGATCAATTCGCTCCGCCTTCTGTGAGGGACGCCACTCACAACTTCAGGAGTAAAAGAATGAGTGAAAAAAAAGACCCTATCAGGCCAAGGACTAAAGAAAACTCACCTGTTACTTGCTCAAGAGGCCAGGATTCTCTTTGTGTAATGTTCTTTCAGACTACAAAAGCAGGCCATATGAACTTGCTTCTGAATATCTTGTTGCCTGATACATTAGGATGAACAGGGTTTAACAACTACACTATTTTCTCACTGTAGAAGCTTAAATACGATAAGAAATTTGGATTAACCTGATTAGGAGTAAAATGTGGGAGTATTCTGCATTGGAGAAGATATGGCACCAACTATTTTTCCCTGAGAAGATACAGCTGCAAGGACTGCAGCTATCTCGTGGTGCTTTTGTAAAACACAAATATTGGGAGTGACTCTTCAAAGATCATGCTATCGCCACAGATAAAACCAGAACCACAAGACCTCTCTTATTCAGTCAGAACTTTTAAAAAGCCAATGCTTATGAGTAAAACATCAGAAATCATACAGATTTCTCTAACTGCACTGATCTTTGCTGCTTCTGCTTTCATACACATTCTGTTGCAGGCTCCACCTTCGCAGTGTCCCTCATGAAGCATGAGCGTTTCTTTGTGCTTCAGAACATGGGGCTCAAGATCAACTCACAAGAGTCTCAACAGGACGTAAGAATGAGGTGTGAGAGACCCAGGCTGTAACTAGGTCTTTTATAGAACACATGCAGAGATAAAAATTGCAAGAGATGTTTCAAAAGCCGCTCCACTTATGCAAATGGCAAGTGCAAGAGTTAAAGACTCTCTCCCTTTACGTTTAATGGTAAGTGAGGCAGCTTTCAGTGGTTTAATTTCTTAGTCTATAAGAGAGATTCTACCAGCGATTTGGGTTTCTGTGGGTCATGGCGGAGCAAAGTCAGCGATACTCAACATTTCTGTAGGGCTTTGCACTCATTAATGTGGGCTCGCATCTGCAGGAGGCATCTTTCCTGGATTGACACAGCTGCTTGTTGCATAGGCAAGGCCAGAGCCCAAATTGCCTGGTCTGTTGCTGTGAGCTCATCCTCCTCCTGAAGACAACAGATGAGCTCCTGGTTGCACTGAAGTACGTGCCTGTTGTTCTGAGACTATGACAGTGCCTAAGCATAAGCTCAGCCTTAAGACCATGAGTAGGTCCAGGCTTAAGCAAAACAGTACTTAATCACATTAATAATTTCAGTGGCCCCTCTCTGGCATACAGCTAAGCACCTGTGTAAATGCCTTACTGAACTTGAGCCTGATAAGCTCTTTCAAATCCCCTTTAAATCTAAATGCATGCTCAATTCATTGAAGCCAACGGAGAAAAAACAGTGTAAGTTCATACTGACCTAAGCAAGAAATTATCTTATATAGTGCATTTTTATAAGCCAGACTTGAAACACAGGAAATATCCATACAAGCAAAGATTAATTGGGATTTTTTTTGGTGTTTTGGGTTTTTTTTTTTGTACTTTGCTCTGTTTATTGTGATTTCAACTTTAGCACAGCCGAGGGCAAAGTACCAACATACCAGACTGGGGTGGTTTATGGAACAGAGGTGGTTTGAAAACTGAAAGTCACGAATAGGTCAGGCAGCATAGAAAGATTTATTTAAGAACAAACAATAATGGAGAGATTGTTTTTGCCAACCCTCACCCAGGAAAGCCCAGACTACAGTTCCACGGCAGTGCTCCAAGTTCAGCTGCTGGGTCAGTGTCAGGGTTTTGACATGTCTCTGATGGTCTTATGTTCCTTCACTGCCTTCTCCCATTCCTTGCCATTGATATCCTCTGTGACAATGGTCTGCACGGTGCCATCATCCAGACAATGGGGAGCTATTCCTGAAGAAAGACAAAGTACACAGAAACCTGCTTTTTCCTAGCTCAAGCGTGGGAGATGCCCGCACCACTCTGTGGATGGGGCATCTCAGGGCATGGCAAATGCTCAGTCCAGCTATTGCTGAAAGGCTGAGGAGCCTAGATGAGAAACCTGCCATGGGCAGGAGCCCACAGGTCATAGCTAAGACTGCTTCTTATGGAGGAGCTACAGGTTCAGACTGCAGTTCCAGATGTTTAGCACTTTAGGAGCAAACTCTTAAGAGACATGCTGCTCGCCGCTGTCATGTTAGAAGCCAATGGAGCCTTTATCCAAGGTTTGCTTGGTGGTTAGCTTTGGTTACCAGAGTTTACTCTTTCTACCTACCATAACCATCTGGATTAGAACGAGGAGTATAAAAGCTCTGTACACCGCAGGTTTTGCAGAATGTGTGCTGGGCACAATGTGTGTTGAAGGTGTATGTTGTCAAATTATCCGCCCCCTAAGCAAATGAAAAGCAATGTAAGTTTTCCACATAAATAAATGTATTAGTTACTTTCTATGGGCCTGTAGTTAAGAAATGTAAAATGTAAAATACCCTTCACGTCTTTACTTGAGAGGGAGTTCTGCATTCACGCTCCTTTTCTGAACCCCTACACTTTGTATGTACAAGTGTCCATCCCAGTCAAGGCCTGAGAACTGCAAGAGCTCTAACGTCAGCTCACTAAATAAGATGCACTAAAACACCCACAGCAGCTGCATAAAATTCAGCCATTTTCCCCAACCAGCCATAGACAAACTTAGGACAGAAAACTGGCTGCCACTTGCATCTTTGAGGACAACACTAGTTTATACTGCTTGTGTTCATGGCCATGCTCTTACTGCATTCTTACTCTACCTTCAGCAGCTTGAAACGTGACGCTGGGACAATGAAGTGTCTGTTCTGTTTCTTTGTGCAAATGCTGCAACTGTAAAAGAAAAAGCAGACCCTTCTAGAAGCAGCGGACAAGTTGTAGGACAACTGTCAGATGTAGCATGGAGCTCTTGACAACAGAAATTCCACTGGCAGCTACAACGGCTCCCGGTCAGCATCACAGAGGTAAGCAGTGCAAGTGGGCTCGTGGTATCGGCAGTGTTTGGCTAAGCGCACCCAGGGAACAGACTGCCCCTACACAGGCACACTGATAAGGGGTTCTACGCCAAACATTATATGCCATTTTGTCTTCACATATACAACTCTCAACAGATGTAACAAGGACAAACTCTAGCCCTGAGAAATCCACTTAATCTTTCAGACCAGATTTTGCCAATTTTGCCAATTTTGCCAACGTTAATTACCTTGCAAACAAGAAAGTAAGATCCTGAAGTTTACCCATGAGCTAGAAGCAAACTAGTTGCAGGTGAAGGGGGATCACTACTGAAATCAGGCACTGTTGTAGTCTGAAGCACACGTGGTCAGAGATGTAATGTTCACTTGCGAAGGCCAAGTTAGAAAAGGGTTGATGTGCTTTGAGCACGCTGCGCTTAGAGGAAACAAAAAGCAGGTGGCTGAGCACCTGTGCTCATTAGATCTCTCCTGACACTTTCTGCATGGGCATGGACGTGAGACCTGACGTCTGGCCCAAAGAACCAGCACCTGATATAACCAGCACTGATCCCGTGTTGGGTCAGGCATAATTAGGGGTATGCCCTGTGGAAACACCTCAGAAGATGTTCTGCTGTTGTGTCATCTTCTTTTAGCTCTAAGGTATTGATCAGACGAGCATAACGAGCTTATATTCATCTATAAGAAAAGGGAAAAAAACCAAACCAACTCACTTGCAGTTAAAAACATGCAGATCTGCTGAAGCCCAGACCTCAAAGCGGATGGCTCCGCAGTGACAGCCTCCCGTGTGTTTGACCAAACCTCTGTATTCGCTGGGGAGAGAAACAACAGAGAGGTTTTGTGATCATACTTTTTTTTTTTTTTTTGCCAAGAAACAGTAAGGCTATGTACCACCTAACTCAGTTCTGCTCTGAGCAATTGCAGAGCGCCAGAAAATGTATTCACTCAAATGACTCAAATGACTCAAGTGACGTAGAGGATGGCTTTTGTGCTCTGCAGCAACTGCCCTTCTGGTTTAATTAAAATGGTGAAGAGGAAAGAAGAGCAGCAGTTCAAGTGAAGAACACTCCGCGTGCAGTACAGAACACGCTCCCCCGCCACAGGCCAGGTCAGGATGCTGTCCCAGGCTACAGCTCTATCCGTGCACCACAGTACATAGAAACCAGTGGTTTTATCACAAAGCAACTGGGAACTGAATTTGCCCACAATTTTCCCACAGCTGCTCCAGCACTACTAATATTCCTCCTTTTAAAAGCTGGGAAAAGCAGAGAGAAGTGGATTCTACATAATACTTGAAATGCATTTTATTTTGCATCATAATTGCTGAGGAACTTAATGACCAAGGAAATTCTGAGCTTCTGCAGGGAGACCCATCCCCTGCGACGCCTCCGCAGCAGCGAGGCAGGACCCCCGTGCAGGTCGGAGGCAGAATGCAAAGGGAAAACCTCCTCCCTGCAGATCTTCCCTCCCGCGGACAGTTACTGGTTACAGCCCAGTGATGATGAGCTATGCTCTGGAAAGAGCGAGCGCAGGAAATGGGTGGAGATTCGGCAGCTGAGCCTCACGGATCCCGCAAGATGCCCCCAAGGGCATTTTTGATGGGGAAAGCCCTAAAACACAGGAAGCTTTAGTATAAAAAAGCCACTTTCCCCGTGGTGCGAGCGATAGAACAACGCCCAGCCCCCCACCCCCCAGAAGCCCGCGTTTGCGGCCGTGCGGGTGCTGCCAGGAGAACGATGGTCTAACGGGGGAAGGAGCCGCCGGGCAGGGCGGCTCAGCCTGGGAGCTGCGGGAAGAGCCGCCCCGGCCCCGTACTCACTAGGCGTCCAGCAGCAGCCGCGCCGCCTCCTCGCAGCTCAGCCGGTGCCGCTCCTGAAAGGCGGCCCAGCGCCCGCTCTGCGCCCCCAGATCGAAGGCGCCGGGGCCGGGCGGCTCTGCCTGCGCCCCGGGCCCGTCCGGGGCTCCGCTCGCCTTCTTCCCTCGGGCCCGGCGGCTGCCGCCCGCGGCGGAGCTGGTGGCCGCGCTGTCCCGCCGGGGCCGCCGGGCGCTGCCGGCCCTCGCCCGCCCCATGCGCCGCCGAGCCGCGCCGCGCCGCACCGCGCCCGCCAGGGGGCGCCGCAGAGCCGCGGCGTCGCGCAGCGGGACCGGGGGGCGGCCAAGGGGGTCCCGGCGGGTTCTTGATGGGGGGGTCCTGGGGGTGTCACGGGGGGTCCCGGAAGGGTTCTGGGGGATGCCGGGGGTGTCTTCCCGGGTGGGTCCCGGGCCGGGTCTGACTGTTCAGAGCGGAGCCGCAGAAGACGCTCCGCTGTCGGCATCGGCCCTCTCTGTCCCCTGTAACGGGGGAGGGCACCGCGAGCGAGGGAAACTGGAAATCACGGAAAAATCAGGGCCCGCGCCGTCAGCCGGTTTGCCCCAGAGGGCAGCAGGATCGCCTCTCCCTGGTCAAATCCCTTCTACTGGTAGAAATGCCAGTTATCCACAAGCATTAGTCCGAGGTTTTTCCTTTAATTATAAACATATGATGCCTCACATACTCAAGGATGTCAAGGTGCTTTGCAGACCTGAGGCGCTATTAAAGATATATTGTTTCACATCTCAGGTACGCACCCACCATCCTTTAGAAACAAGACTGCTGTTTAACAACACTGCAGTGTACCGGGACGCACCTTCGGAAGTGTATTTAGTCCTTCTTGAGGTTTGAAATCATTATGGCTGCCTTGCAGGGAAATGGGTTCTAACAGGATTCCCACTAGACAACTTTTCAACAAATTTTGTCACCAAAGTCTTAAAGTTAAGAAGGAAACCAATCAAGATAGTACATACCTTTAAAAAAAAAACAAAAACAAACAAACAAACAAACAAAAAAAAACAAACCAAAAAACAAAACCCCAAACCCAAACAACTTAGGAAAATGTGAAAGCACCCCTCTAGTGGTAAATATATCAGAAAAGGTTATTCCTGAACATCTGAAAGACAATGCTGTTTCTCAAGTAAAACTATTCACTGCAGGGGAGAAGTACAAGACTTGTAGGTGTCCAAGTCACCTTTGGCTGGGGGAGAAAAAACAATCACTCCGAGGATGAATTTTTGTGCCCAGGACTGGAAATTTATTTTGTTTGAGTTATAATCAAGAGTTTGTATTTTCAACAGGACTTAATGTCTTGCTCTTCTCAAAAAGGGGAACAGGGAAAGATGTAAACAAGTGAGCTGACAGTCTGTTCTGGGGTAGAAGAGGCACCAAAAGGTCATGCCTCAGCCAAGAATATAGCAAAGCATCTGAGCGATGACAAACAAAACAGCTATCAGTGCGCTCTGGTCTGGAAAACAGCTTTAAAGACATGCGCCTACAGTGTGTAGGCTGCCTCCTGAGACGGCACATACCAGGACTCGCATAACAATCCTGTGGCTCAGCACCTCTCTTCTCTGATGATGGGACAGGGCACTGAGTTACAATTTCCTGTTATTCCTCATGTGAACCTCTGTACTTGTTACTCATCCTAATGGAACCATTTTAATATGCCCTGTGTGACAACTTCTGGCCCATGCCAGCATGTTCAGCTGTAGCTCCTGATCTGAGCCACTCCCAGACCTTTAGTCACACTAGGTTTCATGTTAGTCACCTTATATTTTGGGAGGAAAAGTCACTGAGGTGAAACCAGAGACCACAAACTAAAACTGAGCCAGTGCAGTTTAGGGGGTTCGGCCAGCAGCACTGCAGGTTTCAGCCTACAAGGTCTGTCCTCCTTTCCTAAAAACGGTTAACTGCACTAAACTGAAAGCCGGAATGTATTTTAGGAGCTTATTAGCTATCAGTTCACACAAATGACCTCCTCTCTGCAAGGCAGGCCACGCTAGCACTTGTACGCGCCCGAAAAGCGGTTCCAGTGAGAAAACTGGAGTGAGTAGGCAGTCCCTGTAATACCTCCAAATCTATCACTCTGTGTCCCTCCACATTTAGCTCAGCATGTTTTAAATGTAGAAGGTGTTTTGAGAAGCTAAATTCTGTTCCCCCATGATGTTTCAGGTTAAAGAACTGGAAGACAAAAAGGGTAGAACAAGATGCAGTTTGGTTTCAGAAGACTATAGTAAAGAAATTCTTCCTCCTTTTTCATTTGCTTCATATTTTATTACAAAGGAATCTTAAAGCTCAACCCTGCCTCATGTAAATAATTCAAGAGCTTTATAGTTAATCTCTGGGCGATGATAAATTTCACTGCTATTCTGATTTGCAAGCCCTAAATTTCAGTGGTTGCGTGCTGTACTGTCAGCGTACCTGGGCGGCAGGTGCTGCCCAGTGCCCAAATTGTGAACAGCTCTCACTGGTACGTGACTTCCAAACCTGCTGCAACGTTTGCCAAACTTCGGTAGAAGCCAACAGCTTGGTGAAGGATGCTTTTGCTCTTAAGCTTCTGAGACAAAATGGAAAAGGAAGAATTATTCGGAAAGATGATGGGGTGGACGAGAGGAGAAGTCCAGTAAATCACTGTTTGTTCTCTTTAAGTGTCCTGTGATATCTGAAGTTCAACAGCTGACGTGTTTTAACCTTAACGTACAAAGGTGCTTTTCTGTGCCATCTCGGCTCTGCTTGTGTAACGATGACTCAGCTCTGCAGACCTGGCTTGCAGCCCACATTGAGATCCTGTCTGTACTGGCATTTTTGTCGCAAAAGCAGCACTGAAAGCAGCTACATGTTTGTGGGTTAAAGAGCATTAGGAACTAGGGACGCCTTTCATCTCATAAGCAGGGACTTAGAAGTAGTGTAGAGCCAACACCACCCTTAAAAGAACTGAGGTAGTTAAAACTACATAGTTTGTGCATGGGAGAAAAAAGTCAGTGCTGGGATTTTAGTCTTACTGTTGCAGAGGGGGAAGCATTCTGGAGATTCTCCTCACCATCAAGGGATCCAAGCTGGATCTGAAGACAAATACAGGCGGTATCACCTCTGGGCTGATAGAGGAAGGCTGCCAGAATGGCCTTGACAGTATTTATTTTTGTTCGCTGTCAGAGAGGTTCTGTTGAAACACATTCATAATGATTAACAATGTTTTAGGACTTATTTCTTCTGTCTTTCTATTTTTCAAGGTGCTTCTTTGCTATCCTGCTGAAAAACTTCACCCTGGAAACCACATGCTAAATCAGCTCAGACGCAGCAGAGAATCCGAACAAAGAGAGCGCCTTCACTGCAGTGCAGCTTGGCTCAGATCCAAAAGACTCACAGGCAGGAGGCAGACTGCAAAGATGCAGACAAGTAATTTTTAGAACAGACCTAGTTATTAATTGCTGCTTTCACTGGCGTAACATGCAGACACAAACCTGTGATTTTAGGCTGATGGCGTCTTTGTAAAATGCCCTTTAGAAGTCTCCGTACACCGGAGGCGTAGTGAATCGCCCCAGGGCTTCCTCTGGGTCATTTAGACCTACAGAGAAAGAGAGACGTGCCCGGGCCTGTTTATCAGATGTTAAAGCTGTATCCCATGTGCCCTGCCAAGTCAAAACATGCTTTAAACAAACAGGGAGACAGATGAGTATTGCTCATTTCCCCCATTTAACTACAACTCTAGATATCTATTTCTTTTTCTTAAGCCTTTCAGCTCCTGAAGTTGGTAGCTTATAAAAACTTTGTTTATTTAAGGTATTTTTAGCATAAGGTTTAAAAAAAACCCCTCAGCTAGTTGTCTTTTTTTGGTAATCTCATAACACTGCAGTCAATCTCATAGTACTTTGAGTTGTGACTCACTATTTTTGTAACCCTTGAGCTCGGCGGTGCAAGGACAAGCAGTAACATGCCACGGCTCTATTTGTCTTGTGGCTGGAACTTCAGCAAAGACGAGGCCTTATTGCAGTTTATAGGTTTGGGGAGAAAATATTTATCTCCAAAACTGTAAATAGATAAATATAATTATTCTGTGACATACACAGAGAGAGAGACCTGAGGGAGGTATGAGTAATATTATGAGGTAGGAATATACATTGTTTTTTTCCCTGTGGCAAGTAGCCCTGTTTTTATCGGAGCAAAGGAACAGCACTGAACCTGCCACACACACACTGAAATCGCCTGACTGTCCCAGGATAAACCCTTGTAACTAAAGATAAACAGATTGCTTCATTTGGCATTGCTCATGCAGAAACGCTATGCTGTTCTCAGGACATCAGTGTCCATAAAAACCAGACCCATCTTGTGTTCTAGAAGGTACAGATCTGCTGGGAACGTTTCTTTGACCCCAGATTCTTCTCTTCCGAAAGCAGGTCGCTTTGTACTACCGCGCGGTGACCTACTTTTGAAACCACTTGGAAAGAAATGCGTGTTCCTCACTGCAGGCCCCATGCCCTGCCAAAGGCTGGAACCACCTGTGCAGTCAGGCCAGTCACAAGATACAGATTTGTGTTTTTTCAGCTTTGCATTTATTTATATACAGTTCACAGTCAGCTGCTTGATGCGTCTTACTCACCAAGAGCTACTGGAGGAAGAGTGGCCTGGATGTTAAATACAGGTGCTTCATACAACCACCAGTTACCACACCATTTAATAAAGAGATCTCCTTTGTCTGTATCAAATTCAGGTAGTAAAATATTTTCTGAAGAAATTCTCAGCTTTACGCTGAAATTCAGCAAAAGGAAGTCACAAGGCCATCACCTCCAACTTGGGAGATCGTTGTGCACATATAATAGGTGAAAATGAGGCAGAATCTGGCTCACAATATATAAACACTGCATTCTGACTTTACAATAAGTACCTCTCAATTTGATAATAATTAGCATTAAAGTAGTATAAAGAATCTATGGAGATACGAAGTGTGTAACATTCAGGGCACAAGCTTACCACACAGTAAAAGCCGAGGGACAGGGCAAGAGGTATTTAAGAAGGGCTCTGTATTCATTCCCACACACCCCCCAGACAAAAGAGGTGGCTCTGTGAGATACGTAGAACTGAATAGTTAGAGCTGAATGAACCCCATCAGCGGAGGCTGGGGAATGCTGATGGCGGCCTGTGCAGCGCCTGCCCCCAGGCTGTGGAGGTTAGTTACATTCTGCTAGCCCTGGAGTTGGGTGCGCAGAGGGATAACTGAGGAAAATAATGAGGCTTTTTGAATGGAATTGAGGAATTTAATCCATAATTGTTTTTCATACAGGATCTGCGTTCGATGTCGGCATGTTGCCGCCTGTGCTTGCGTTGGGTAACGTCATTTCCTGAAGAAGGAGTTTTTCAGGAGCCATTATTAACAAGGTATTTAAAGAACTACCCACGGTAGACCCATCTTGTTGCGACTTTATTCTGATCTGTTGATTTGAAATCTTAAACAGAGACTGAACAACAACAGTGAAAGCAGATTAGCCGTAGGATTTAGCCATACTTAGAAAAAAACAAGGGAGGCCTCCTGTGTTTCCTGGTTTACACAGAAAGGAAAAAAAAAAAGACAGAAATGTCTCCTCCTCCATCTAGAAGGACATTAAAGAGACATGTACACTAAAATCCTTAATGCAAGTCTGATGTGCTCAAACACAGGCCAGTCTTTAGATTAGCCTGCGGTTAATCTCCGGTTTAACAGATGTGGCCTTTCACATTGCTAGGTATGAGGTACTGGTGGCCGTCCTCTCGGGACTCCACAATATTATTTGGCTGGGGGACACGGTTCCTGGAGCGGTGCCTGAGATACGCCGCATACACAGGCCAGCCTTGAGCAAGCATTTAGTCACCCTGGCATCGCACAAACAAAACGGACCTGTTCAAAACACCGAGCAAAACTGGCAACATAAAGAAAACAAATGTGATACTGCCTATATCTGCCTTTTTTCCTAAATTTATGTAGCTGAGTAATATTTCCAAGGTTGGTTACTGGCATAGAGCTGTCTCTGAACTTTCCAGTTACCATATTCCTGTCTTCCTGTTTCTACATGGTGAATAATTATTGTTGGGATGATTTATTTCCTTTTTACTGTAAACCAGGAGGCAGACACAGCCCTGTTAGGAAAAAGGAAAGCAAAAGGGGTTTGGTGGTGGTGGGTTTTTTGGTGGTTTGTTGTTTGTATTTTTTTCAGGGGGAAATAGAGTAGCTCTGTACTGAATCCTGCCATTCACATACGTGCTCATGCTTTGGGAGTGGAGGATTTAACAGCAAGTTCATCTGGCTTCACTGAGGGAACCAGCAGCAGATGAAACACTACCACATAAAAACCTTTCTGGATTTTGTGTACTCCAGATATAATACGATATAAAATGAGTTAAGAGCCAGCCTGAAAGGTATAATGACTCCTAATTAACACAAAGCACATTTCCACACGCTCAGTTCACCAAAGGAAGTTGCTCCATAACCTAATCAAAGCTTCCTGTTCTGAAGGCAAGTAAACAGCCATTTGAATTTCAGATGTCAGCATTTTATTACAGGAGTTGTTTTGCAACCTCACATTAAGTTGCCAGCCAGCTGAAATTGGTTCAAAGGGCTGCTCAGGAAACAGGCTGCATGACAAGGGGCACGCTCAGCCTGCAGCACACGTGACGCACCCAATGTCACCCGCACTTGCCAAATGTCTAAATAACATTTTTACAGCTTTGCTACCTCACTTCTGCTCTTCCCAGCTTTTCTTCACAGCCCCAGACAACAAGACTAGCCTTACAGCCCGTTCCAGGCTCTGCCATAAACGCTTCACACCACCCCAGGAAAGGGGGTCAGTCTGATCTGCTGGCCAACAAAGGGCTGGTGCTAAGGGTAACCCCTCTTTCTGCAAAGCACTTTTCCCCCAACCTGTGCCAGACTCTTCCCTAAGCACTGCCAGGGGCTGAGATGGGGGAACGACTATAAAAATCACCCCAGTCAAAACGCCACGGCTACGGGGCTGCCAGCGCCCCCCCACCCCGGCCGGCCAGAGCAGCAGCGCTACCACGCACGCGCACAACCACCGCCTCAGCGAAATCTGCCTCCGCCGGGCGGCTCCGCCCTAGCAACAGCGCTGACCTCACCGCGCACCAATCAGCGCCGAGCAGCACGCGAATCTTCCAGAGCTTTCCTCAGAGCCGCCCCTCCTCGCCCTGCGCGAGCTTCTCCCCGGATAAACCAATCAACACCCACCCTTCTACCTGCTGCGCCAATCAGTGACGACTTCCCGTCGTTCTACGAACCGCTTCACCGCACCTCCAGATTCACCCGCGCCCTCAGAAATACCCAGATTTTGGGGGTCTGGGGTCCCGCACTAGGACTCTCGGACCCTTTTTCCCCCGGGAAGAGAAGTTGGAGCAGAGAAAGGCGAGTGTTTTCCACAACAGTGGTCTTTTACTTGGGACTACTTTGGGAGGCGTATGGACACGTCAATTACAGGGGGCGGGGACTGTATACCCGACACTCTATAAATAGCTGTGGGTCTGCGTCACGCCGCAGATTGGAGCTGCGCGGTACCGGAGTGCTTCTGTGGAACAGCAGTTGGGGCCGGAGACGTGAGTGGACTGCTGGGGTGCTCGGGGGCGCGGTTGAAAGGGGGAAAACCAGGAAGGTTGTTGTGGGCAGGAAGGTATGTGGGGGGGTGGGCGCTTGCGGGGCGGTGTGGAGTGGGGGGCCGGGTGGGATAGTGCGGAATCGCGTCTTTATGCTCAGTCGCGTCGCTAAGAGCTGGGGCGGGGGGAAGGATAAATAGCTTTGTGAGGAGAAGGAGGTAGCCTTACGGTGAAAATGGCGGGGCCTGTGCTTGCCGTGCCCGGAAGGAGGCTGCTGAGTCACGGCGGCGGGGGGAGCGGCTGTGCGGGAGGGGGGGCTGCGGCGGCGCGTCCTGCTGCCGCATTGCTGCGGGGGTGGGGTGGGACCGGGAGCCGGCTGGTGAGGGGCTGCGAAAGGCGTCTGTTACAGGGACGCAGTATATACCGAGTCTTATAAAGAGGTCTAATTAGTTAATGTTAAAGCCTTGTAGAAAGGGTTACTAAAAAACCAGAAATCTCAGCTGACATTTACATAGTGAAATAGTAGCATTAACCTGTTTATTTAGAAATTATTAAGTAACTTTACTAAGTATCTAAAGGTGTAGCTTTTGTATGTTTTGCAGTTAAAGATGCAGATCTTTGTAAAGACCCTGACCGGCAAGACCATCACCCTCGAGGTCGAGCCTAGTGACACCATTGAGAATGTGAAGGCAAAGATCCAGGACAAGGAAGGCATTCCCCCTGATCAGCAGAGGCTGATCTTCGCTGGCAAGCAGCTGGAAGATGGCCGCACCCTGTCTGACTACAACATCCAGAAGGAATCCACCCTCCATCTTGTGCTGCGCCTGAGGGGTGGCATGCAGATCTTTGTGAAGACCCTGACCGGCAAGACCATCACCCTCGAGGTCGAGCCCAGTGATACTATTGAGAATGTGAAGGCAAAGATCCAGGACAAGGAAGGCATTCCCCCCGATCAGCAGAGGCTGATCTTTGCTGGCAAGCAGCTGGAAGATGGCCGCACCCTGTCTGACTACAACATCCAGAAGGAATCCACCCTCCATCTTGTGCTGCGCCTGAGGGGTGGCATGCAGATCTTTGTGAAGACCCTGACCGGCAAGACCATCACCCTCGAGGTCGAGCCCAGTGATACCATTGAGAACGTGAAAGCCAAGATCCAGGACAAGGAAGGCATTCCCCCTGATCAGCAGAGGCTGATCTTCGCTGGCAAGCAGCTGGAAGATGGCCGCACCCTGTCTGACTACAACATCCAGAAGGAATCCACCCTCCATCTTGTGCTGCGCCTGAGGGGTGGCATGCAGATCTTTGTGAAGACCTTGACCGGCAAGACCATCACCCTCGAGGTTGAGCCCAGTGATACCATTGAGAATGTGAAGGCAAAGATCCAGGACAAGGAAGGCATTCCCCCCGATCAGCAGAGGCTGATCTTTGCCGGCAAGCAGCTGGAAGATGGTCGTACCCTCTCAGATTACAACATCCAGAAGGAATCCACCCTCCATCTTGTGCTGCGCCTGAGGGGTGGCATGCAGATCTTTGTGAAGACCCTGACCGGCAAGACCATCACCCTCGAGGTCGAGCCCAGTGATACTATTGAGAACGTGAAAGCCAAGATCCAGGACAAGGAAGGCATTCCCCCTGATCAGCAGAGGCTGATCTTCGCTGGCAAGCAGCTGGAAGATGGCCGCACCCTGTCCGACTACAACATCCAGAAGGAATCCACCCTCCATCTTGTGCTGCGCCTGAGGGGTGGCTGTTAAGTTATTGTGCATCTTGCTTGATGACAAGATCGCCAATAGCACTTGTGTTTGCACTGTAGTTCTTCAATGTCTTAAGTTAAATGCAAGGTTAATGCAAGCTTAAGTAACTGCTGAGCAACTGTCTGAAATGCTAATAAAGTTTTCTGTTGCACATCAGTTTGTAGTCTGTGTCAGTTCAAGCTAGTAAAACTGGTGTATTTAAGTGACCTGCTTACCTTGGCTTTGTTCCTTCGTAGCTGAAGCCTCTTTGCATGTATAATGAGGACCTTGTGGGTAAAAGATTAAAGTCTTAATTTAAGCACTGATACCATGTTATTTCTTCATTGGAACAACTCTAGTTCTAGGAAGGATAGGTTCTGCTAAAGACCCCCGAATGCCACATACCAAATGAGGGTGGTATGCCTGTCAGGGCCGTGGGGTGGGCTTTGCTGCAACTTCTAGTATGTTAAAATTGACTTGACTAGTCCAGAGACAAGGATGAACAGCCTCAATTTATGGCACTGCCATGGAGTGATTTGAGCTTGACTGTGCTCGGGGTGGGGGGTGGGGGGTAAGCTGTGTGAGTGAACATGAGTGGCTTTTTTTTAAGTGGAAAAAGTTTAGTGTCAGCCTGTTAAGGTAAATTTTACAAAAGTGGTTGTGGGGTGTCTTTGCTGGTGGCTGATGTCTGTGGAACACTTCCTCTGGGGAAGGAGTAACTGCAGGGGGGTGGGAGGGCTGCCCTAATGCATTGGCTTAAGTGAGCTGCTCTTGGCTACTGAGTCACAGTTTCGATTTAAGCAAAAGGCTTTTACACAAGCTAATCCCAAATGTTCAGGCGTTCTTGTTAAAGTCTGGGTTGTCTTTGGGTTTTTTTTTAAGTGGGGTGGGTTAAGGGAACTTATGCAAACAGGTGGGGTTAGAAGGGTTTAAATCAACTGTGTAGTGGTGGGTCTTAAAAAGGTGGAGGGAGTCATCTGTGTGCCCTTTCACAGAAGCTTAACCAGGCTGTAAGGGTGTCGGTGTCCTCGTGTGTTGAATTTTGAGAGCTGCCTAGCTTGACCCAGGAGTCTCTGCACCCGTATGCTGTGTGCACAGTGTTCCTGTGCTGGTGCTTTTTACTGATACCCCTGTATTATGCACCATCTTGATTGACTCTTCTTTTTTTTCTGTCCCCTGTAGCGTTGCTGTGAAAGTTTGTCCCTTTTGAATTTCAGCTTTCAATTTAACATCACGGGGTGTCTGTGGGAAGTAACGCGGTTGCGTTAGCAGCGCGTTGGCAGTGTGGACCGGCGTGCAGTCACGGCCAAAATGTTTCACCACTGTTTTCACAGAAAACTGCCCGTTGTAACAGTTGTGTGTGGGTTTGATGGTTATAATCATCATGGGTTTCTTTTCAGCAGCAGGTGTTGCTTCCCTGTCTACCACACGTAGCTGTGCCCTCAGGAGTTCTGTGAACAATTGCTGTTTCTGCCAGAGAGAGACTGTCTGCAGATTACTTGAGGCTTCCAGCCATTGCTTCCTTTGCCTTTCCTTGGATTTATGCTTTCTGCAGTTCAGCCACTTGGCCAGGTTTTGCTTTTCCCCGTTGAGCCCCCTAGGGAGGTTGCCCAGAGAGGTTGTGGAGATAGGCAGAAGCCGTCTGGACGTGGTTCTGGGCCCCAGCGCTGGGTGGCCCTGGCTGAGCAGGAGGGCTGGGCAAGGAGACCTCCAGGGTCCCTTCCCACCTCAGCCGCTCAAGACTTCTGACTGGGCGTCTCAGCCCGCCGTCCGCTCAGCGGTGTATGAACTCCCGAGCAGCTCACAGGCCAGAGGAGGTATGGCACGGAATAAACGTACATTATATTTTTCTGCTAATTATTTTATCTTTCCTGGTTCGTAATTAAGAGATGTCCTTTCTCCAGTTCTTCTCATAGCTAAGCTGTGCTCTGACCAGTTACAGACGGTAACTGGTCAGGAAAGGCAGGCTGTGGGCACGCTGTTTCAGGCGCGAGCCCGCAAGTGGCAGGTACCCCTTCTCCAGAGCGAGCCCCTGAGTGAGAACTGCTGCAAAGTGTTGCCCACACGGGGTGCGGTGCCCAGGCTCACTAGGCAACGTTAGGGGCCGCTGGCTTTGTGCAGAGCTCTCGGGTTTGGTCTGCTCTGCAGGAACGGGGACCCTGGGAAGGTGACGTGTAGCTGCGTGAGCGGGTCTGCACCAGCTTCCCGGTCCGCGATCGCTCCAGCTTTATACAGCCTGAGCCAAACCTATGTTGAACCGTTGCCTCTGTGGTCCTTGTGGTGGCCCTGTTTGTGGATGGTCCGTAAGCGGAGCCATGCCCGGAGCCCGCTTCGGTCTGACGTTGCCCCTGAGGTAGTAAGCAGCAGGAAGGGGGGGTGATGTTCAGGCGTTTGGTTGCAGGGAGCGGCTCCGGCCTGGTTTCAGCAGCCCGGGCTGATTGCGTGAAACTGCACGCGTCCGCGTGCTGTTTGCCACAGCCCTGTAGGAAGGTTTTTTTAGGTGGGGCTTGTGCTGAAAATGAACTGACTGCCTAGAAATGGCACAGAACGGCACATCCTTAAAGCCAGAGTACAAGGAGCGAAATCCCCCGGTGCGTGGTGTTGCAGCAGTGCCCTGGGTGAAGCGCGGAGCCGGACTCGGCTGGCTCGCTGCGGGGGCGCGTGTGCTGGGATTCTGCTTCTCTTGAAGGAGCCGTGTTGTTACCAGGCTCCTGATCCCGCCGCTGACGGAGAGGCAGCAGTCGCTAGCTGGAAGAGATGACTGCAAGGGACTTCTTCATTAATAAAGAGAAATCTTTGCAATTATCTCAAGTGAGGTGAATTAGGGAAATGTATATAAATTACAAGGAAATGTAAAATGGCTTTGCATAATGTGCATTCTTTACACTGAAAAAGTTATGAACAAAAGACAGGTACGGGGCAATATGAATGATTTATGTTGTTAAGATACATTAGTTTTTCTTACAATATGCTGGTAACTCTTCAGTCTGCTTAGGGCCAACTACTCATAACTAAAGTGAGATTTTAATAGGCTTTAGCTGGAATCTATATGCTGATAAAATGGAATAATCCTAATGCTCCCATACAGACAACAGATTCCGGTAACATCTTTTGATCCTGCTGCAACCTGAGCTTTGTGGCTGGGCTTTGTGGTTTTTCTTACAGCTTCAGTTAATTTCTAGTTTGTTCTTTTGTTCTCTCTTTTAAAAAGAAAATTAAAATTGCAAGTTTTCAGGGGTTTTGTGTTACATGCTTTTAAAAAAATACTTCTGTTTTAGGAAGACAAATGAGATAACCCTGTTATACTGGGGTTTGGATATGTTCAGTGTTTTGCTGTGGTAGCACCTGCCCCAAAACGTAATCATGTAGGGAAAGTGCGGGTTAAGGCAGAGAAGCACTGGGAATACCTCAGTATTTGGGCACTCTTGTCCGCCGTTCCAAAGGCGTTACGTAGCAGCTGAGTTTGAAGATCATTGCCTGCGCAATTTTATATTTATGGACGTTGCTGCATCATCAAAACCAGCCTTATTTGGAACTTGAGTTTTTAAATTGGACACGTTTCTGTTAACTTTGATGCAAACAGTAAGTGAATGACTATAACTCTCACAAGTGTACGCTTGCAGCTCTGGTTTCGAAAGATTTCCTGTAGGGGCTGTTCTCGGCAGCCGCAGGAATCCCGGTTTACTTAACGGCCACTGGATGTCGGTGTTTCCCCACAGAAGTGTCCTTGTGGGACATCACCGTTGGTGCCATGGTTTGCTGCTGTTTGATTGTCAGTGGAGCGTTCCTTCAGGCTTCCCTTTAAGGAATAAGTCAAGTGGATGGTTCCTTCAAAGGCCCAAGAAGCGTATAGACAGGAGCCTTTAAATATTACCTTTCCATTATTAAGTCTAATATTAAATCTAGTAGTTACAGAAATACTGTCATGTAAATTAATTGAGTCCCCAGGGCTATCAGACAAGGTCTGACAAGGAATTATATTTAAGAATATTTGAGTTTTAGGTTGGGCACTGGCTGGTGTCTCTAGAGGTATGGGATGCCAACTGTGTGACGATAACAAACGAAGCTGCTAAAATTCATCCCTTCAGTGTGGGTTTTACAAACGTTGCATGAAAAAAAAGGCCTGGCCTTGCAAAAATAGTTTATATTTTTCCACGTGTGAAAGTGCACCTTTAAAAGAAATAAGTTTTCTCTTTTAGCTGCGTGGCCTTCGTGAGGTTTGAATGAAGCCCTGGCCTACCTGTCGTTCTGGAGGAAATGTCAATGGCCCACCCTTGCATGCTGTTATTGCAGGCTTCCCGCCTCCTGTGAAGACGATTTTGAGCTGCTGCCCTTTAGAGTGGCTACAGATTAATGCCGCAGTTAAATTACAGACACATGTAAGTGACTCCGATCATTTATTTACAGCATACAGAAAATGTGATATTTATTATAGAGTATTACATTTTTCAGTACTTGGTAAAAATGGGCACCTAGGTAAAGGGAGAATACGTATTTTAGGAAATGTGTTTGTTTCCCTTTTTGCAGAAAGCCATCTTCATGCTTCCTTTCGCTTTCTATTTCAGCAGGTTATGGCCATCGCTGTTCCTGCCATGAATTATTGCACTTCTTCATATACAATCTACAATTATATCATAATTAAGAAAATATTTGATAATACTGTGAAATGAAAATTATTGATTTGACTTAAAATTTCACTTAGTAGTTAAAGAGATTGACTTCTCTTTTCCCGAATTTAAGGTTTCCACAGAATGGTTCTCTCCTGACATGAGAACCTTAGTGCCACCAGACACATTTCCATCAGCAAAACGAGCACTGAGCAATTGCAAGATTCTTCCTCGTTCCCCCAAATAAAAGCCTTAAAAGGCAAGAGGATAACATGTTGCTTTTGAAGACTCAGGCCGGCAGATAGGTGAAATTAAACTGCCGCTTTTATTCTCCCTGCATGATGCTTAGGATGCCTTTCTCCTGAATACAAACAGTTATCAGGATTTTCAGTTTTGGTAGCAAGATGCTCGCTAAGCTTCGTGTCCAGCTGTGCTGGCCGGTGCTCAGCAGTGATGTAACCCCAATATTGGCCTCGCAACGCTGTCACCAGCAAGTGCACCTTTGGGCAGACCTTGTATTTTTTTCTGCTTTGCTTCTCCCTTCCCTGAAATGCAAGCAGTTGCCCTGGTGTGCTCTCTGGGAAGGCGTGTGCGCATGTGTGTGCGTGCATGCCAGTGTTCCTCTGTTCTCCCAGTGGCTCCATGTTTCTGTTTTGCTGTGGTGACCTCTCAGCTGGCAGAGATCCCTTTCCCAGCAAGCTGCACATTCTCCTTCCTCTGTGTAAGCTATTAAAACCAGATGCACAGAAAGAACTCTGTTATGATGCACTTTTGTGGGCTGATTTAATTCCTTGGCTAGAATGATGGGCTGACTCCCATGGAAGTTTGGGGAAAAGCCCGAGAGGATTTAAACCCGTAAGTCTGAGCTAAACTCCCAGGCCTGAATCTATATCTGTTGATATCACAGTAAATTAAGTGTATCACAATGAAAGCAAACTGAACTTAATCATTGCAAGGCTGGAGTGAGGGAGAGGAGAGATGAGATCCAGTCTAGCATTTATCTGTGTAGGTTTGTTCTTCTATCAGCTATTCTGTAGGTCCTAATAAAACATTATGCCTGAAAAGAATAAGTAGCTTTGCATTGTTCCTGGATCAGCTTAATTCTGAAACACAGGAATCTGAGAAATAAGCTTGTGATCTCACGCAAAGCCATGAAAGAGGAAAAGGCACCCCGCCATTTAAAGGGTGTATTTATAGGAAGGTCGTCTCTCAGCCTGCATCTGACTCAAAGCAGGAGCCATCTGGGAACGTTTCTATGGGTGATGGCCACGTTCCAGAGAGCCCCCCATCATCCCGCCGCCCCATCAGACGAGGATTGCTTTAGGCAGCAGCCTTGTGCTGGGGAAGGCCGTTGAGCTTCCAGGTGCTGAATGTCATCCTGTGCTGATGCTGTGGGATCACACCTGCCTCCTCAGGCCTCAGTTCCCTTCGGAGTGGGAGAGAAAAAACAAAGACACTCAGGGTGGGCTGATGTTCTCTGCTTCCCGGGGGTCCTGTTTTGTGAGTGACAAGTGAAGGGGTATGAGTGTGTGCACGCAGTCTCAACTACAAGTGGTTGGAGGGGTGGTCAGTCTGTGCTGCCGGAACCTCCAAGCCTCTCCAAGACTTGCACTCCTTTGGAGAACCAGCCCATTAAGAAATGGGCACTAGTGGCAAATTAAGTAACCAGTGGCCTAAGTGTTTTGGAACTGGGGCTGCTTTGTGCAGTCTCCTGTGCTTGTGATGAGCAGCTGACACCAGCTACTTTGTCGGGTAACACTGTGGCTGATTTACTGTCTCATACAGTTTGCTCTGTCTCATAACTGGGGTGTGTGAAGTGTAAGAAGTGGCTTCCCACAGGAACAGTTGACCTCAGATGTTTTGATGCATGCTTGCTTGTCCTGGGGCTAAGTGAGGGAGCCTAGTGACAAATGTGACAACTAAACTACAGGCTCTACACTGTCAGGGTCAAATCAGCCTCCTCCCATGAGAACTGAGCGGGCTGTTGTTGAAAGTCACGAGGTGTTGCCTCTATATGTGCAGGCAGGGGTTAAGCATCATGGATTTGCAATAGCCAGCCAGCTTTCCCATATAAGAGCACCGCACTCATTGGCTCTCTCTTTCACTGAGAAATCTATCTAGTCATTTCCTGTGCAAGCCCTTCTTCACTTTGCAAAAAGCTATACAGTTGAGTAAATTACAGTAATCTGTGGTTATTCCTTCTCACAGGCAGCCTGGATTCTCTCATGGACCACCACCAACCAGGAGTTCAACGTTGTACCATTAATAGAGCGCTAATATAAGCGTGGTCTTCTCTGCAGCGGAGGAGGACTCTCACCCATGGATGTAAATAATTTGGGGTCTGCTTTCATGCTTATTAATGCTTGTTGGTATTTGACTTGATTTCTACTGAGTGACTATTTACCCTCTGAAGGATCCGTTGGGACTCCTTGTCAGATCAGTTCTTGGGTGGAGCTTGCAGGAACTTGGCATAAGTACTGTGCTCTTCCTCTTTTGACAGCAGGGCTTTTTTGTGCTGCGCTACTCAAAATGGCTTGGTAAAGTCGCAGAAAGAAACAACTCAGCTCTTGAGTTAGAGAAGTGAAAGCTGAGCTGGCAAAGAGAGAGTGCGGTCTGTGTTTCCTAGGGATGCACGAAGTGGATGGATATATTATAGGGTCTTTTTTTTAGGACTGTTTTGCTCTTGCTTTTAAACCAGACAGTCTGTCTGTACAAGACTGACAGCAAATAACTTGCTCGAGGACTGCGGAGGAATGGAAACTGCAGCTGAGAAATGATTTTGGGGAAAAGAAGACAGAAAAGTAGAAACAAACTATTATGGAAGTACAAATAGCCCTCTAAAGGATCAGCAAATGTACCAGTAAGTGTTTTGGGGAGGAAATAAGTCTGAAATGGGGTTATAGGGTGTATGCCTGTGCGTGCAGAGGAATGTTTGTCATTAGAGTGCAGACTAAACTGAATGGCTGAATTGTCATAATGGTTTGTCTTGAAATTAGTCCTTGGATTTCTTGCTGTGAGCTGCATAAAGATCTTCTGGGGCTGTTTTCTGCCTAGAACTATGTTTCTCCACGTCCTAACCTAAGCCAGAATGCTTATGCTGTGTCAATTTACCTCTTTCCTGGTACAGGCTATGGAGTCTGGCTGTGGTCCCAGCAAGAGAGATTTCTCTTCAGAGAAAACCTATTAACCATTTGGAGGGAGTGCATGTGAATAAGACGGAGTTATTTAAAAAAGCTCTGCTTCAGGTTGGTAATCATGGATGTTTCCTCGCTGCCTCACAAACTGTGCATGAATCTGCAGTCGTATGCTGACTACAGATAGCTTGCATTGGGTGTGCATCTGAGATGTATCTAGATATATATGAAGAGATGTCTCAAAAGAGTAAAAAAGGAGTACAGGGTGTATTAGATGAAAGAAGTGGGCTGGCTGCGTGCTCTGATGAATACTGATGCTCTCCATGCAGCAGATCTGGATCCAGCTTTGCTCTTGGGAGAGCTGTGCTGTGTTCAGGCTCTGAAGGCTGTGAGTGGGCAGCTGGGGTGTGTGTTTGCCTCTGCTGCGGAGCTGGAAGTTCAAAGCCTGTGCCCACATGGATAGCCAGCAGCTCCAAATGCTGGGGAGATCCCTCTCATTTTACCCCAGGATGAAATGTGAGAATGCATGAGTGGAACACAGTCTGTGCATATGTTTTCCCTGTACAAATATTGTCATTCTTACCAACAGAACAGGAACAAACTTATCACTCTGTTCCAAAGAAGGTCTACAGTTAGTCTTATCTTCTTGGTCACTTGGTGACTAGCCTGTGTTGGCTGCACGGAGACAAGAACAATGATCGTAGTCTCCCAAAGATCCACTTTCTTTGCCTTTTATGTAAGGACCCTGTGCTGCTGCCAACAGGTGAGGTCATCTCATAAAGGGGGTTCAGATGTTCTGCAGACCGGTTGCCTGTATTTCATGAGCTGCTTTTGAACTTCTCCAGTGGTACCCTATTTAAGGCCTTGATGCTTTATTCAGATATTCCCACTGGGCAGAGTTTTACTGAATCTCTCTCAGGGGACCCATAGTCAACTGTTGGAATGCTGGACCTGGAAACATGCTTTCCTCTACGTGTGTGCTGCACTGTTCTGTGAACAAATGGTGTTAATTCTCCCTCTCCCTTGCAGGTTTAGTCTCCCAGTGGGGAACGTCTTTGGTGATCTGCAAGGCCATTTCTACTAGAAATGGATAACTTCACAAATGGGCAGCCGGGCCCAGATCAGAGGAACAGGTTGATGGGGTTACTAGAAACAGATGACAGTATCCAGGATGATAAACCTCCATCTAGTAAAAAGGAAGATAGATCAGGGCTACATGGAAAGAAGGGAGAGCCACGGCCCTTGGAGACACCTTATCAGAAGGAGAGCAGTGACTTTCCTCCTAAGGTGAAGATTAATCTGAACTATCGGCCAGGACTCGTCAGCAAGTGAGTAACCTGGATATTTGACAAGGTTGGGATCCCTGTTGATCTGTACTAGTCTCTGCTGGTAGGGGCCTATAGACTTTACGAAGTCTAAATTAAAAGTGACAATACAGGAATATTACAGGAATCTGGTGGGAGGTAATTAAAGGCAGAAAGGGGACATACTAGCCCTTTCCTTCTGCACTTGGAAGGTATTTGCATGGTGTGTGTTGTAGTGTATTTTGGGTATATCTGAACTAGCACCAAATAAGCCAAGTTGGGCGTAAGAGCAGCTTAGCATGGAGCCCTATACAACCGAACTGCTCTTGCCAGGGAGGGATGTAAACTAGCTCACAGAGCGCTTCACACCATGTGATTGGACTGATTCTGGTCCCGCAGCTATCTTGGGCTTCTCTGCCTTTGTGCTCTGGCTGCATTCCAGGGTTTCACATCAGACTGGATCTGGGAAATGCTCCAGCTGATGGAAAGAGCAGCCACTTAATAAAGATAGTTATTTCCCAGAATTCTCTTTTCCCCTTGACTCAAAAATAAAATACTTGTTTTTTCTGACAAACTTTTCTGCCTCCCTCCTTTCTTACACCGTCCCACTAGGACTTATTGCACACTCTTTTCTGCGGCTCTCCAGAAGTTTTTAACGCTTTGCATTTCTCCCACAGCCAAAAGGACCCCAACCGCTTTGACAGAGACAGGCTCTTCAGCGCAGTTTCAAGGGGCAGCCCCGAGGCACTGGATGGTTTACTTGAGTACTTAAGGAGGACCTCCAAATTTCTCACCAATTCTGAATACACAGGTACAGTTGTCCATAAACAGGGTTAGCAGGGGCAGCGCTTGCTAATGTAGGAGGGAAGCAGGGGAACCTGCTGGTGGTTCTTTGCTTTCTCCAGGCCCTGTCCATTCTTTTATTTTCCTAACATCCACCCGAGAATGGAGAATGCCATTAATTATATATATCCTAAGACTTTTGCGTCTACTGCAGACTAAAAATACTGAGGAAGGCCTTTAAAGTAATTATTGTATTGGGTCCTACAGAGACAGTTAAGTTCTGAATCAAGTAATACAGGTGTGTGCAAAGTACATGCTCAGCCCATTCAATACTCCTCTTCTACTAGATGCAAAGACTGGGAAGACCTGCTTAATGAAAGCCCTGTTGAACTTAAAAAATGGAAGGAATGACACAATCCCACTTTTGTTGGAAATAGACCAAAAGACACAGAATCCCAGGCCACTGGTCAATGTGACATGCTCTGACTGTTACTACAGAGGTAAGGTTTCTGTTCTGTTGCTGTGTCAGAGCAGCCTCCCCATTAGGCAGGTGAGATGTGCAGATACGAGGAAATAAGAGGGGAATAGGAGCTTATGCAGCGCTGTAGTTCCAGAGTTCCAGTGCAGTTACAGTAACAGCCTACTCACCTTTTACTTCTGATTTCTGATTGTGGTCTGCGTCCTCTTCAGCCTTGAATTGTACACTTCACTTCTGCAACTTTGTTCTCAGCCTATAAAACAGAAATGGTGGACGTTTAATAACCCAGGAATATGAGAGGATTTGCTCTGGAAAGCTTAAAAAGAAAATCTCAAGGTGAAAAAGGAATAGTATATTGCTATTAAAGGATGAGTTCTGCTGGTTGGGTTATACTTCTGATAGCAGGTGTGCAACATAGTCATGGATGTGTATGGTTGTTTTATCCTCTCATAGCTGCTTGGGATCTTAGTGCCAGGCAGGGGTAATTGCCTGCTTTTGTGTTCAATTTTTGATAGTCTTGGGGCTTGCCTTCCGGCTTAGTGTTTCCAGCATGCTTTTCCAATGAACACTGTTGAAAGCCATCGATTGCCTCCCCCCAGCCCCCCTGCCTAGCACTGAGACTGCAGGATTGCTGTGCAGAACATACGATTGTTGAAACAGTGCTTTGCTGAAGAGTCCTCTGCCTGTTCCCTCTGATAGTGGCACTGAGTGATAGGTTTTGCCTGTTCCTTAGGCCAGACAGCGCTCCATATTGCCATAGAGAAACGGAGCCTAGATTTAGTGAAAATTCTAGTAGAGAACGGAGCTGATGTCCATGCCAGAGCCCATGGTGAATTCTTCAAGAAGAAGAAAGAAGGAGTTTACTTTTATTTTGGTGAGTCAGTGTGGAACACATCCCTTTGCTCTTTTTATTGCCTTACTGTGGGCGACACTGCTAATTCTAGGTGGGTTTGCCCCTCTGTGCATGGGTTGCCATCTCCACTGTCCTGTAATCAAGCTCTTATTTGAGTGGCAGGATCCTTTCACAGACTGAGGTGTCCAGTGAGCATTTGCCATCATCTTTGGTTTTATGTATTTAATCCCATCTGAGGGGCTTCAGACAGAGACAAATACTTGGGTAGTTCAGCCAAATTAGGGGTCTGGGAAAGTGTTTCTGCTGCCTCCAGAAATAAGAACTAATTTTTCACTGCAAAACACTTTCTGAAGCTAGAGACACTGAGAAAGAACTTGTTCTGTGTTCCAGTGGTAAAACTACAGGCTAAATATATTTTCCTGTAATTGCTTTTTTTTTTTTCTTTAATTTTTTTTTCACCCCTTTCTGCTTCCCCTCCAAACACTGTCCTAATCTCTTCAGGTGAACTTCCCCTCTCCTTGGCTGCTTGTGCAAACCAGCCTGAGGTGATGGAATATCTTCTAAACAATCCCCACCAGAAAGCCAGGCTCCAGGAGCAGGATACACAGGGCAACACCGTCCTCCATGCTCTGGTGATGATTGCAGATGACACTGAGGAGAACACCAAGTTTGTGAGCTCAACATACCTTGAGGTCTTGAAGGCAGGTGTGAAGCTTGACCCAACATGTAAACTGGAGGAGATAGTGAACTATGATGGATTAAATCCTCTGCAGCTTGCTGCCAAGACAGGCAAAGTGGAGGTAAAGACAACTGGAGGGAATCCCTGGGGTTGCTGAAAATCAAGGAAGACTGCAGCATACCTCCTCAGCAGCGGGGTTTGACATAGGAGCATCTTGCACCCAACCCTTAGTAATGCTGCTGGCAGTGGCAGTGCCACAGGAGACAGCAAAGGAGGCCTCCTCCAGGCTGCTCCAGCTAGTGTCCTGCAGAGTCTCAGCTGGCTGCTGCTGCTCTCTGTCCCAGCCAGGACAGCTGGTCTGGACCAAAATTGGTTCTACTCCTGGAAGAGCTGATACAAGGTGTAGTTATATTGCCTGCTTTTAGCCAGACAGTGTGGTGTTTGGGTGTGCTTGTGTCATTCTACACCTTCATTACATACACATTTTTCTGATATGCATCTGGTTTCTCTTCAGATCTTCAAGCACATCATCCAAAGAGAGGTCAAAGACCCAGTGTACAGGCACCTGTCACGCAAGTTCACTGAGTGGACCTATGGACCTATCCATGTGTCCCTCTATGACTTGTCCTCTATAGACAGCTTTGAGGAAAATTCTGTGCTGGAGATTCTGGCGTACAGCAGTGACACACCAGTGAGTGCTCTTACTAACGGTCAAAGACAGCTACGTTTCTTCTGCCTTCCTATAGTGTCGCTGTATAATTATGCAAATCATTTTAAGTTAATGCGGTGTTTCACGTGATCATTTTTTGGGAAAAGAAATGCATGATGGAAGTATATGCATATTTTATTATTTATGTCTGCTTGGTATGCCTCTGATAATCTATGATACGAGAGAAATTTTTGATCCTTTGGTTGTCCTAAGCCTGGGTATGTCCAAATACCTTGATGAAGCCAAGCAGGAGTAACTTCTTATGGGATGGTTGATTCCTTTCATACTGAAAGGCCTGCCTGAATAAGCCCTTAGGGATGCCCTAATTGGAGCCACTGGACTCCAACCCTGAAAAATACAATCCTCTGGTGCATTTGCATTCCTGTTGACACATGGGTACATTTTTGTTTGTTTGTTTGTTTCTCCATAGAATCGGTACAAGATGGTGGTTTTGGAGCCACTGAACAAACTGCTTCAGCAAAAATGGGAAACGTTTGCTTCCAAGAGATTCTACTTCAGTTTTGTCTCATACTTGTCATTCATGATCATCTTCACAGCCATTGCATACTATCAACCCTTACGGGTAAAGGTAGGCCCAACCTTCTTTTATCTGGAAAGGCCCGAATGGATGGAGCTGAGTTTCAAAGGTGGGGGGGCGGTTGTCATCACTACTCTGCCTGTCTTCAGTGTTTTGGGGTTTTTTGTTTTTATCTTGCAGCCTTCATTTCCAGTGGAATTCACAGCTGGAGGCTTCCTGTGGGTCTCTGGACTGATCATTATCTTGCTAGGAGGCATTTATCTAATTTTTGCTCAGGTATGGGATCTCTCGTCGAGTTTCACTGTAAGAAAGAAAAAAAGGAAGCCATCACTGACATTGAGGCAGCAGATTTGGTTCTCCTCACATCAGGATGTGCATGAGGGATGGCAGGAGGCAGTCCTGCTATGAGACACTAACAGTGTCAGTGCGATCTAGCAGTGACGGGGCGGCACAAGCCAGGTTGCTGGGGAAGGGGAAGAATAGGCTCACAATGGTAAATAATTATGAGAGACTTCTGTGATTTGTGGTATTAAAATGCATCTTTGGCATTAAAATGCAGTCTATTAATAAAGACATTGGGCTGTGCCATGACTCAGCCCTCGTTTATCCTTATCCTTTATAAATAAGGCCTTTTTTCATCTTGGAAGGATGACTAATTGAAACTTGGGATCTTGAAAATGAAGGCATGAAAAGGATCTTATGGAGCAAACCTCTCCCCTGAGCGATAGGCTATCCTGGGCAGGAATCACTCTAGCATGCCCTGTTGTTTTGATGAATGGCTACCGTTGTTTTTAATCTGCTAGAGTCTGTACTTGCGGAGGAGACGCCAGTCCCTGAAGACTATGTGTTCTGACAGCTGCATTGAGATCTTGATGTATGTCTCTTGAGGTTTTTTGCACAATGAAAGCACAGGTGAAATTGGTTCTCTGCTGTGTGCAGCTAAGTTGCCCTAGCATTACTAGAGAGATGGTGAGCAGGAAAGATTGATTCTCTGCCACTGTCTCCTCTTCCCATCCCTTCCCTGCTTGCTTCTCCTACCCGCTGCATCTTGTCATAACCCTTCATTGAAATGGACTTTGTTGGGTAGGGTCTGTCCTTGGATTTGTAGCTGAACACAGCAAAGGTCAGACCCTCAGATATTCCACAGTTAAGAACACACTGCTGTTAGAAAAAGAGCTCAAGTTTTTAATCATACAGTCACTATGGCTCAGATCTGGTTGAAAGGGAAATAACTTCTCATTTTTCTGAGGAGAAGTGGGCATAGATGCATGTGTGTGCATGTTTGTGTGCATGTGTTTGTAAGTGTTAAAATTCTTCTCCATTTAATAGCGGTTATGTGAGTTACATCAAGCAGTGCAGTGTTTCCATACCGTGAGACTAACCAGTTTATAACAAAGCTGCAACAATTTGTGGGTCTCGTTATAACAGGACTTGCTTATATAAACTACGTGTCTGATTAACTGCCACTTTGTGTGTCCCACGTAGCCTCGTAAAATGTGTTTGCTTTTCCTCGCAAAACAGAGCAGATCTGCAAATGGGCCTTTTAACTGAGGCAAGTCACTGTCGCTCATTCTGCTCCTCTCCAGCTTCATCCAGGCTTTCTCACTGCTGCTGTCAGCAGTCCTGTACGGTGCAAGTTCAGAAAACTACGTGGCGGTGATGGTGGTCTCCCTGCTTTTGGGATGGGTGAACATGCTGTATTACACTCGGGGCTTTCAACGCACTGGGATCTATAGCGTCATGATACAGAAGGTCAGTACTCGGAAAAGCTTTGTATGAAAAGCTTTTGGGCGTGAGGAACTTGTAGAAGTCCTGCAATTACTTTTCTTCTCTTGGGACCTTGAAAACCATGAATTGAATTAATGTACTGACGAGGGAAGTAAAGAAATTGCAGAAGGCAATTAGATCAGTGTCTTCAGGGAAGTACAATTGCAGCAAACCACTAGTTTGCCATCTTTGAATACAGCGAGAGCAGCTGACGCTTACCTGGTTGTCATAAAAGAACTCAAAACTAGCAAAGCCAGTGCAAGTTCCCTGGAACTGTTATGCTTGGGCTGAGAAGTGCTTCCAGGTCCATAAATGAGTCTGGGACTAGAAAGGCAAGACAAAGCAGGTGAAATGAGGTGCCAGGGAAGATTTCTGACCACCACTTGTGTGAACCCAGTGAAGATAGAAAAGAAAGAAATGCTTGTTGAAGCAACTGGGAGAAAGGCATACCGGGGGAGCTGACATGAAATTAGTTTCAAAGAACCTATTCATACAAACATAACAACAAAGTAGTTCTTGTAGTACTCTCAGATTAAGCTACTGATGATGTTACTTACCTGAGGATGAAATTTAACGTGTATTAGTAGTTTCTTAAACTGGATAAAAGCATTTTCCAACTTGCTTTCAGTATTGTTACTGGGGGTTGGTGTGTGATGCGTGAGAACAGGAGATCATCCTGGTGATTTCATGTGAGATAAAGAATGGCGCTTCCTCCTGATTTGTGTTTCAGACTATCCTGAGAGATCTGCTGCGTTTTCTCTTGGTTTATATGATCTTCCTCTTTGGCTTTGCTGCAGGTAAGGCCTTACTCAGCATTATGTTATAGGCTGGGCTGTGAAAAGTAAATTTTTCTGAGGAGGATTAAGATTCTGTTTTTCTCACAGCTCTGGTTACGCTGATGGGGGATGCTCCTTCGGTCTCTCAGAACAAGTCTCTTGCTCAGATGGAGAGCGCTGGGAGCCATGCTATGTATGGCGGGCTGCTTAGCGTCTCCCTGGAGCTCTTCAAGATCACCATTGGAATGGGCGACCTGGAGTTCCAGGAACATGCCAGATTCAGATACTTTGTCATGCTCCTGCTTCTTCTCTTTGTGATCCTCACTTACATTCTTTTGCTCAACATGCTGATTGCGCTCATGACCGAGACTGTCACGGATGTTTCTGGTTATAGCAAGAGCGTCTGGAAGCTGCAGGTGAGGCACGGTGCTGCTCAGCAGTTATGTTGTGGCCCAAACTCCTACCTGAATCTAATAACAGCAGAGATGACAGCGCCTGTCTTTGTCCCCAGCCCCAGCTATAAACTTCTCTTTTACGTAAATCTGCCGCTCTGGGGGTAAATCCTAACATGATTTTTAGATGTATTTAAAACTCATGACGTTTGCGTGGCTACCAGCCAGTCCAGATCCACGTGCATAAGTAACCTGAGGGAGTAAATAACTGACTGGTACTATTAAGCTAAAGAGCACTTTGGGATTGAGCTCCAAACCGATTTTCTAAGTCAAAGGAGTTTTTGATTGGGGAAGATTTAATTGAAAAGAGGGGCTGGGCTCTGTATGCCCTGTTTTCTCACTGATATGGATTTCTTCTTTCAGAGGGCCATTGCTATTCTAGAAATAGAGAAGGCCTGGCTGTGGCGCCAAGGCGGGAAGAGGAGATCTGGCTGCTTCATGTCAGTGGGCCTCAATAAGAAAGATGAAAGATGGTGTTTCAGGTAAGACAGATGTACCACTACGTCCACCCTAGTAAAGGGTTCCTGTTATTTGTAAGCTGGTAGCCCTGAACCACCATGGGGAAATTCAGCAGTGACTCAACGGAGTGACTCAACCGCTTGTTCCTGAGTACACCCAGATTGGTTGGTGATCGCAACGCTGGAGGTTCGAGAGCTAGCTGAGCCGCCGGCATTATCACCCAGACATGCTGTCACCAAAAGATGTCCTGTTTAGCCCACATCTGTGCCAGTGGTTATGGTGGCAGCGTGCCTGCAGTGATGCTTTCTTTGCTGCTGCGAGCGTAGCCGTGCCCAGGGGAGGCTGGGGGGGGGGGCTGCAGGCTGGGGGCCCCTTTGCTCAGGAATATGCCACATGAGTGCAACGCGAGAGGGCAGCACTCTTCCTCGCACACGGGGCTGGGAGAGGAGACGAGCCTTTCTCCACCCAGCAAACCAAACTGCTGGCAGCACTTCTCTAACTCCAGGGTGTTACGGACTATGGAGCATGTACAGAAAGCGAAATCTTCTCCTCTATATTAAGTATGTTCTCTGGGAGGGACTGGAGCATTTTAAAACAAACAACGTAGACTAACACACAATATGCAAGGGAAGGTATTTACCTTGTGGAGCTTACACTACAGATGATCTTTACTAAAAAAAAAAGCTCTGTAGGGTGTTGTTGCTACAGCCAAACCTTTAGGATTGTGTTGGCAGGATGAGCTGGGTTGGGGTGCTGTGGGACAATGAGATATGGACTGAAATGCTCTGCTCCATGCATCAGTGTCTGTTGCATTTTGTCTCTCCAGAGTAGAGGAAATTAAATGGACGAGTTGGGCAAAGGATGTGGGAGTTCTTAAGGAAGACCCTGGAAACACCAGTGACTCAGAAATAAATCCAGAAGGTAAATTAAATCATGAAGAAATGTCTTCAGTGTCTCTTTAGCTTCCTGCTCAGCAACTGCTCTTGGCATATTATTATGTCTTTAGTAACAGAACTTTTAGACAGGCCAGCTTGCTCATGAAATTGCTTCCACACAGCATCCCTCAAGAGTAGCAGCATCACTTGTGAGCTGAGAAAATAAAGAATTAGAGTAGTATGGACCTGGTCAGAGTTTGGGAATAAATAATGAGAATGGAAGAGATGCCATTCCTACGTACCTCTGGTAGAAATGGGCAGGAAACGCTGCTGAGAAAAGCAAGAGCTGTTCTTCCCTTTGACTCAGTAGCCCACATGCGTGGTGCTTTTTCTCGGAAAGGTAAAATTTAGGCCCACTCATACCGCAAGTGCTAAAATCGCTGGGCTTTTGTAGCACGAATCAGGGCATTAACACTGGCAACTTTGTCAAATTCTGCCTAAGATAATTGTATTTGCTTCCCCGGTTACACCTGGGAAGCAACTCTGTGTGGGAAGATGGAGAGCTGTTACTTTCTTTAGAAATGTTTTGTTGAGCCCAGCAGAGCTCAGGCAGAAGCTCCACCGGATTTAAACACAGCCCCCTGCTCTTGCAGCATAGGTGCTTCCTAGATGTCAGTTTTCTAGGAGTGGGGAGGTTGCAACACTTAATACTCTCTGTTGTACGTTGGGTTTTCCCTGACATGCACTCTTCTAAAAACTGGATCCCTTTGTCAGCTTCCTGCTGACAAAGGGCTGCTCTTTTTATGTCTCCTGCTATAGAGACAAGATCATGGAAACGGATGCCACGGAAACAACTGAGATCAGCTGTTTCAGAGGAGCAGTCACTATTGCAGCCCCAGCTATCAGCAACTGAGATGATGCCTCTAGAGGGACAAACCAGAAATCTTTAGCAGGTTTTCTGGATTGCAGCCTTACTTCCAACTTCAAAGCCGTAGCTCTTCCTATAGCGGCTGGAAGAATTGAAGGCATTATCAGTATTAAAGTGCATTTCATCAGAGACTGCGGTTCAGCCTGTGGCTTCAAATATTTTCATGCACTTTAATCTTCAATTTCCTCTGAAGAAACTATTTTTACTCAACTTTCTGTGCCTAACACTTTCTTCTTACTACGTCTAAAGATACAAGAGCAAGATCATAGGGGCAGTGGGGAGCGGTCTTTAGGAAGGCAGTGCTTTCTGAGCTGTATAGAAATAATGCTGTTTGCCGTAGGGAAGCAAAGGATGGAGTGACCTGTCTAAGAATGGGTTGACTTTTACGGTTTTTTTGGCACAAGAGACTGCCTGGCGGTGCTTTGGGATAGAGTGTTGTAGAGGCATAAAAAGTTGTGAAGGATGGAATTGGCTTCTGTGCAAAACACTGTCGGTGTGAGACATGACAGACGAATATTCAGTCTTCAGTCATCAAGAGCCAGACCAAGTTCTTTGTGTCTGTACCTGCAGTGCTCGGTGTTTAGCCCACATCAGAATTCCCATTTTACAGTATTATAATGAAATCGTTTGCATGATGTGTGCATTTGCTTAAGAGCACAACAGCAATGTGGATTTCCTGGACCTGTAACTTCACACGGTGAATTTCTGAAACGCCTGTCTTTCACAGGTTGCTTTGTCTCTGCAGAAAACAGCAGCAGAATCCTGCATGTGGCTTCTGAGAGACAGATGGGCCAAAACACTTCATGCAGTTAATATTTCTTGTCAGTCTTAGTGGGCATCCTGTCTTGCTGTAAACAATTACAGGGACGTCATTGCTTCTTGTAATGTGCACCCTGCCTCAGGCAGGATGGGGAACATGCTTTAACGTCTGTGGAAAAGAGATAAAAATGAGCTGCCTCACTTCCAGCCTTTATTTAAAAACAACAACATGAATTTCTGTAAACTATCAATATAGCAAGTTTACTTAATAGAAAACATTCTTCCTTGGATGTATTTTCAGGCTCCCTCAAAAGGGAAGAGAAGCTGTGATCAGCATGGACTATAAGGCCTTATCAAATTCCTGATTATCTCTCACCCAGCAAGGTGCTGACCTCACTGCCATGCGAGTGAACTCGTGTTTCTCGCGACCTCATGTCAGTTAATGCAGCCACACCTGAGGCTGTAACAGCCAATGTTGCATTGGATGCATCTTTCGCAGAGGGAATGGCTAGTGATAACCCTGAAAAATCTGCAGACTACAAATGTTGGCAGCACCTGTCACGCAGTAGGGTAAATTATGCAACTCAAGATTTCCTGTCTCATTTCTGCTCTGAGCAAGTGAGGCTAGGAGGTTTCTCTTTTGGAGACAACATCCTGTTGCTTACTATATTCATGGGGCTGGCAGCAAAAGCATTGCTTTTAGAACGTACTCCCTGTCTCTTCAGATGGGTTCTTCCCCTGTGCTGGGCAATTCCCTCTGCCGCTTCACTGTATTGGGTCTCTGAATTGTAACTAACTATTCTCACTCCAGCTTCTGCTGTTTTCTTGCTTTGTGAAGCCTTCAGCTGCTTTTTCCATCTATGGCTTTGTCCTAAGTGTTCCCAAGATTTGGCAAGGTGCTCACGTTGCACAAAAGGATCATCTGGCGTATGGTAATCTATTGCTGTGCTTGGTGCTTTGCTGTGTTAGGGAAACTTTGAGATTCTCAAGAAATGCAGAATCTCATCTGCCATCCCTGCCTGGAGTCTTAATAAACAACAAAGGTGAAATCTTGCTTATTGGTAGTGTTTTTGATAGCTGTGGGCTGTGACAATTTGCTTTCAAGATAACCTGCCTCTTCAGCCATTCCTTGAACCTGCTTCTCTTTAAATCCCTTTTGTAAGCTTGCAGCGTTAATCTTTTGGTCTGCATCAAAAGTGTTCTTAAACCTCTAGCGTCTGCTGTGAAACAGAGCCCTGGCATTCTGTGTGCTTCACAGTCACACCACAGACCACCAGCCCCAGCCCCCTCAAGCTCAGGAATGAAGGATGACGGACAGTAGACAGGGACAGGTACATGCAGCGAACAGATACGTCAGGTCGGTCAGAAGATTTAGCAGTGCCCAGGCTGTTGTGCGGCTCTTTGATGTGCTCTGGAAAAAAGGGAGGTTTCTGAGGAGTTAAAACCTCTCTGCAGTGGGGGGTGAGTCAGCACTGTTGAGATTATCATCAGTAGCCTCCCAGTTTTCTGTATTCTTAATGCAGAAGGCTCCTCTTTGGCTTCAGCATCGGAACCGCTTCCCATTTTGGTCATGTTACAAACAGGAAGGCTGTCTGGGGTCCGTTTTGTGGGATGTCTGCAGTTCCTTGCAAGAGGAAGGACTTGCAAGGTGGTTCATAGCTTTGAAGGCCCAACAGGATTCTGGGATCCACTCTTAATAGATCATAATGTTTTTCCAGGAAACACTTCAGTCATTTACACACAAAATTACCAACAGATGAAGTGCCCTCTCCTTTCTACCTCTTGTGACAGGTAAACCCACCTGCTTGTGAACCCATCCCTTTCCAAACGGGGAGGCTTTGTGGGGGTCTCATCTGAGAAAACAGAAACCTTTCGCAAACATCAGTGAAGGCACAGCTGCAGCTTCTCTCCCCTGCCTACTCTGTATGTACAAGCCACGGAGACTCCGAAGGCCCAGCCACGCCACGAAGAAAAGACACCAGCAGCTCTCATTACTTTCCCTGCAGGGTTATGGATGCTCAAACCCTCGCCTGGGTGATTTGGTCAAAGTTGCTTGGTTCCTGGTGGGGTTGGGAGATGAATGCAGACCTTGTTACTTCCAAACTCTTCCTCCTCCTCTAACTGAGCACACTTCGCCTGGTCATTGCTCCCTGCGGCCTCTCTACTAGGCTCCGAATGCTTCCCACCGCACAGTCATCTCTCTCGCCACTTGTCTGTGTAATATTCATAAAAGAAACTTCATGTCTGGTCTCTGTGGCTCCCAATTCCCCATAAGCTGTTTTCCTCAGGGGTATAGGTGGAAGCAAGACTTTCTTGTTCCTCAAATGGTTCCCACATTTTATTTTATCGTTGTTTTTTTCCCTGTTTTTTTTCAAAGCGTGCTCTGAAGCTGAAGCCAGTATGGGGAGGTGTCTCTGTGTCTTGGCTGATTCCCCCTCTCTTCATCTCTTTGTGACCCCTCTTGCAACCATGCATACTTTCCATTGCCTCTGTAGCTAGCCAAAGGAGTCTTTGAAATGTGACAAGCAAAAGGGCTCAGACAAAGAACAGATGCTTTGTGTAAGTCCACATAAGCTGCAAAGAGCTATTTCTGAAGCGATGCAGCTGGCAGGTTTCTCGGATGGACTTTGCTGTGGCTAGCTGTTGGTTTTCAGTTATCAAGTTTTCTTTGCTGTATTTAAGAAATTTCATTTGTTGCTCTGGGATTAAAATGAAAATAAAAATGGAAAAAAAAAAAAAGACATTTTAAAAGAAAACTGTTCTACTTTGCAACCTTACATCTGCTTCAGCAGCATGAATAAAAGTGGGGCCAGACAGGACCAGGCAAAGCCTCAGAAAGGCATGACTGGCTGCCTCATAGCTGGCACCCAACTGTCACTAAAATCTGAGTGCAAGGAGTGTTTTCTTCACTTCCTCTTTTGACGTCATCTTTTTTCAGTTCGGATTCATGAGATGTGGAGTGCCACAGCATTTCTGGACGGTGAGGACGGGTGTCAAATGTTGTTAAACACAGGGAGTCCTTAGAGGAAGAGAGCTGGAGGTTAGCTAGAAAGCGCCTGTGTGATTTGTTGCACTCTTTTCTGAGAATGCTTGGAAAATTTACACTTTCTGGACAAAGAGAACTGTGTCTCTGGAACAGCTTTCTCGCCCACCCCCTCGCCCCTGCCACTTCAGAAAGGATTTACTGTGCAGTTAACTCGCCTGATTGCTCAGCATTTGCTATTTCAGCTTATGTAGCGCTTGTAATAGCAACACACTGCATCTGAATAATACTTGCTACGCAGTACTCTGACAGTATGAACTATTTGGGAGTAATTCTGTGCGAGTCTGGTCCAGACTAGGGTTAGCAGTGCAGAGAAACAAGGGATCAATAGAAACCAAACAATTCTTGGTAGAGGGGAGAAGAGGTGTGCAGAATCCCTTAATGTACCCTGGGCATCTGCCATAAAACGTCGGTGTTTCTGACTCCGATAATATATAAAATAAGGGGGAAGAACACCAAGCGCTCTCTGTGCGTGCGACAGGGAGAACCTCTGTGCTAAAAAAGTGCTCTGAGGGACATCTGAGAGCTGACACCTCTCTTAAATCCCTGCTGTGGGTTCACTCGAGTCAATCTGTTTGCACGTTTCAATGGGATGTGACATGTCCGCATAGGAAGCACCAAAGGACAAGGTGGACAGTACAAACGTAGACCTTAGTGGCTTTTCCAGACAGATCCTGTTCTTCTAGGTTTGATAAACGTGCTGATGGACAGAAACGGGGACGCTGCCAAAAATGACCTTTCAGTAACAAAAGTTTACCTTTTAGTAGGTCTTTGCATCTGCAGTTTTGTTAAAATGTCACTAGTATACGCCTTGAAACCTCAGTTAGGAAATCCACAGCAGAGTCACTTTGTCTCTGCGAGCACAATGAGACATGCAGATCTGGAGACTCATCAGAGAAAGACAGCAGCTTTTTCCTGGTATCTCCAGTCCTCCTCCTTCCTTCACCTTAAAGCCGGGAACAATGAGATGGCTCCTGTATCTACTCTTCCTAATGAGTGAGTCTCTATATTTGTTTTACCTATGCTAGAAAATAAAAATCAATCCAGAAACAAAGTAATTTCTGGAGACTCAGACTGGTCCCTTAATGTGAGCCAATAAAATAATTCTTATGTAGAAAGGTCAGGGTATTTGGACTTGTATGGGAAGTCTTGAGTTTGTGGTGTGGTTTTTCTACTATTTCAGAGAAATCCATACGTTTGGGTGGAGAGTTTTATGGTTCATCCTTAGTGGGAGAAAAGTGGGTACCAGGTGAAATGCTACTCTCAAATACAAAGCTAACAAGCTATGTTTGGCCTTTTATAGTTTGGTTTTTTATTGTCTGTTCGCTCGTAGTGAAGTAGGTGAGAGTAGAATGTAGGTGATTTTTTTATATTCTTCCCCTTCTTGCATCATTTTAGATACACCTTGGAATGAGCAGAGCGTGCCTTCAGAGGTGTATTTCCCACAAGCTTTTGGCTTGTTGATCTCCTTAACAGGAGCTCTAGAATGTGTAGGATTTTAAAAAAGAAAATTCAGAAGACCTTTATTTGGGAGCAAGTTTGTGTAAATTAGGAAGATTAGAAGGAATGTTTCCTGGGTCTGTATCCACATCATTCTGTCCTGTAGCCTCGTGGGGACAGTTTTGCCATGAATTTGTCTTCTAGCTGCCCAGAAAGGGTAAAGCTCTTGCACTGCACTCCATTAGCTCAGGTGATGGACAGCTGCACTGGGGGTGTTACTGACCCCTCTTCCAGCAACTCCACACATAAATGCTGGTTTGATTCATGGGATAGAATTCCTGTTTGTCTGATTTCCTCTTCGAAAGACTCAATACTGTACATACCTAGTCCATCTGTACAGAAGGAGTATTATTCTTTAAGCATTCGTTTCATGGCCTCACAGACTTCCTGACAAGCTTTATGCTTCCAGAGTGTTCAGGAAAAAATTGTTATTAATTTTATTCTTTTAATGAGATGCCCATCAAAGTTCTTTGTAGCTTGCTTTGCTGTGATTTTAGATTTAACATCAAGATTTATGCTCTACTGTTTTCTTTACTCGGGTTTGACTTCTACATATTGTGGGATGATCATCGCAGTCTGCAGCTCCCTCCCAAGGGGAGGAGGAGGAGGGGCAGGG
Source organism: Phalacrocorax carbo (assembly GCF_963921805.1). Taxonomy (NCBI): domain Eukaryota; kingdom Metazoa; phylum Chordata; class Aves; order Suliformes; family Phalacrocoracidae; genus Phalacrocorax; species Phalacrocorax carbo. The sequence goes on from NC_087529.1 coordinate 2,979,084, forward strand.
CTGGTCTCTGCTCTCTGGTGACCAAGGCCAGGACCCGAGGGAACGGCAGGGAGATGTGCCAGGGGAGGGTTAGGCTGGGCATTAGGGAAAGGCCCTTCCCCCAGAGGGTGGTGGAGCCCTGGAACAGGCTCCCCAGGGAGGCATCACGGCACCAGCCTGGCGATATTCCAGAAGCACTTGGACAAGGCCCTCAGAGCCATGGTGTGAATTTGGGGTGTCCTGGGCAGGGACAGGAGCTGTACTCGATGGTCCTTGTGGGTCCCTTCCAGCTCAGGGCATTCTAAGATGATATGATGTATCATTTCTGCTAATATCTTTCTTCTCACGTTTGTCATTATGCTAGGTAACTCCCAGCTTTGTAAACATAAATCTTTAATGTCTATGTCTACAGAAGTTACTGATGTGTTTTCAAATCTTGACCTTTCTTTATTTGGCTTATGCAAAATTAAGGTGGAATCGTTGGTGGAGGCTTCTATCCTTGTGTGCCTCTGCGGACTTTCCTATCACTCTTCTCTAGCAACCTTTTCTTTTGCATGTGCGGGTTTTGCTGATGAAAGTGGCTGTGCTGAAAAATGTAGCTGTCTGACCTGGTGGGTCTTCGTTATGTGCTTAGAATGAATCTACCCGATCTGTGCTGATCATCTAAATTCTACAGATAGTTTGTCTGTATAGTTCGCTAATTGGCAACACGCGCCTTTTTTCCCCCCTCGGTTCAAGTACAGTGCACTTAATTTGGCAGGATGACAGCAGCAGAACTAAGCAGAGTTGAGGAGCCTCTGGTTCCCAGGGCAAATGCCATCCGGGCGCAGGAATATTCACAAGAGCGAGGTTACCTCCCTGGCTATTGTGTTTGCTTTTTGTTGCCTGCTTGAGAACTGTCCCTTACTTCACAGCCAGTTGAACTTTTCAAGGAGCTTCTTCCAGCATATCTGGAATTCTGGTTTTGTTTTAGAGGAAGTTTGCTGCAAGCCTTTGTAATTACATGGTGTTGTTAGGCTGATGCTCTTCTAGCGGAAACACGCACAGATGCCTCGGAGCATCTCTTGAGTTAATTTAGGCGTTTTAATTGGTAAAGTGGGATTTGCAAAGCAAGGTGGTAGTTCAGCTCTGAAAGGGAGGCATGCCATGCGCCTGGAGTATGGGACATGTTAGGAAGCAGAAACAAAGACTAGAAGTCCCCACTATTTGCAAATTTCATGTCGATGCTCCGATTGTGGTATTTCACTTCTTCTTTCACCTGTGCTTTCATAGCCAGGCTGGGAAATGACATGGAAATGGTTGCATAAGCTCAGATTCAGCTCTGAGTAAAATTAAACCCAGGAAAGACTCTAGATGGACACAAGGACAGAATCTGACCTCTTGTTAGTACATCAGAGGTTATATTGAAAACGCTAGAGTGTGTGTTCAAATGCAGGCTCAACCCACAGCTTCTAGAGTTGGAGCCTGGGCATTCAGAGCGAGGATTTTAGACCAGAGCAATTTGTAAAATTCAGGTTTTGGGCTTTTCTTTTGCTCTAATTCCAAACAGGGACAGAGTTTGTGATCGGAGTCACTTGCGCTTGTTCCTGAGATTAGTGTGAAGTTTTCAATGTTGTCGTGTGATTGAGAGAGCTTTGGTGCTACGGTACAGCTCAGTGCTTGAATTTACAGCATTTGTCATAGTAGCACGCCTTTCGTGCATCCTACTTTGTGACATTTTCAGTCTGTCACTTCGAGTCAACTATATTTATCTTCCCAACCTGTGCATTTACTGAAGTGTTAACACACTTAAATGAATCAAGAGCTGAGGTGTTAAGAGCAATAAGGGTTGGCTTTCCACAAAGTCTTACAGCTAAAACACCAATATCGTCCCCTCTCTCGTAGTCTGCCTTGCAAGAAGGAAGTGCATTCATGAAAAAAAAAAAGGTACCTTTAAGATTCAGTTACTGCTCTGTGAAAAATGGGTAGTTTTTTTTTTTCTGATGGTTGTTTTATATCTGTTCTGAGAAGTTATTGGACTTTTAGCAGAGCTGCATCCTCAGCAGAGTATCCATCACATTTGGCACCAATTTGCTCCCTTACTACCAACCTTTGAGCTTTTTTTTAACGTCCCACAAAATCGATGTCCTCCTCTTCTTACCAGGTTTATAACAATGTCATTCTTGTGGGGAACAATCCCTGCTGCTACAGAACCTGCTTATTCTTTAATCTAATGGGTTTCAGTGTCCTGGTCGGTTGAATATCAGCTTTACGAGAAGTGAATCCCGTGGTGCCACCCCAAAGTGGCACACCACTTGCACAAGCCCTGGAGTTTGTATCCTCTCCTGCCTAAGCGCCGACTTGTGAGCTTCGGCTAGTAGGAGTGTTTTGTCATATCCAAGATGAACTTTCATAACAGAACAAGAGGACTTGCATTACTTTATTTTTCATTAGGCTGGGCAAGAAAATCCTTTGCTAATCTAAATCAGTGAAATCTCCATAGCTTGGTATCTCCCTCCCGCCAGCTGCCTCTGCTGTCGTGGTGGGCAGGGTTCAGGGGTAGTTGGCTCAAGAGCCTGTTAACTATGACTCTACAAATCCCAGCCTGCACTCATTTATTTATTTGTTTTCAGTGGTCAAGTCCTTGAGGAGCTTTAACGTTGACACTGGCAAGACGTGGATCACACCACACACAGCCTCTTTGTTGTGGCCCACGGTTCGTCAGCACTCGGATGGGAACACAACCACGTAAGGAACACAAGAAATAAAAACACACCCAGACTTCCCAGGTCTTTATAAATTAGTGTGGTCTGAAGTCACATAGCTTCTCACTTTCTACAAAAGTGAGCGCAGGTTTGTCTGCTTGGGACCCAGAACTGTTACTCGATTCTCAGGAGCTGATGAGCTGTGTTAGGGCTTCATCGGTGTGAGGTGTACATTGTCAGCCTGGGAGTCTTCACGGTGCTTCTCCCCTCACCCACATCTAGGTCATGGCACTGTACAGAAAGGATGCCTGCTCATTTCACCAACGGGCAGAAACGAGTAGCTGGGTTTTTGCAGTACTTCCTGGCATATTGCATCGTTTCCAGGGCTGCAGCAGTCACGGCACCCACTAGCTGTAAAGAGTTATGTTGTGAGGTTGGTCTGAAGACCATAAAGAGCCGCAAACTGCTATATTTTGACTATTGGGTCTGTAGGGGAAGAGGAATGGATGGCTCAGCTGGTGAATAGAAGCCAACCACAAGTGGTTGCTGCAGAGGTATTATGCTGAGCAGATTGCTCAGGCTGTGTAGCAGACAGCATATTTTAAGTTTCAGAGTAAAGAAACTTTTCCACCCGATGACCAGAAATTGGCTGATTCAAAGAACAGTCTCCATTTCACACAGCAGTGCTGCCATTTCCTAGCATGGAGGTTGAACTTTCTCGCTGCGCCTCCAGCCTCCCTTTACCTCCAGTATTTTATGGGCAAGGCACTTCCAGGCCTCTTCCTTGGTCTGGGATAGCTCTCTTGTTTTCGTAGTTCAGATAATGGGAAGAATGATGATTTCTAGGAGAAAATAAGTGTTTTCCTCTTAGTGGCTGATTCAGCTCAAAACCACACTGGAGTCCAGTTAATTAGGAGACATTTTCAGAGTAATGGGTGGTCACCCTGGCACGCAGATGGTTGTTTTGCACTGTACTGCCAAAAGACTCTGCCTGATTGTGCCACCTTCCCTCTTTTCTACCTTTTTTTCTTGTTCTATAGGATTTTGGCTACTTCCTCATCAGACAAGGGGCTGGGCAGGCTGAGGAAGTGCACTGTTTTGCAGGAGGAGATCCAGTGCCAGGAGATACCTCTGCGAGGTACAGTCCCGCTTCTCCTTCCCAAGACTCGCTTTGCCATGGGCACGAGGGGTTGCAGAGGCTGGCTGTTTCAGAGAGAGCCGGGCATGCTGCTAGGTCCCATAGATCAGTGCTTCACAGAGAGAAATGCAGATCCACGGTCCCGGTGGCTGGGAGCGACGTGCCTGGAGGCTGTAAGACCTTGTCTGCTGCAGCTTAATTCTTCACCTCTGTTGAAATACAAGGCAAAGGTTTTTGTTTCCGACATATTCATTACTGCTCGAGTTGCTGATAACATTAATTCTGAGTCCGCCTTGTAGAAGAGCAGATATAGCTGACCTCAGTAGTTGTAGCCTTTCTCTGTATTTATTCTGTTTGCACAAGGCTGACAAGTACCATATCCATTTTAATTCTGTTCTCCTCCTTCTTCATTCATTCAATCATTCATTCAATTTCAGGAAAGATTAAAGGCTCCAGAAACGTCCAGGATGGTGGCATAGCTATTGACAGCAATTCAGATTGGATCCTGGTAAGGGACTGAAAACATCCGTGGCTGGGAACAACTGTATTTTTCCAAAGTGCTGTGTATTTTTGCTGGGAAATGCAAATGAGCAGACTTAACAGAAGGATGAAGGCTAAAAGCTCTTGGCTGGATGCTGGCTGGTTGGAAAGCCAGCTGGTGCATTGCCAGCTTGGGGGGAAACTGAGAAGGGCCCTTCTCATCGGCTGAGGACTGCAGCGAACCTTGCACTTCACTGCAGCCACCCCCACTCACAGGCAAAGGGAGGACTGGCAGAGGAGGCTTAGGAGAGCTACCAGTTTGGAAGCTAACACCTCAGTCTGGTGAGCCCCCAGCCCCACTCTTTGCCTCAGCTCAGGGCTGAAGTCTGGGCTGACCTGATGTGGCTGGGGTCACATCAAGGAAGGAGCTTTTTTTACTCTCGCTGGGAGGCTTTCAGTGCTGTGCAGGGAATGCTGAATGTTTGCCAGGTAGCATCTTCAGGTATCCTCTCTCTATGGCTTTGTTCGTCATTCACTAGCCTTCCCCACCACCCCCACAGGCTTGCCTGCAGAAGAAGCACCGCCGAGCCTTCGCCACTACGGAGGACATGAACGGAGTCTGTACTCTGCTCACCACCAACTTACGCAGCTCAGCTTTCCTCAACCTCACCAAGATGGGTACAGCAGCAAAGCCGGTGCCTTTGCAGAGGGGCAGAGACAGCAGCACGAGGCTCTGCTCTAACAGCAGGGGCCTTCGAGTTCCTAGCCAGCAAGGACTACAGTCCACTGGGAGAGACTAAACATTGAATTTTAACAGTATTATAGTGACTTCAGCAGGGTTACAAGGTTCAGCCTTGAAGACTAGCACGCAGCAGCAGGGATTTTCTGTGGTGGTGTCCTATGCATCTAAAAGATCCAGCTCTTAAGCCAGAATTTTGAAAAGCATTGACATTCTTAGTTGATGGATGTGACAAACGTCCACTGGGATTTTTAAAGGTGCCTGGACACTCAAGGGTCTTGCTTCCAACTTACCTGGGCTATTGGGCAGGTAATCAAGGGAGCAGAGAGCTGGTCTGATTGTCTAGCCTTGCTCTGCTTCTTTCTGTCACTGCAAAGAAGCTGAGAAGTTTAAATCAGACACCTAGATGGTCTTGTGCCATCTTCAGTTGTCTAACTGCTATTAACAGTCTGATCCTCAGGTCTTCTGCAAATTTGGGTGGAAACAGATCCTGAGTTTAAGGTGTCTTAATTAGAAGAGTATTTTCAAAAGGTAGAGTGTATTTTGTTTCTTTCTTTGTAAATTCTCTAGTTGAGACCAAATTAACCAGCATTCCAAGTAAAAACAGCAGAGAGAAGATTACTGACACCAGCAGCTCTGTCAGCACAGACACCACCAGCGCTTGTGGTGAGCTCTTTGGCAGCGTGGGGAACAACCACATGTGCAAAGGTAGGTACTGCACATGACCAAGCAGTACTTCCTCCTGTATTAGCTGAGTTTGAAGCTGCTTGCATTCATCTGGTGAGGAAAAAGCCTGAGATTGTGAAGGTTATTCGTGATGGCAAATTTCAATCATTTTTACAGTCATCATTCACTGAGATTTTTTTAAAAAATAAAACCTGTCGCTACAGTGTAGACCACATGATGAGCTAGACCTGCTTTTGGGATGACTGCCTGGTGCTGTAGCCAAATTTTTGGTTGTTAAATGATACATCAATATTCTTGAACTCTTGCTAAATGTTAGGCTGTTTAGGTGTCCCTTCCAGTGCGTTCTTACATTTAACTGCATTGACAGAACTGGGAGCAGAGATTGCTGTTATTCTGGGTGGATCAGAGAACACCGAGCCAGATGATTTCCAAAATGCCAAGACATCTGTCCTCAATATGATGAAGTCAATGTGGCAGAAATGCTCAAAGGTATGTGAACCCCCTCAGGGTCTCATAATCTGATAGGCAGATCAGAGATCTAATGACGAATGGAAAGCCTCCTGGTTCACATAATTATTGCTTTTTAAACTTCACAGTGATGCTGGTAGTAATTCTGCATATTCTGCTGCAAGAGTTTAATGTTAGTGAGCCAAGGAGGAGGAGTAGCTGGAGAGGGAAGTCAAAGAGCTAGGAGTGGGTTTTCATGCCAGAAGCACGCTTAGATATTTTACCAATAAAAACTCTCGGGCACCTTGAAACAGTACACACAAAAATAAGGAGTGAGGCTTATAAGCCGTTACTTTAAATGATTTAAATAAATCTGGGCATAAAGTGAGGCTGAGCCATGTGATCACAAAAGGTCTAGCCAGGTAGATAAATACAGGAAATTCTGACAGAGAAATCATTGTCTTGAGCCAAAGAAAATGAAGTCAGTTCTTGGAGCTGATCCAAAGGGGATCGCCAGAATACAAATGTGTGATGGAGACAGAGGGGTAAAGACTGTTGATCTACCCATTACTTGGTACTCTAAAGGACTTAGGGATCCTGCCTTAGATCTTGTCTAACCAGCTCTGGCTTTGCCGTCTGCTTTCTCCAGATCAGGTTTGCTGTGGTGCAGTATGGAGCACAGATCCAAACTGAACTGAGCCTGCGAGAAAGCTGCGACAGACTAACTGCTTTCTTCAAAGTCCGAAACATTAAGCAGCAGAGCTCACGGACTGACATTGCAGCCACGCTGCAGCATGTGTTGTGAGTTCACGTGTCTCAAGAAGACCCAGGAACACTCAAGTGGTTGTGTTTCGTGTGCATCAATCCAGCCTCCTGTGTCTCCTCTCTACTCTTCTTTATCTCGCACCCTTGAAGCTCTCACCTTTCCAAAGCTTCTCTTAGTGACAGGCTCTGCCAGCTGAGGCCTGTGAATGAGTCTGTCTGGGGAACCATCAGGTACACAAGGAGAAATTGCCAAGAGGCAAAGCATGAATCCTTCCTGGCTGACACAGGGGCCTCAGAATGAAAATTCAGTCACCTGGGTCTTGCTTTGAGCATGTGTTTATTTGTAAACCTAAGGCCTTCCCATCTTTTTCACTGATCTGCTGCATCTCTGGGAACCATGCTTTCCCCTCTTCTCTCCCTTTTCTTCTCAGTAGCATGACTCTAACATACTGACCTGCACTGTAAAAATGCCCCATATGCTGCTTGTGAAAGTGCTTGTGAAGTCAGAGCTACCGGCTGGGGACAGACAGTGTCCCTGGAAGGCACAAATCCTTGTGCGTGTGAATGCACACGTTTCTTCTGCATGTCTGTACTCTTGTGGGCTGAGAGCTCAATGAACATCAGCACCCTGCCACCAACACTGATATTTTTAGCTCTGCAGGTGTGGCTTGTCCCATAAAACACCTGTAGGCTTCTGTTTCCACAGGGATAAAGTCTTTGATGAAAGCCGTGACTCCAGCCGGACGGGTGACAAGATAATCATTGTCATGGCATCGGGGCAAGTGTTTCTGGAAAACCATAGATTGAGAAATGTGATGAACTCCCTGAAAGTGGCTATGGTCAAAGTCTATGCTCCTGGGGTGAGTGGCAAGCACCATCAAAGCATGTATATAGAGGAGTGATATTTCCATCTCATGTGTTTGCTCTTATGCTTTAGCGGTGGGTGGAAGAAAAAGTAGTCGTGCATTAGACATGCAGGATGTCCAATGTGAGGTGCCCTGGCTCCCTTGATTCACTCAGGCCTCCATCTTCTTGATGCCAGAGAGCTTATTTTGGGTGAGATTAAGGAATATGTCCTAGAAACAAAAATGCTTAAGTTGTATACATCTTGTGGCTCTAGAGTTTTTATTAGCTCCCCCCCAAATAAGGACTTTCTCTGGAATCTAGGATCAGGGTTGCTTTACCAAGCTTTCAGGAGACTCACTCCTTTTTCAGGGCTTTCAAATTTTTAATGGCAGTTTGGGAATTTGTTGGGTTTTTGTCTGTGTATAAAATGTGTCCAGTCTCCCCATCTGATGGCTTTTCTCCCTAGATTGGAGAGTTCATTAGCAACCAGTGGGTCCCAGAAGAGTTGCAGGAAGTCGGAAGTGACTGGTTCGTGCTTTCCACATATGAAGATTTTGACAGTTTCCTTGCAGAGTTGGAGAGAGGGACTCTGAGTGATTCAGGTAGAAGAAATCCTACTCCTGACACATCTATCTTCTCTGTAGCTTACAGAGTGGATCTGTGATCATGGATTGTTTCATTGCTTAAGGAATGCAAACACATCTCCAGATCTTACCTGTTCTCGTAATCACTTGCCCAGCCACAGCAAAACAGATGACAGTGATTGCTGTCACACTAGTAACAGTCCTCAGCCAGCCGCTGGCAGGACAAGAGATCATGTTCTGTATCTGTGACCTGAGCCGTAACATCAGGACAGAACTAGGTGCTTTACAGTGCACCCGCTCACGGCACGCTCAGTGTCTCTGTTACGATGCTTACGCTTCTGGGTGCGCTCAGAGCAGTTTATTCCTACTGAACTGGAGCTGTAGTTTTCAGATGCAGTCCTGACCCCCCCCAGCCTTCAAAACTCACAAATATTTCCATAGCACCTGTAGTCTTGCGCCTGAGAGCAACGCTGACTGCAGGGACGAGGAGGGGTTCAGCTGCCAGGCAGCAAGGCGCAGGCACGCTGCGTAGGCAATAACACATGGTTTTCGTTCGCCTTTTGCTTTCTCTTCCACTGTCCTGTCATCTTTGCTCAAACTTGTTTCCTGTTTCAGCTGAAAACATTCCAGCTGAAGCACCAGAGCACAGAAACACTAATGACCGTGGTGATGGCAAGCTCCCTTCCTGGATGGAGGAGGACAAAGAGGAGGAGGAGGAAAATGGCTTGCGTACGTGGTGAAGAATCTTTTAAGAGAATCATGCCATGGACTGTCGTGGCTGACAGAGTCTGGGGGGGTTGCTCTGCCGTGAGCTGCCAGACCTGAGCTGTAGCTCCTGCTGAAATGACAGCTGGGCGGTCGTGGTGCAGTTCAGTTGCTTGTTCGACTGACGTCACTTGTGCGTTGATTAATAACACTTGATAAAGAACCTGGCCAAGACTGCTGACTGACGCCTTCTCGTTCTTTTACTTTCCATATCCTGGGCAGCTTCTGGGAGAGAGATTGCTTTTATTCTGGATGGATCAGGGAGCATTGAGCCAGAGGATTTTGAAAGAGCAAAAGCATTCATCCACAAGATGATGAAAACACTGTATCAGAAGTGCTTTGAGGTACTCTCTTTCTTTAGCAGGCTTAAAGTGCGGAGTGTGCTGTGCTTTATTTAAGCTGCCTCTTCACCAGAATTTGGGGTTATGCAGGCTTGTTTCCATTAGGATGGAAAAGCACTTCCACAACTTGCATGTATTCTCGACATAATTTTGCTTACGTCTTAGCAGTACGTTCCCAGCCTTGATCCCAGGAACATGTAGATATAAAAAGTCCGATTTGTACGCTCAGAAATCCCTAGCTTTCCTACGCTGCTGTGCTTGGAGCCCAGCGAGAACCAGCTCTGCTTTGTGTAAGGTGACAGGCATAACTTTTCTCTGGCGTCCTGTTTCTATTCCTGTATTGTAACATTTCTACCTGCAGTCACAGAGGCGCCAAGTAGACTGCCTCTTCAGCCAGGCACCTTACCTGCCTCGCTAGCTCCAGTCACGTATTCTGCAGGAAGGGACTCTGCTGCTTTCTTGGCTGAGGCTGAAAAGTGTGATCCACACACTGACTCCAGGAAAATCTTTGTCTCTCAAAAGCTCCAAGTGTCAGCATATTTGAACTTGTTATTTGCATAGCGGAAAAAAGAAACGTTACATGATGTGTTGTGCAAATGCAAAATGAAGAAACGTTCCCATTCTCCAGACTGTCTTTGATAATCAGGTCATCCTGGAATCAGAGTTCTCCAAGGAAGGACAATGTGCAGCAGGGAGCAATGAAGGAACAATTCAGTAATGTCACAGATAATCCCCCCTCCCTGCTGCACATGGGCCAAACACAACAGGAAAATGCAAGGACACAGAAACAATTCAGTGTTCCCCAAAATAATTTTCCTCTCTATACTGATAGTGCTTTCATTTTCCTCAGCTATAATACACTTAAAATGTTACTTAAAATGTAATTAATTTAATTAAACAATATCTGTGTCTGCAGTAGACGTATTTAAAAGCCACTTTCTCCTGAAAAAAAATCTTCCTTTCTACCTAGTCTGGCTAATGTTTCTGTTGGGAGTTCTGGACTAGTTGGTGCAGAGAACCCTTTCTCTGAGCCAACAGTTGTCACAAGCGGGTTCTTATCTGCTGCTTCTTTCCAGTGCAATTTTGCAGTGGTTCAGTATGGGTTTGAAATCAGAACGGAGTTCGACCTGCGAGAAAACTGGGATCCTCGTGCCACCCTCCAGAAAGTACTTGATATTGTGCAGGTGTGCAATGTGACAAAAACAGCATCTGCCATGCAGCATGTCCTGTAAGTAACAAAAATAGAGCACAAGAAGTGAAGGGGATGAATCTCTGGCATTTCATGAGTAAGGGAGAGGGACTTCAATGGACATTAAGGTCCTGAAACCAGTCATTTATCTGGCAATGGTTGAATGGCAGGCAGCAGTTCCTATGCCGTGTTTTAGAGGGTTATAAAAGCCAGTTATTGGTGCCTAATTATTGGTGGGGGGGTGCTCAGGAAGCAATAGAAAGGGAGGAGACAGCACCTGGTATTTTTAAGATGTGTGAATATGAAAGAAATTCTCTTGCCTCCTTGTTGTGACTGTTAGTTGCAAGTGCATAATTCAGCAAGTCTCTTCCTCCTATCCCAAGGTAAGAAGCTTCAACTTGCATCCCAAGTTCTTTGTTTTGATGTTTTACCAGGGATTCTATCTTCAGTGAAAGTCATGGGTCCCGCAAGGATGCAGCCAAGGTCATGATTGTGCTTACAGATGGGGAAATACTCCTGGATGAAATGAACTTGACAACAGTGATAAATTCACCCAAAATGGCAGGAATTGAGCGCTATGCCATTGGGGTGAGTTGGGAACATACTCGGATCGTGTCTTCCTTCCACATCTTGGTAGCATCAGGGGCAGAGAAAAGGAGAAACTGATCCATGCATGGTTCCAGTAAATAAGGGAAGAGGCAGGTATAAAATAAGGAGGAGAAAGGTAAAGCTATGGTATGAACTGATACTCTAATCTATGTCGTGTCAATTATATGCCCATGTTTGTTCCTTCCTACACCTACTACGTTCAGCGCCCTGTATCCACTAACTCTCAGGCTTCTCAGAACACAGTTGTGCTGTCAGTAGATCAGACCATCTCGTTCTTCCTTGTACAAAGTTTAGAAAATTCTTTCTAGAATGACTGAATACAGCAAATTACTTAACCTCAGTCAAGTCTAGCTCCACAAAGTGTGATTTATGTTTCCTTCTCCAGGTTATTGTGGAAAGTGTCAAAGCGATGAACAAAAATTAAAAGGTTTTCTGACCTACCCACCCCAGGAGAAACCAGCAGAACCGAGGGGTTGTTGTTCCTTGCTTGTTATCAACTGCAGTCCTCCTGACTCAGAACTAGCCAAAAATTTAAAGCTACCTTCTAGATGAAGTGCATGCTTAAAAATTTAAGTTTTTTAGAACAAAACTTCTGATATATTCTTAACTTGGCCAGCAAATTAGCCCGTGTGTTAGTTTGTCAACAAGGCTTTGTCCTGAAGTCTGAAGTTTGGTTTCAGACTTGCTGTATGTCTCCTCAAATAATCTCTCTGCCACCTCTCTCCATTCTTTCAGGACAGGGAAATGAGTTTATGATGTCTTGTAACTTGTTGATTTCCAAAATTAATTGTTGGGTACAACAAAGGTATATACACCGAATGCAGCGTCAGCTGGTTACATGAAGAGGTTTTGTAAAGGTTTGGCTCCAGGAGACACTGAGACTGCCCAGTTCATTGGGAAATTGCTATTTCTGGGCTTACACATAGTGGCTGAAGCTGAGGTTTTTACCACAAACTGTTGAATGAAGTAGGTGGGGGTAAGGAGGCGCTAAACATTGCTTCTTTTGATTGATTTGCATCTCTTCTGCAGGTGGGAGATGCCTTCAAAAAACCAAAGGCGCTAAATGAATTGCGGCTAATTGCATCTGGTCCAGATGACACTAATGTATTTCAGGTGACCAATTATTCAGCATTAGATGGGCTGCTTTCAACCCTGCAGCAGAGTATTAGTGGTATAGAAGGTAAACAGCAATCTTTCTATTTCATTAGTACCTTTTAAGAAATAAGGAGAAAGTGGCTTACCCTGTTTCTCTGGCATCCTCAGGTACGCAGGGTGATGCTATGGAATATGAGCTCGCACAAGCTGGTTTCAGTGTGCAGATCTTGGATAAGGTAAGTGGTCTGCATTTAACCCTGCTACATGGTTTTGTGCTCTGCTGCTGCTTCGATACTTGTAAGGATTCAGGAGGTCTCGCAGAAGACATTCTGGTGGTACAGAAGTGTGATACCTATGTAACCAAATCTCCTTTGCAAGCCACTGCTTGCTTTGAATGTGTCAGATAAGCAATAAGTATCACTTTTAGGTATTTTTATTAAGTCAGTAGTGAATTTTAATCCCATCCTAAAATAATCTCATGTGACCCCTGTTCTAACCACTGGATCTTTTTTATTCCACTGGGCAAAAGAGCTATCTCCAGTTGACAGCTTTGATTTTGCTAGCATTCACATCTCCAGTGCACAAGTCAGGGGCTCCATCATGTTGCAAATAAAATAATTCTGCTCTTTTGGAATCCTCTAGCTTAAAACCCTTGTCTGTCCAGGACAGGAACAATCTCTGTCCTTGTCGGGAGGGGGAAATAATGGATGCTGAGGAGGCTAATGAACACTCAGCAGCCTCGGCTGCAAGGACAACACTGATCCAGTTTTGCAAAAGCCTCGTGCAGTAAGCTGGGAGACGTGCAGCTGCTTCTCTCATGCTGGACAGCCTCCTTGTCTTCAATATCTGGCAGGAGCTGGTAGAACTGCCCAAGCTACAGGGTCCAGGAAAGGGCGCAGGAGTTGTAAGCCAGAAAACATCGCTCCTTGCTAAACCGCTTTGCAGCATGCTAGAGGCAATTGCCCTGTGTTCACCTCTTCTAATTTGCAGTGTGTTCCTTCTGCAGCAAGTCTTAATGTTAGGGGCAGTGGGGGCCTTTGACTGGTCTGGTGGAATTCTGCTGTATGATCTGGCAACCAAGACTGCTGTTTTCCTGAATGAATCTAAAGAAGAAGCCCAGAAAGCAAAATACAGTTACCTAGGTAATGAGCTTGCCCCTCTCTGAGATCAAATGACAACCTGACCGTGGTTTTGCTTTGTTTGTGTTTGGTGCTGTATGATGACACTGATAGCATTTACCTGAAGAAGGCCACCTCCTGCAGCATCTTACTGGATTTTGAATATTTTCTCTAGCAGGGAGAGAGATTCTGATGAAAACACTCTCCGTCTCCTTATTTTGGGGAAGATATGACTTGTTTTCTCCTATGAGTTATGATGCCTTGTGATATTATTCTGTTAACACACGCCATTGGGTTTCACTGTGTAAGAATAGTTGCAATGAAGGGCATTTTTGAGAGCAGATAAGGAGAAACATTTCACTTGTTGTGAGTGTCTGGAGAAGAAATAGCATGTGAATCAATACTGTTCTTGGCTTGGTGACAAATAAAGCCTTGCTTATTCACCCCAGTGCTTTATGGCCTCACGAGCCCCGTATGTCCCAACTGTAGCCTTGGCCATAAAGTCTTACCAGGTAATATGAGGCGCTGTGGACTGTTTGTGCCAGGATGAGCTGCCTCCTATTACCTCCCTCTTACAGAAGCCACATGACAGATCTCTCTTTGCTTTCTATATGGGATATAGCATTTTGTTCGCTTCTGTCAAGGGTGATAAACCTTCCAGCTTGCAGCATAATAATTATTAAAAAAAAGTGTGCATGTTGGACAATCACTCAGGAGCTGTGACAAATGCTAAGAAAAGTCATCAAGAGTTCAAGCATATTTTTCAGAGCAATAATTCATTCAATTACCCAACAAGCTACTAAGAGGGGAAAACCTCAGCTGTGCTGGCTTTTCTCTCAGAAAAGTTCCCTGCTATTTCCTAATCAATATTTTATTGAGATGGTCCGTCATCAAAACCATGGGCCACAACTAGACATGGTGCGAACTCTTGGATCTCATTGAATATGTAGGTCCATGTCTCAGTCCAAACTCTGGGCTCTTTCCTCTCGGCGCAGAGTACGGTACTGATAACGTTTGCTGGTTTTGCTCCTTGTGTGACTGCACCAGGATACAGCGTGGCAGTGGTACGCACAGAATACGGACCCTTGTACGTGGCCGGAGCTCCACGGCACAGCATGAGCGGGAAGGTGCTGGTGTTCCAGGACAGACACTTAAAACAAACCCTGCAAGGAGAACAGGTACGGTGCTTCACTCACCCGGGGTTAGCCAGGTCAGTGGGGCTCAGGTGGGCTGCACACACCTCGTTTGCTCCAACGGCAGCTGCATTTTCTCCTCCAGGCACACTTAGACCCTTACACAAGCATCTGATGTAGCCAGATATGGATTACGCAGGCTTTGTTCGCTCCGTAATGCTTTGGGAATGTCAGAAGAAATCACGAAATTAGGAAAAAGACTGGGAAGAAATTTAGCTAATGGGGTTGCACTATATTTGTGTTCTGTTCTCATGGCTCCTGGGGAAAGAGGTCGTCAGCTGTGGCATTCTTTTTCCTGTCAAATTGTTGAGTAATGATTTTGTTACTGCTAAACTGGTTACAGGATCTGTCCCTAAGGATGGTTGTAATAAAATAAATCATAGGGCAGTGATCCACATATAAGTAGATATGCGATGTTTTGTTCTAAAAATTGCTGCAAAGGACACTAATTCTACAAAGCTATATAAAGTGAATTCCAGTGAAAGAGCTGCTTGTCTTTTTCTGGAGCACAGGTTGGCTCTTATTTTGGCTCCGTGCTCTGCCCAGTTGATGTGAACCACGATGGGGTGACAGATCTTCTCCTTGTTGGAGCTCCATTTTATCACATTCGAGGGGAAGAAGGAAGGGTTTACGTCTATCGCCTGGAGACAGAGGTAAAAAACACTGGTAGCGTAAACACTCCATGTTGGGGATTTTCCAACCATGCCTAAGTAGTGACAAATAAAACATTCCTCCTTTGTGCTCTCACTGAATGTGCTCTCCCTGTATGGTAGAGGACTGCAGCATCCAGCGGTGCTGTCTTAGTCGTTAGAATAGAAAAGAGGAACAGAATGGGTTTCTTTAGTTATTTCTAAGGTATACTCTTATCACGGTGTGGTAAGAGGAAAAAAAAATCATATCTTTTGCCTGTACATAGTCAATCTGTTGGTGCAGACCTTGCTCTGCCAAGCAGTGCTCTTCTCGCAATAAATGTGTGCGTGGGTAGCTGCTAAAACTTTGCTTCCTGGGTCTTGTAGAAAACAAAACGTTTTGTGGGCCTAGCTGCAGGATCCATTACACAATATGCAGGATAAAAGGTAATTGTGTCATTTTGAATGAGAAGTGAAGTTTAACAGCAGACCAGGAGAAGCCCTCTTCGGTGTGCTGCTAAGATTTGCTCAGGGCATGCACAGGATGGTTGGAAGCAGGAAACAACAGTCTGGGCACGTTAGAATTCAAATAATGTGCACCCTCTTGTGGCTTATTTCTGTAGTAGGGTGGAGAAGATGGGATGGTTTCTGTTGTGAAACAAGCTGGGGGACAAGTCAACCTGCTGTTGAGTTAAATACAGTGCCTCGTGTGCCCGCTTGCGCAGGGCTGTCCGGAGACACTGCTTCTGTGGGAGAATTTGCATGCTCTCGATGCAGAAGGATCAGGCTTTTGTTCTGAGAGTCAGCTGGTACCTAGAACTTCTTATTACATTGTTTAGGGCTTTATTGTTCACCTTTAAGCATTAGAAGTGTGCAGTAATATTTGGTTTTTTGGTTTTTTTTCCCACGTGAGAGCTACCTGTCCTACATTTGCTACAAACAGATTTCCTTCCTGGTTATTTTTCAGACTGGTTCATTCACCATGAAAGGACACTTAAATGTGCAGGTGACCTCTCCTTTGGCAAGGTTTGGGTTTACGGTGGCCAGCATTGGAGACATCAATGGGGATGGATATGAGGATGTTGCTGTTGGAGCCCCGCTTGAAGATCGGATTTCACACAGTTCCTCTTTTGGCAGCATTTACATCTTTAATGGTGATAAAGACGAGATCAGGAGCGCTTTTTCTCAAGTACGTGTCTTGTTGGGAATTGCCTCTGCTACCCCCTGAGAGGGAAAAGCCTGTGTTTTTGTAGCAAGAGGCTGGGAGGAAGGACTTCCACATTTCATTTGCATCGATAGGTGAGAAATTTGCATGTCAGATGGTTTATGTGACCCCACAGATTTCTGCAGCAGAGCTGCGCCTTAACTGCGATAATTCACCTGTCCGCTTAGGCAGGGGAGCTGGATTCAGGTGCTGCCTATAGAACAGCACAGCCTTTTGCAAGCCTGCCACCCATTACAGGAAACTAAGAGTCAGTGTTTTGCATTTCACAAGTGTTACAAAATCACCTTTACAGCATCCTGGTGAAAAGAAGTATGTTTCCCAAAGGGCAGCGAGAGACCCTGACTTATATTTGTTGATGTTCCCCCCTTTTAGAGAGTAAAAGCCTCTGAAATTTCTCCAGGACTCCAGTATTTTGGACAGTCCATTGGTGGTGGCTTTGATTTCACTAACGATGGCCTCCAAGATATTACAGTAGGATCACTGCAGAACGTGGTTGTGCTCCGGTAGGTAACAAGCGCTACTTTTCAGTGTGCTGGGGAAAGGCTTCAAAGACAAATATAGAATCTGTGTTTCATGCACTGTGTAATGATTCTATTTTTAATTCAGCATCAGAGGGACATAAAAAATATTTCCCAGTGCTAGAAATTTATAGAAAATGTGAAGCCTTTAGTTGAAGTTGCAAAGACTTTTGCCTTTGTATGTCTAAAGCTTTGAACAAGTATGAGGTGCTGAACATGAACCGATTAACACAGATCTAGGTCTAAGATGACCTTGATGTCTGCAATTCAGCACTGATAATGTGCGTCACTTAGAGAAAGAGAGAATTTCTTGACAGACTGTACCTCATTTCAATGAGACATCTGGTAGCTGAGTGACCCTTGGAGTTCACAGAGGCTAAGGCATGGCAGATTTAATTTTGTTCTTGCATTTTTTATTTGAAAACGAATTGTAGATAAAGAGAGAATTTGAACAGCTAGATAACGTGTTTATCGAATGGAAACATAAACACTGTGTTTCATTCTGCAGCTGTGGCCATATTGGTGTATTTTGGCTGTCTGTTCCTTAAGACTCTTGGGATTTTGTAGGTTCTGAACGTTCCCAGCAAAAACTGGAACTTCTGTAAATAGGCCAGCTTGGTCCAGGTGAAATACCATGGAAATACTGAGCGGTTCTTATTCATGCTGCCAGGCTTTCTGAAAACATTTTTCCTGTGATGTTTCAGTTCAAAAATTTATATTTGATTCTGTGCCTTGTCTGTTCTTCACTGACTAGCTCGAGACCAGTTGTCCACTTTCTCACCAGCATGAAGTTCGCCCCTGAGAGAATCCTAATTTTCCAAAATAACAGCATTGTTACAGCAAAACTGTGTTTCGACACAATCTCAGCTTTACCAGTGTCGCAACAAGGTAATAAATGGGAATTTTGATCCGATTGAAATCTACATTGTCCTCAGAAACTTGGCACTGAAGGACAGTTTCTGGTCCATCTAACGCAGCATTTTTAAAATCTTGCAGTGTTTTCACAGTTATACATTCTCTACACGGTGGACTTAGATGTGAAAATGGCACAGAGGAGAGTACAGTTTGAAGATGGGAACACCACAACAAGTGGAAAGCTGTTGGTCAGCAAGCGTGTGTGCGCTGAGCTGCCGCTTTATGTGCTGGTAGGTGATGGTGGTCACACTTACTACAGAAAGAAGGGTTAAGAGGAAAGGATTTTTTAGCAGAATCTGTGTGATGATGACTCTTGAGATGCAAGAATACTACAACGGGGTGGAGTTTTCTCAGTGTTAGACTTGCTGAGCATGTTTTACAGCTGAGGCAGGACATGTGTCGAGCCATTTTGATTCCTATTCTTATAAATCAAACGTTCATCCTTTCGTGTGTGTGTAAAATATTTATAATCCTAGAATTGTAGGAGAAGCATGAAGCTCTACAGGATTAAAGCAAGGATAAGGAAGCAGTTTTTCACAATGCGTAACTGAATCACCGAACGCATGATTCGGGGGATGTCATGGGAGCCAAACGTATAAAATGATCCAAAAACCCATTTGACAAGCTTGTGGTCCACTGCTGGCTATTAAACACAGTGGCCCAAAGGAAACGTCTGAGCCAGCAGGCCCCTAGATATGCCAGATGACAGAAACTGGAACAGAGGTGACATGTCAAGACTCCTGCGTTATAATGCCTGGATATTTTCTCAACTTCTTGTTCTTCCTTTCCTGTAGCCATGTGCCTATGACTGTTTTTCCAGCGTTTTTCTGAGAGTTAAACATGAGCTCTATAAGGAAAATGATAACACGGAATTTGCTGTACCTGTGCTGGATAGATACAAGCCATCAGAAATGCATTTTGAGGTAATAAAACAAAACATTAGCAAAGAACTTTTTCCAGGACGCAAAGCTCTTATTATTAAAAAAATAGCAAAATCAAATGGCCTTTGCATGTCATCTTCTGCCCTCTGCTCCCTTTCTAGTTATCAGTACTGTATTCTGGGTAGACTTTAGGTCCGGACTAAAGCAAAGTAGACTTTGCTTTACTTTTGACAGCGTCATTTCTCCTGTGCCTCTCTCTAAAATGAGATTAGGTGCTAGTTTATGTGTTTTGTGAAGTATTTTTTACATACTGAGCTCTTCATTATTATTTGAGTGGTGCATTTGGTAGCAACAACTCTACAATTTTCTAATGAAGTAATTTTAAAAATAAAAAATAGATAATTTTAGTTTTAATTGTTTGTTTCAAATCAATATTTGGGAGGCTGCAAACTTCTATTAAACTTAACCTTTACGTCTGATCCTGTCTCCTCTCTTGCAGTTTAGTAGCAGGGTTCCTAGAAGCTAATCTAGCTCTTTCATTGTTAGTCCAAAATCCAAATCACAGTTTCTGAAAAAATTCCACAAAGCTCTGTAAAAAGGCAACTTGTTGCTACTTAATAGGAGCTTTTACCACAATTCAATATTTAATTAGCTGTCCATGAAGCACAGGACAGAGAAGTGAGAACAATATTTAGCACTGAGCTAATGAACGCTAATTACTATAGTCACAGTACTCTCGGGGATTATAGTGTCAAAGGTACATTTATTTCCTAAAACTAATTCATGAGATTCTTGAGTGTTGGTCAGCATTGCTTTGTACTTATCCACTCAGCATCTAATTATTAATTATCATTGAACTTCTCCAGAAATATCGGCCACAGACAGTAGATCTTTATTGGTGAATAAAACTCCTGTAAAGGAACTAACCTCATCTCTACAAAATAGTGTGCCTATAAGCTGGCACAGCCTATGAACATATTTATTCAAGAAAAACATATCTTCTCTGGAAAAGAATTTAGTATTATTGCCCTGTGGCAATCCAGGGGTTTCTTTAACAAGACCTTGTCCCCAGCGAAGTCTTTTCATGTTATTGCTAATAGGCCTCCTCCCAGGAGTTCAGCTGCAAAACGTCAACAGTTTAGGACTGACTTATCACTAGATGGGTCTTTTTTTCCCCCACTTCTCCCTAATTGAGATAATGGGAATTTTGGTTTTCAGAGAATGTATGTGTATATGCAAAGATCCTCTGAATCTATCTTAGAAAAATTACAACTGTTAAAACCTGACTTGATCTGTTTGTCTCCAGTTGCCTTACAAGAAGGACTGCAACAAGACCATCTGTACTGCTGATTTAACTTTGACGAGTCAGATTCAGTGAGTCAGTCATTGTGTTATCCAGATCTTGCATTTAGCATTCCTACAAAATGTCATCTTTGTGCATGTTTCCTTCAATTTCTCACACAAGATTTGCTGTCTTTCTGTTTACATCACTTTCCATTCAATTCATCCTTTCCGTAACATCGCATTCATGCAATGCTGTAACTGTAGGCTTCCCTGGGCGATGCTGGGCTGTTCTAGGAAATCTCAGAGGAAAGACCAAGATTTAAACAACTATAGCCATCCTAAGACCACAATTCTGCCATTTAATTGTGAACATGTGATTTTGTTTTAGGCTGATGCACAGCACTACAGCAGGGAGTTGCTCAGTTTGCATTGCCTGAGACAAAACAGTAGGTGAAACACCACCCTGGAGATTCACTGAAAAGCTAATCAAGGGGAACAATGTTTAAAATCCATCTTGATGTAAAAGAGAAATGATAAAGCGTTAGATAAAGTTTGGAGATGACTGCCTTCAATATTGAGGAAGCACTTTCCTGTAATTGGGCTATTGCATTATCCTGTGTATGAAAGCATTCAGAGGGAGCAATTACCAGAACCAGAATGCTTCAGGCCTCTTATTAAATAACAGCCCGTAGAAATTACATGTCACCCATCTCATTTTTCCATCTGCTTCTAGAAAGGAATTAGTGGTGGGCCACACTAAAGAAGTGACCATGAATGTTGCACTCACCAACAGCGGAGACGACTCATACATGACAACTATGACCTTGAGCTATCCTAAAAACCTGCATTTTAAGAAAGTGACTGTTGAGGTAAGATTGTAGAATAGCTCTTCAGCTAGCAGCAGACTGCTGAAAGGAAACCCAGCACAGACTCCTATTAATTTACTACCCAAATAAATCTTGCAGTAAGGCCCAGGGAAGGGAAGGAGCGGAGCATTTCAGTTGTTAGGACTAGAGCCTGAATACCACATTTATCTGATTTAAGACTCTTAAAGTTTAAACTTTTATTGAGCTATTTGTACCTAATTGGTTTTATGGGAGCAGACACAGACCGAGTTGAATTTCCCAATCTGTTTTTATTCAGCATTAAAGAGTGTTCCTATTCTGTTGGCAGCCATCCTCTCCTGCTATTCACTGTGGCAAACCAATACCATTAACTTCTGTAGTCTTATCCTGCAACTGCAGAATTGGACATCCAGTATTCAAGAGGACAACTGTAAGTAGAGATCATTATTTTCTTTTTTTTCCTACTTCTAAATGATTCTTTGGGTAGCTGCTCTTGCATCATCTATCTCCATAGTTAGGCCAGAGCCGCTATTTTTTCCAATTCAGCTTATGGCTGGTGTGCATTTTCAAGGCAAGACATAATTTTCATATTCCTGCACTTGATGTCCAATTTCTCCAGAAGGGAATGACAAGCAGAAAATACATTAGCCATCCTGTTTTAACAGGCATCTCTCCCTGGTGAGATAAAGAATATTTACAGGGTAATAGACATAAAATATATTTCTCTTCCCTCAAAACAGGCAAATTTTTCAGTGATTTGGCAATTGGATGAAAGCATATTCCAAAATAACTCTGCAGTCACCATTAATATCACCAAGTGAGTATTGCTGTTTTCACCACACAATACGCTGTGAACCAGAAAGGAAACATTAGAATTCCTTCTCAGTGCCCACACCATTTATCAGTTGCTGGTTACACAAAACCATACCTGTTCTTTTCAGCCTTCTGAAGCATTTGGATCCATGTGGAAAAATCTTTCCTTCCCTTACGTTAAGTTTAGCTTTGCTCATACTTCATTATTTCAGTAAAAGATGGAGCACCCTTTAAGGTCCTAATTTAAGTGTAGGGCATCTTTAAAAGCTTGTGTTTTCTGGAATGGCAAACTGGGTTCTGGCATCTGCCTTCCTTAGCGGAGAGAACAGATGATTAAAAATTAAAAGCTCTGTTCCAAGTATAGCTTTCCCTCCAAAGGACTGGGATGAGAACATACACTCAGGGCATTCTTCTTGATTAGGGGCTTTCTAAGGGAGGGAGGTTACCGTTCAGATTCCTGTCTTGTCATGTTCCTCCCGTGAAAAATCTGTGGGGACTTACTAGTACACAGCGTTTTTTTTTTAAACAGAGAGCATCTTTAAGGAAATGAGAACTCGCCTCAGGCAGCTCCACTTCCTTGCAAGCACACTTTAAGGCAAAGGTTTCTGTATGAATTTAATGCCCAGTTTTGTGAGGGGTAGAACCTTTAAATTTTGATTAATGAAAGCAGTGCTGCATAGTCACAAATTCACGTTGGTTTGCAGGGAAACATTTCAAGGCACTGGCAGCTTTCAGGGTCTGTAGCAATAAGGGGCTACTCCAACACTGCTGTACCATGCCACCAAGTGGGCTGGCACCTCTCCTTTCATTAAGTACTGCCACTCTGTTTCCATCCCTCTCGTACAGCCAAATATTAGCAGTTCCCACACCATAGAAATAAAGGACCAAGGCAGGCAGATAATGATGTTGTTTCATCCATGCTTTTTTTTTAAAGCATAAATGAAAATAGCACCATTCTGACTGAAGAACACGTCCTTGATGTCAGATATGCATTCACTGCAGTCCTTACCAAGTAAGTTTTGAGAATATTCAATTACATTGCATTACTTTAGTCAATTAGAGGTAAAAAAGATTGAGAGGATGCCTGGTAAGATTCCAATACCATTTCTATCTTAATAATTTCAAGCGCTGCAGATTGTCAAGTCACTTTCTGTGGTACTAGACAGCGAAAGTAAAGAGTCTGGAAGACAGAACAATAAAACCATGTGGCAGGCAGGGGGTTACCGAGGGTCTCCAACTGCTTAGCCTGTAAAAAGTAGACTTCAAGAGAGGTTCAAAGATGTAGCTAGTTCATAGACTACATATATACACACATATATAGACAGACTTCATAGGCAGACTTCCAGTTATAAGAAATCTGACGATGCTACCTCTTAATTACTTAATGCACCTGGGTCACTGGGTGAGCTGATTTGTAACAATAACCTAATTCACTTTTCACTTAGTTTTGATTTAATGTTCTCTTTAGACCAGTTTCTTTAATGTACGTGAATGTTAGCGAAGGACTTCTTCAAAACAAAGAATTCAAATTTAATGTAAGTATAGCTTCAGATTTAGGCCATCTGATCCACCTGCAATCAGGACCAAAGAACACTTACTACCTTGTGCATTTTCTTCTGTAGGTAATTGGAAAAAATCGCTTTAACGCTACCATCGAATTAGAGATCTGCGTTCCTATCAGGATACAAGGTCACAACATAATAACGGTCAAAAATGCATCAGGAACACAGGTACTGTTTCTTATTTCTTCCTTAATCCAATATCCCTTCACTGGTCATTACACAGAAAAAAAAATATTATTGCAGATTAGGCTGTTTTAAAACCCACACTACAGAAACCTTATGTCTTGACATTTTGTAGCATCATTCCAGCTACAAATTTTGCCAAACTGAACAAAAGTTCATTTTTAAAATTAGAGTCAAGGGTGGGTTTTTCCCTTCTCTGTCCCCAACTGGGTTAAGAATACTTACAATTCTGGGCAGTGAAGAGAAAGGGGTTTTTCTTCTCCTTTTTTCTTTTAAAGAAAGAGCATTTGTAAGAAAGACAATATAGTAAGGAGAGAACTTTTAATAATCTAAAGATTAAAAAAGTAAGAAAACTTCTGTGGAATTCAAAACATCAACTGAGCCCAAAGAGGTCTTTCCCCTCTCCCTGCTTCTCAAACGTCAACTCTATTCTCCCTCTGGCATCACCTCTCAGAGAAGTACATAGGGAAACATCTTAAAGCAGAAGACATTTTTGATAGCATATTATACACCTTGGTTACCAATCATAACACTTCTTCATTGTGCCAACATTTAAAAAGATCACACATAAACAGCAAAGGAGAAAGACAATATCAGAAACTTAGTTCTTGGAAACGTTGCCCTCCCTTGGTCACTGGAAGAGGCTGCTGTTTTGTAAAGCTTCACTGGCAGACTCAAAGGTCAGTACTTCTTTGCGGAACTTAAGGAGCTGCTTCTTTATTTTCCTCATGGCAGAAGTTGCTTCCTTTTTCTTGTAGCCCATATCTTTCAAAAGTTTATCTGACAGGTAGTGCAGCCAGAGGACATTGCTGTGTGGATGATAGTCAGTCCAGCTGTTGGAGTTCTCCACTTTCATTTGCCTGTAGATATCAAACTGGTAGTCCCCTGTGCCTTGAAACAGTTCTTCATCAGTGGAAAGGTCACAAAACACAGTTAACCCATCCTTCTCCAGCCGAGACAAGGTATAATCTATGATGTTGACGTGAATCCCTGCTGTGGGGATTGCATGCGTTACCCCATTCAGCACATAATTAAGTTCCTTTACATGCGTTTTCTTTACTAGCACGTTCCCCCAGTGCAAGTCTCTGTGCTCGAAGTGCAGCTCCTGTTCTGCCACAGCCAGGGAAGCAGTGACCTGGTGCAAAATGCTTTTTGCTGATGCCACTGAACTGAACCTGTTTCTCATATTCTCCAAGTCACTGCCTCCGAATTCGAACTCCAGAACCATAAAGAGCTGCTCATCCCCAAAAAAGTCTGGTCGATCGTTTTCTGACCCCGTTACTTCGTGGTATTTGTCCCAGGCGTCCAGGAGATACTTAGGATAGGCCCCTTGAACACAGTGCACAGAATACAAGCTGATGAACCCAACAGTCCTATTCACAGACTCTTCAGACAGAAGACTGAGTTCTTTTGAAATTATTATCTCAGGCAGAACCTCTCCAAAGCTCTTTTGAATCTCACCGTTTACTCTTTCAGTCCCCTCAATGGGAATTATTTTTAAGGCCACGGGTCCTCTCTCACTGTTGATCTGGAAGACTTCTCCAAACACCCCTTCTCCAATTTTCTTGCAATCTTTCATTTTATCTAAAGGAATGCATTCCTCAAAAGTGATAGGCCCCTCCTGGTGGCATTCCCCAAACACCTTCTCTGCATCTGTAAGCGTTAGCTCCAGGACAGAACAGGAATTCCTGGGAGCCAGCAGGAGCATGGAGGAAGCAGACCAAGTGCAGCACTGAGCCTTACCAGGAGATAGGGTTGCTTGGTGCCCTGAGAGCTGCCATTTCACAGAAGGGGTACAAAGGTTGCTGCTGTAGGAACTCTCTTCTGTGGCAACTTTCTTCTTCTTATGGAAGGACAGAGATGCTCGAACTCTACCCCAGGAATGGGAGGTATTGAGGAGCGAATAGTCATTGTCTGTTATGTCTACAGACATCTCCAGAACACCCTTCTTCATTCCTTTTTGCCTCATCTGTGGTCTGAAAAAGGAGTTATTAGGCTGCTGCTGTCTCTTATTTTTGTGCCATTTTGGACGGAGCCTTGTTTGCCTCCCCCACCGGCTGGCACTGAAGCCGCTGATGCAGGCTTTTCTACAGGTACTTCCCTCTCCAGAAACAACCTTGCTATTTTTATGTTTGCTCTCCAAGGTACCCTGAAGGTCCAAAGGAGATGCTGGCTGCTGGCAGGCAGGTTGAAGAGCTGACTTTCTGTTGCATTTCATGCTCGCCAGCCACTCTTCCACTTCTTGAGGGTCCAAGAGCACCACCGGCATAAGCTGGTGCTTCTTAGTTTTGCCTCTCTTACAACGCAAGCTTCCTTTTGCTGAATCTCTCCTCAGCTCATCACAGGGCTCAGCAGCAGCAGCACCGTCACACGGTGCAGGGTGCTGCAGCTCTCCGTTAACGGGGCGCGGCGCTGCGCGAGGGGTGGCTGGGGCCTTCCGTGGGGACAAGGGGCTTCGTGCCCGGCAGGGTCCCCGCGCCGACGCCCTCAGAAGCCTGCGGGACTTCTGCAACACCGAGCCCGGCTCGCCGCAATCTGCCGTGCCGTTCGGACAGGACCATCCAGCCCGCTCTTCCCTCAGGCCGTCAGCCCCCGGTAGCGGCGGGAGCTGCTCCGGCTCTCCCCAGGGCGCCTCCGGCGAGCTCGGGGCGCTGCCGGCGGGCTCTGGCGGCTGCCTGCGGGGCGAGGAGCAGCGCTCCGAGCTGCCGCCCAGCCCCGAGCCGCCCTCCAGGCTGGTGTTGAGGAGGAAGGAGCTGAGCTCGGCCCGCGGCGCCCGGCGGCGCGGCGGCGGCCATTGCGGGGTGCTGCACAGCAGCGGGCGCCGCGCCCCGCAGGGCGCCCCCTGGCGGCGGGCGGTGCCGCACGGGGACGGCGAGGGCGAGGAGGCGGCCGCTCGTCCCCGCCGGCGGTTCTCCTTCCCCGCGGCGCTCCCGCGGCGGCTCCGCAAGCACCAGGGGCGGGCGGGGAGCTTACCCAAGGGCTTTCGGCGGCGTTTGCCGGGCGGCGAGAAATCGGGGTCGTCCGAGGGGAGCGCGGAGAGGGCGCTGGAACCGGCGCTGGAGCCGGCCGAGGTGGAGTTGAAGAACCGCTTGCGGTCCTGAGGCGGTGAAATCCATCGGTCGGGCGGCGGGAGGCGGCGGAGGTACCCGCCGCGTCGCGAGTAGGTGCGGAGCAGGCGGGGCTGGAGCGGCATGGCGGCCGGGCCGGGCCGGGCCCGGGCTGACGGGGAGCGGCGGCGCCCGCCTGCGTTTCAAACGAAGTCTCGCGAGAATTGGGGCGGGGCGAGAGGATGCGGCGGCCCCGCCGCCCGTTCGTTCCCGCCCGTTCCCGCCCGTTCCCGCCCGTTCCCGCCCGTTCCCGGTGGCCGCGGCCCTCAGCTGTCAACGTGTAATTGCAGGAGACGACCGAGTGCGGGGTCGGCGGTGAGGGGGCGCCGGAGCTCCGGGAGCACTCCGGCGGCACGGAACCGGAGGTGAGCTGCCCCGCGGCGAGCACCGGCTGCTGCTGTGGGGACAACCCCACGGAGCCGCGGACACCCGCCGTAAGGCGGGACTGAGCCGCTCCGTTGCATTTCAGGGCGTTCGGGACGTGGAGTATCAGTGCGTGCACTGCTCCCTCCGCACCGACGGAGACGACGTCACCGTGACAGCAGAATTGTCTTTAAGCCACTCGTACCAGGTAAACACGCAAGACCGCGCCCCGCTGCTGTTGTCTCTTAAAACCCGTTACTTGGCAGAGATTCAGGGTAAGGGTTTCTTCCGCATGGCAGCGGAGATGTTGCTCTTCCACGGGCGATGCTATTTCCTGACCCTGCAGACAAGAGGGATGTTTTATTCATGGCACGTCTCCCAGGAGGCACTGGGCACTCCGAAGAGATACTGCGGCCTTCCTCCTTCCTTCAGAAATTGCTCCCTGTGAAACGACTCCTCTAATACCACAAGCTTTCATCGCTCCTTTTTCATGAGAAATCCGTTTCTCATGAGTGGTAGTTACACGTAAGGTTATACACACCAGACGCAGCCTGGTGGCAGCACTGCACAGGGTGCTTCTTAACCGTCTGAATAAGGAATTGCTGTTGCAATACATTTTTCTGAAAAGGCTGAAAAGTAACTGATATTTTGTTCCTTTTATTTCTTTTTCTATAGTTCTTTAAAAGCAGGACTGTTCTGCCTGTCCCTGGGAAAATCACCTTCAACAGAGAACTGTATCTGGGCCTGAAAGAAGAGTATCATAACGCTGAGGTATCAGAGCTTCATGTAGGGAGCTTGGTTGTTCTCCTGGGGCAGGAACAAGTGAGAAATCCAGATATTTTTGCTGAATCTAGAGAACTGATCAAGTTCCTGGAGTTAAATCCTGGACCTTTTGCACTAATGTCAGTTCTGCTGGTGAATTTGGTGAAATCAAGTTTTGACTGTAGGATAAAAGCAGAAGGAGGATATTTGCTAGCGTTGAGTGTTCCGTGTCGAACCCTGTGTATCACCTGACACTTGTGGCTGTCACAGAGAACCCCTGTCCTCTCAGGGATTTCAGCACGCATATTTCTTGTCTTTCCCTGCTGAAGATGTGCTCTTTAACCTGAAGGATTGCCACTGGGGACTATTGTAATCACGGTAAACTGCTAAAGAAGACTCAGTAAATTTAACTCCCTCAACTAGGCTTGCAATACAAAAAATTATTTCATATTGTACTGCAGAGTACCTGCATAGTTAGATGGATGGTGCATCTGGCATGGTTTAAAGCTTGAACGCTAGCTCAGACTATACGGCTTTCTCAATTAAAAGCTAACCAAGAAAAAAACACCTGGCCTTTGTTCTCTTCCAGATTACTCTTGTCTTCCTGAAAGACGAAGTGGTTAATACCTTGCCTGCTATCCTAGGAAGCTGTGTTGCTGGACTTCTCTTGCTGGCGCTCATTATTCTGCTCCTTTGGAAAGTGAGTATTGTTAATGCACACACAAAACGTCTAATAAAGATTTCTGTTTTGTTAATGTTTTTTTAAGATTTCGCTAAGTATGAAAGCAATTCTTTTCAAATGCGTGCTGAAGGACATCTGCTGCTTACCATTGTAAAACCTCAGTCTTACATTTTAAGCTATTCTGGGCGTTGCAGTATAACCTCTCATGTCCTGAAGCGCAGAACATTTGAGTGTTATGAACTGTTTATAGATGTTCTGAAAAGTTTTGAACAAGGTAGGCCTCTAGGCTTACAGCTTTGTCAGAAGTGATGCCTCGTTGCATCCTGCATTCGCTCATTCACTTACTGCAACCCTGAGAAAGAAAAACTTTTAAAATTGTTTTAAGAAAAAGCAACAATTAATGCATACAAAAAGACCTAATAAGTTCTTTTATTTTTTTTCCCCAGTGTGGCTTTTTTAAAAGAAAATATAAAATTATGATGGCACAAGAAGATAATTCCTGAAGACTAAGCTGGCCAAAGCTGAAAGCTCTGTATTCTTTCACTGGCTTTTTGGAAATAGCAGTCGAAGCCTGGCTAAGATGCAAAACAATTCCTGCTCCCTGCTAGAGCTATGTCACTCCAGATCTTGGGACTCTCCCAAACTGCTGTTTTGACCGTAGCGGCCCAGCTTTTCTGGGCAACCCACTTGCCTGTTTGTTTAATTTGAGCTGACTGTTCATCATAGAGGGACCGTCTGGTATTGATAAACCAGAGTCCCCATGAGGAATTTTGCCTTAATGTAGATATGCTAGGAAAAGTCATCCTGGAGCCTGTTAGATCTGTGTATTGGATTGCAGTCTTAGTTGCCGTGATGCTGAGTGGCTTTTAAATTGATTTTAGTACTGAGTAGCTTCAGAATAGATTGAAATAGAAATCAATTAGGGGAAGCTTCCCTTCCTGCTATTGCTGATGAAAATGGAGAGACAAACATTTTGCATATATGTACACACACACAAATTTGTGCATTTTAATACAGTAAACTATGTCCCTTGATGTCCCTGGTTCTTGGAATCAGAAGCGTGTGTATGTGGCAATTAGTTTTTTGCACCTCACAATCTCATTTCCGATTTCCCATTTTCAGCTCTTTCAAGTGCTGACTTGGTCACAAATAAAAACTTGTATCGTGGGCTTCGTTGCCAGTTCAGACAGAGTCCTATATCAGGAGGTATGTCCCCAGGTCAGCCTGGTTCACCACACCTCTTCTGAAGAAGCCGTGTTCGACTCAAGGGCAGAGCCAAGCAGTGAACTGCAGTGCCAGCTGCAGCAGTGTCGCTGTTCACCCCACTGGGTGTCTGGCAGAAAGTAATGTGAATCACAGGCGACCTCAGTGTATCAGCTGCAGATTATCAGTAAATGCAATTTATAGGCTTGGGGGAAAGAAGGTGCCTAGCTGAACCCTGTGGCTGGCTTTAGCACCAGGTGTTTTCCTTCCTGAGCAACAAAATGATCTTAGGACCCCTCAGGTGCTTGCTATTTTTAAAGGATGAGTCCAGACACTTGGCACTGTTCCGCTCTTTGGCTTTCTCTGTCACGAACTGTAGTTGTTTTACTTCTGCCGTGTTTGGCTAACCATAAACCCCACAAATATAATGTGTGTTAACACACAGCAGTAGATTAAACATAAATTTTTTCATTCAGACCTTCAAAAGGCAAAAAGTTCTTGTCTTTGGCTTAACCAGTATTGCCTGATGGAAAGCTAAAGTTAACAAGCAAACTGGCCTTCGTTGACGTTTCCTTGTAAAATTCCTGTCTGGTACTCGGGCATTGCTGTTAATACAGGCCTTCCAGAGATCACCTTTGTGATGGGATGGGCATCCTGCAGGCTGTACAACCCTGGGTGTGCCCCTGGTCTAAATTTGGCTCACAAACAGCTAGAAGTTAAAGGCACTAAGCACGCTGGCCTGCCTGCTGAGGACAAAAGTAAGAGGTACCACAGCAAGATACTGTTTGAGGAGTGTAGGGCCCTCGTGTGACTTTCAGCCATACAAGAGAGGTGCAGAGATCTCACGCTGTTATCCAGCTCGATCAGCATCTGCAGCCATTCTTCTGGCTTGAATCTCTTTTTCTCTCCCCCCTGGTGCGTTGTAGAGTTCCTTGGAGCTGCATACAGAGAGTGGGTCGCTCCAGACCTGATTGCAAGTGCCAGGGACTGAGGAAGTGAGACTTCCTAGGTGGGAGCTCGGAACCTCCTGTGTCAGCTTTTTTGTCATAACAGCTCCATACTGCTTGGAAAGAAATGTGCTTTGCCTGGTCTGAATGGCTTTATTGTCACCCCCCTTTGCATAAATCCTTTTTTGTAGCTTTTTTTTTATTGCATCTTCATTGGAAATAAATTCTTGCAAGAGAAGCCTGACTTGTATTGCACTTGTTGGCTGAAGGTGGTTTGAGCATTTTGCCGTACTCTTTCCTAGGCAGCGCAGCACGTTTCTGGGGCAGCTCTCAATCGCTCAGTCCAAATTTTGGCAGAGCTGTTACAAAGTTGCTGTACTTTGCATTTCCCTGTGCAGAAGGACCTTTATGAGGAATTAAGAACATGGAAAGCAGAATATGGTGGGCTGAGAGAGAGAATCCCTTTGAAGAGCTTCAGGTAAGAGAGCTGCTCCTTTGAAGCAGCGGTGCACAGTAGTGACTGAGGTGGTGGCTTTATAAGGAAGATGCTTTTTTAAAGGTTCCTTTTTTATTCACTTATTTATTTTTAAGTTTCAGAGCATGCTGGCTTTTCTTAAGGAAAGGAAATGTGTCGTCTGCTTTTTCCACTGCTCTAGACAGGTCTCACACTGACATGCGGTGCGGACAACGTTCGGTGAAAGGACTGCAGTATACCAGGGATTGTGGCCTTGCTGCCCAACCTCCCTCCCAGACCTTCTCCATTTCACTCTGAAATCCTACGTGTTCTGAGGCACCTGGAGATCTCAACAGTCAGATCATACTTGGAAAGTCTGGGCACAGAAAAGTTGTTTGTAGCTTCTTTTATTACTTTCCTAAGGGAAGGAGTGTTAACTGTAGAAGCTGTGCTAAGAATAAGGAGTTGCAAGGAGAGTTTCCTCTTCTCAAGGCTAAACAAACCCAGCTCCTTCAGCCAATCTTATTATTCTCCCTCTTTCTCTCCTTTTTTTCTAGTTTCTTCTCTGAATGAAGTTTCCCTCATTACTTGGATCCCTTTGGTTGTCCCTTATGGCTCTCAAGGAGGTCAGCTCTTGCAGTGGGCAATGCTATTTTCCTTGCTAGATGTTTTTTCTTAAATGCATTACAGGGTTCTGTGACTTGTAATTTCTGATGAGTGCTATCTGACCATTTAATTCTTTGCAATTGCTATAGTAGATGCCAAACACATTTGCAGTAATTGGATGGCACTTAAGGGATTAGTCAAGACTGCCAGGACCCTCAGTCATCCAAACCACAGCTGGCTTTTTGTGCTGTTTCCATGGAAGCCTCGCTGTGTCTGCTTCTAAATTTATTGGCCATCTGCATTTTGAATGAAATCCCCTGTGCAAAAGCCTTGTCCACAGTTGTGGCCTTGCTGTGTGGCCCTGCCGATGGTGCACTCTGGCAGCGGCACAGTTGTGCCATCTCCCCAAGTGACAGAAGATTTGCAAATGACTTGTTCAGAGCCGTTAAACACCTGACCCCAGCCAGGCTCATGGGCCAGTGGGCTGTTTGGGGTCCAGGTGTCATGGGCAGAGAAGCTGCTGCAGATATCCTGGAGGCCTCTCAGCTGTAAGGGTCGTTCATAATCTTTATGCATCATGTGAAGGTGGCAGAGTGTCTGCAGACCCGCAGCTTCTTGGGGTGGGAGGGTAGGAAAGACAGACTAGTATGGATTACGTCCTAAACTCTTTCCCATTCAGGTCTGTTCTCCCAGTGCTGCTCATCAGGCTGGAGGGACTTGTCTTGCTCTGCTGGAGAGAGACGATGCTCAGTGCTGCTGGTAGCCCAGGAGAGCAAGAAGAGATGCTTGTTCTCTACCCATTGACTGGTGCTGATCACCCATCCCCATCCACTGTCTTAGCTCTGAGCCCTGGCTCGGCTCCATCACTCCAGGTTTGGATATTAGCTTCTGGTAGATGAGCTTGGCCTGATAGATTTTGGCTATTTTTGCAGTGATCTGACCAAGGAGTAGGAGGTGTGAGGGTGGGTGGTGACTGACAAGAGCTGGTGTATCTGCGATAGCTTTTTAATTGTATCATCGAAGGGGAAGGCAGGATACATTCTGTGATGCTATTTTAATCAGAGGTGATACCAGCTGCTTATGTCTTTCTCTGACACCAGGGAGATTCGCAAGCCTTGGGTTATAATTCCCTCAGCATGTTCAGAAGCTGACAGGTTCATGTGTTGAACTGGGCGAGTGTGGTGGCCTGGTGGTTTGCAGGAGTAAGCGAAGTGGAAATCTGCTGCTCAGGAAAAGGGCATAAGTAGTTCTTCATTATTAAGTGCTGGTTGCTGATGTAAGAACATCAGATAGGAGCCGTGAAGTGCTTTGCTGGGCTTAAGAGCCTGTTGGGGCAGCTTTATTTGGAGACTAATTGGATTGCAGCTGAAAAGAGAAATTTCCTGTCTCTTAATATAACAAGATGAATGAGCTGGAATGGAGCAGTGCTGGTGCAAGCAGGTTGCTCTGACTCTCTGCCAGCTTGGCTAAACCAGCTCCAGTACATCTGTGCAGCACAGCTGGGACACATCAGCCTCTTGCTGGTGGTTCAACAGGAGCACCACCAGCCTGCAGAGCTAAGGCAAGGTCAGGTGCCAGGCTGAGGGGGTTGCTCACGAAACCTCTTCTTGGGGTGAAGTCTGAGTAGCACGTATGTTTCCCTACGGCTGGAAAGAGTTACCAGTTGGTAATTCCAGGGAGGAAAGAGTGGAGGCCTCAGCTGAACCTTTCTAGCTGTTTATGTAATGAAGGTGAAGGAAAGGGAAGAAGGTGTTTCCTCAGCACTTCCAGCAAGGTAAGCTCTGAGAGACTTAGCAAGCCAGGACCAGATACTTATCTTTCCAGGTCAGGAATGATACACATTAACAAAGAAATAAAGAAGTGATGTCAGGCATATCCAAGAGCAGGGTTTCACCTTTGAGTCAGTGGTTAATGTGAATATGCATTTTATTAAACCTGTTTAGCTTTCAGGCCTTCGATTTCACATCCTCCTCTTATGCCCCAATGATGCTTTTATTGGCTGACTTTAGAAGGTGAAAACACTGCAGTACAGCCCTGCCTAGTGCTGCTGTTCCAGCTGTCATCACACTCAATCTCCTAGCGATGTTTTACGTGCGTTTTTATTTAATTTCTGTGATCTGACACAGTGCTAGCTCTCTCACAGAACAGGGCATGATGGATGAGTTTCATTAGATGTGCAGTATTTTTCTTCCCTCTCTTTGGTCCTCTTCCTGAAGCACTTTCACTTCTTGGCCGGGGAGAGAGGAGTGGATAAACCCTCCGGCTAATGATAATACAACATCCTTGTCATGCCCCAACTCGAGAGGAGGATGGAGAGTGACCAAGGTTCTGATGATCCCCTTGGACTAAATTAAGGTGAAACGACACCAAACAATCAATTAAACATTTTATTTCAACACAGAAGTAACTTGAAAAGGCAACTTGAAAACATGGAAATATGTTGATGGTGGGGGTTCTTATTAAGAATGGTTGTAAAACAAGAAGAGGAAAAGAAAGGCAGAGGGAGAGAAGAGGGGAAAAGAAAGAGAGAAGGAAAGATAGGGAGATATCATCACCCTTGGATCCAGTGCTGATGACCACAGACATGACGGTCCTCCAGTGGTGGGTGCGCCAGTCTCTTTGTTGTCGTGTCTTATAGTCCAAGCTTGCCTTCAGTTATGCCTCCTGTGAGCTTATATGGTTCTTGTTCCAGAAGTTTCGTGATCTCTGCGCAGGTGCTGTTGTGAGGGGTGGTTGTGAGGGGTCTTGTGGGCAGTCGGAAGCCCCTTCCTCAAACGAACTCCGTATGACCTCAGCAAGTCCCTGCGTGAGGCACAGCAGAACCCGGGACTGCGCATCCTCCGACACGCCCCCCAGGCCCTGTGTCCATTGATTTCCCACCTGCTACGTCCCACTTTACAACAACGTTTGAGACCGTAACTTTTTCAGTCCCTTCCACTGCTGCGTAGGGGGTTCAAGACTTGGGGAAGCAACTGGGAATGCATTCAAAGGCTAAAAATTGCTTTGCTGGAAATGATGAGCTGAATTAAAGAGACAACATACCCTGGAACTTCAGCAGGCTTCCATTTCTTGCTCCTACACACAGGTTTGGATGCTCCTGTGGATGATGACAGAAGGACTATTTCCACAGATGACTTTTCTAGGCAAAAAATTTTTTTGAATGTTTTTCTAATAGCTCCTGAAAGAAATACTGCCTTTTCCATTGTGGCTGGGTGTGCAGGGGTGCTAGTTAGGAGGACAAATATTGTGGTTGATTTTTGTCAATTTTTCATTGGCAAGTAGCAACCGACTTCTTATCTACACTGCAAATTCACCGCAAGGATTAAAAGAGAAGCTGAATGGAACATTTTTCACTGCAGGCTGCACACACATTTCTTTGTTCTTGCATCCAAAACCATCATCTGAAAGCAGCTTGTGCTTGATGTTGCTGATTTCCTTGTGTTTCTGTGTGCATAAGATGTGGTTTAAAAGCAACTTCCTTTTTCAACCTGTTAACTCTTCCACTTGGGGGGCTTTAGGCGTCGACCTACAGGTGTGATACTATGAGGAAAAAACTAATGGAGAGAGCTGACCTCTGCTTTTCCCACTGTGCATTTCCTTGGCAAAATAGTTTATCTCCTATTTACATCCTCTGCTTCTTATCTCCTTTCTATTTCAGTAGTCTGTCTGGTGCCTGTTTCTAAAGGATGATATATCCGCATCACTCAGGCATTTGCTGCAGGACCATTTCCAGTGCTTCAGAAATGTCTCAGCATGAGTCAGCCGCCGTGCGGCTGGGAGCCAACGTTTTCTGTTCCACTTGATAGCTCGGTAAAGGGTGGAGTGGGGATCACTGAGAGAATTAGTGCCTGGGGGTGATCGTTTGGAACTGGAAGCGAACAAGCCAAGTGCCTAAAACGGGCACCTCCAGCGAGTCACGCCTGCACTGGCCAGGGCTGTCTGCCCCTGCCCGGAAAACACGCGCTCTCTTTTGGGTGCGATTTAAAGATGTTACTGGGCTGAACTTGAAACGTTTCCATGCTACAGTGCCACAGAGAGACAGAGGTGACCTCGCTGTGTTTCAAATGCCACTGTGGCAGAGCAGGGCTCTAAAGCTTAATTTCCACTGTCCCTTTACATGGCATTTATGGGCTCGTGACTGGGCTAAGTTCGGCTCTGGGGCAGCTTAACACCAAAGAGCTACTGACAGGTGGAGGGAAACGTAGATAAGGAGCAGGATACACATCCCTGGCTGCCCCATGACTGCATGCGAAAAATGAGAAAGCAATTTCTGAGAGCAGCGGGAGGAGTTACATATAGGTGTAACGTGGCAGGAATAAAGAAAGAGAGAGAGAAGGGGAGAGTTTTGGTACTGGAGGAGAAAGCCTCCCTGTGAGAATTTCCAGGCTGAGCAAATAGCCCTGCGGGAAAGGGGCAGAACTGGGTTTTTTCCATGGAAATGAAAAATGTTGGACTGAAAAGGGAGAGATTTTGTAGAAGAGATCTGCCTCAGTCCCTTGAGAAGGACTAAGAGAAACTACTCTGTTTTTGTCTTTTACTAATGATGATTAGATTGTGTTGTTTACCCCCACCCTGAGAATGAAACTGCTTATATTTGAAAAATCACAGACAATTTGAGAAACACACCAGTAATCTTGATTTCTCGGCAAGAAAAAAAAAAGTTGTGAAAACTAGAGGTGGTAAGAACAGTATCTGCAAGAGAATGTCAACAATGCTGTTGTCAGCACAAGTCTAGCCCATGCTGAGCAATATTTGGAATATTTTGAGAAACATTTGACTCAAATTGAAGTTTTGTCTTCAAAAAAACTGTTGCAACTCTGCTTCTGCTTGATGGCTCTAAAAAATCCAAGAAAAGTATTGGGTTTGCACTTTTTTTTTCTTAAGTGATCGAAGCTTCTTGGCATCTTCACGTCACAGCTATGACAGGAACTCTTCTCACTCTGAAGGAACATCTTTTTCTAACCTAATGAACATTATTTTCTAACCTAACCTGTGTAAATCCTTTCTCACATTAATTGACCTGGAAAATAATTGCAAAAACTCATAGCAGACCTATGTCGGTGCCATTAAGTAAAACCAGGCCAGGAGGCAACATGCTGTTTAGCTGCTAGCAAGTTTGCTGCTCTGATTTTAGCCTGTGCTGTCACCCAGACAGATGAGGTCTGCTGCGGGGCGTGTGTGTCTTTAGACACCACCAAGGGCTGACTTGTTTCTGCCGATCCTTCGGTTGTCCATGAACTTGGGTGTTCCTAGTGCAGCAGGAGCAGTGGTGGAGGCACCCTGAGACATGGGGTAGGCTTGCCGTTCAGTCCTGTCCCTGGAGCAGTTCCAGCAGGGCCAGGGCAAGGGGATGGTGTTCTTCTGGGACCAGACTCATGGTCAAGAAACCATGCTCGGCTGTCACCCAGCGGCTCGTGCTTGCGAGGTACCTCATCTAGGAGCAGACTGGGCAGAAGATCAGGTGGTGGATCCTTTTGGATCCTCCTGTCTCCATACAGCTCTTGTTCCTGGAGCTGGGTCAGTCTCCCTGTGCCCAGCCCCCGCTTGGCTCTGGGGTCTGGGCAGTGGCAAGGGAATATAGGCTGAGCCTACCTTTCTTCCTTACTAATTTCTGGCCTCGTGGTCCATTGTGGTCTACTTCCTCCCTGCAGAAGTGCGTGTTTTCTTCGAGGGTTTTGTCTCTCTCGGTCATTTTATGTTTTAAGAGTTTTTATTTGTGCTTCAAGCTCTCACACAGAGAATATTGAAGACTGGAACTAGTGACGATCTGGTCTGTAGGCATCTGGTAATGAGGGGTGGATACAATGGCCAAATGCTGTTTGAGGAGGAGGGAAACCATGAGTAGCAGCTGCTTGAGTGAGAAAGAGAGCTCCAGGAGGGGCCTGGGGAGAAGCCAGCTTGTTTTGTGAGCTCAAGTGGGGTTGCCCATGTGG
Source organism: Phalacrocorax carbo (assembly GCF_963921805.1). Classification (NCBI taxonomy): domain Eukaryota; kingdom Metazoa; phylum Chordata; class Aves; order Suliformes; family Phalacrocoracidae; genus Phalacrocorax; species Phalacrocorax carbo. The sequence goes on from NC_087529.1 coordinate 3,016,655, forward strand.
GGAGTGCAGGTAGGGAAAGGAGGGGACATGGGGCGTGGAGGCGTGAGCAAGACCAGCCCTATGCTTGTGCTGAGCCTGAAGGGCGGCTGCAAAGTTTGGGAGCAGGATAGGGGATAACCTTGAGCCAGAGGAGCAACCAGGGGCCTCCTTGGGAGCAGGGACCTCACTCCCTTGGCAGCCTGCTCATCACCCAGGAAACCCTCATTAAAGAACTACATGCTGAAGCAATTGCCCGCTGTGGGGTGGGAGCTGGGCATGGGGTTTAAAGGAGGCCACGGGCACATTTCTGTTCTAGTTTTGCAGTTGCTGAAGAAAGGTTTCCTTTGCTTTGCAGAAGGAAACTCTAGGGATGGCTGTGGGATGAGGGACAAAATGAGGCATTTTGAGGATAGCGTTTTTTTCATTATTAGACTGTGATTCTCTCGTGATTTGGAGCAACCTTGTTACATATTCATTAAAAATTTGATCCCTCTGTTTAAATTTGATACAGAATTTAAGGAGGGTGAAGAATAAAATTTTAATAAAACCCAAGGACTTGAGATTGATTCTCCCTGGGAAGAGAGTTGCGTAGGGCAGAGGTGTGTGTGCTGGAGCAGATCGCCTCGCTGCACTGCCTGTGGCCATGACCCACTGGCGTGACCTGTGCTCGAGCATGTACCACGGTTACATACTGTAAAATCTCAAGAACCTTCCTGGTCCTGACAGAACCCCCTGAACTAGCTGGGTCCTCAGGTATGAACACAGCAAACCCTGCACTTCACGCCTGATACAGCACCTCATGCCTCTGATAGGCTGAACCTGCTAGAGAGTCTATGAGCAGTCTCACCCCAGAAGCCACTCTGGGAGACACCTCCCATCAGCGCAGAGGTACACGATTCCCCCTGGAAAGGGCACGCTCTAGTTCGGATCCCAGCTTGCTGCTGGAACTCCTCTTGGTGAGGTATGTTACCTCTTTTAGCCAGGCTGCTGGAAGGTCCCGGCTTACTTCATTTTCCACCTCAGAGCTTGTTCTGGTCCCTCCTTAGCCGGGAGACAGTGTCCACCCTTGGTTTCAGTGATGGTCGTTTCATGTCCTTGCACATGCAAATGCCTCTGTTAAACTGGGGGTCATCTCTTGCACTGCTGGCTAATAAACGACTCTTACCTCAGGGAAGGTTAAACTATCCTCTCCCCTTGGCATTTCAGCAGACCCTACGCTCTGTGTCTGCAGGTGCTTGGCTCAGCACTCACCATGCATTTTAGTGGGACGTGACAGTGATTGATTCCTTACCCACACCCAGAATTAATTTGTTACTTTCTTAAGTTGTTGGGGTGTTTTGGTGGGAAGATGTAGTAACCAGGCAGGTATTTTGGATAACTGGAAAGGACCAAACTTCTCACTGCTCGTGCAAATGCTCAGGAAATTAAAAATGTAACCGGCTGCTTTGCCATCGTGTAAAGGCTGAAGAAAGGCTTTAATACTTAACAGTGAGAGACTATAGCTCTGTCACCTTGGATGCTGTAACGTGGCTTCCTGCTCTAACATGTTTCGTTATGAACCTTCTGTGACTGTGGGGGAGAGAATGAAGCCTGGGACAAAACTGCGGCGGGGGCTTTCCCAAAGGATGAATTAGCTGCAAAGCAGCTAAAGAAGGATCTCGTGTTAGTGCAGCTGCTGGTTTCTGACCTGAGAGCTGCTGCCGGCGAGCAGGGGAGGGGAGGGAGGAGATCAGCCTCTCGCTCTGAAGGGGCTGGTGTGTCAGATTGCTGTGCAGGGCACGTGTGGATAATGCGAACTGCAAACACTGCTGCCTGCTCCAGCCACCGGTACGGAGCGAGCTGGGAGCATGGAGCAGGTGGCTTGGAAGGGATTATTTCTATCATTTTTTGATTATAAAACAGAGAAATACGTCATTGCGAAGAACAAGAAGGTGGGGATTCTCTATCGAGTGGTGCAGCTCTCCATCCTGGCTTACCTGGTGGGGTAAGAATCGCCCTGGGTTTCACATACTGCTGCGGCTGTGTTTGCTTGATGTGTTGTGGTGAAGATTAATGTAAGATACTCTGCGTACAGTGACGGCTTGCTATGACTTATGATTTTAGTGCAGATAGCTATGCTTTTTTATACAGCTGGATTTTGTAATGTCTAATAGGTTATATCTAATTTTTTACCTGCTAGGGATCGCTAGATTCAGCTCTATGCTCCAGATTAACGTTGGGTTAAAAATAGATCAGATGGCACTATGGCTTTGTGCTGCATTATTTACGCCTTTATTTCTGTATTTGGTGGGAACGGTGCCAAGCCTTAACACCTGACCCATTAGAAACAAGAGCATGTTTGGCCATGGTTGCTGAGCCCTGGGACAAACCTGGCTTGTCTGCACAGCTGCATGACATGCTCAAGGCTAAACGGGAGGGAACCAAGCACAAACTGGCAGATTTCTTTGCTGGAGTGGGCTGCAGCAGCCAGGATTGTGGAGGTTGAGGCAGTGTGAATGTCAGCTGCCTTGCATTTATTTCAGAGCGGGGGAGTTGGCACGGAGGTAGCTAGAGCACCTCTCAGAAGAGGCTCAGTTCTGCCAGAGGCTGGTCGCGCTGACGCGTAACGACCACTGCAATGCTCCTCGCAGTTTGCAGGGTCAGACCTGGAATTATCCAGCCTATGTGATGCCAGTGCCGTTGCTTCCCGAGTTTCTGAGGCTTTGCAGAATGTGATTTATAAGTCCTTACCCTCACTGTCAGTGCTTCTGAGTCCCTTCATCTTTCTCACGCCTTGTATTTTCACTGATTAAATATAGCAGAGTCATTTTTACATGCTGGGTTTATTTATAGAAAGGTGTACGGTTCCAGATCCTGCTTTAGTTCGGTTTAGTTAGCAGGGCAGAGGTGAAGTCTCAGCAGTCTGGCATGTATTAGCTGCTAAAGGAGGAATCCTGTAGGTAGCGTTGCTGGGGATACATCCTCCGTCGGAGAGCGATGTAGCATGACCAGTGACCATGAGTGTTCAGACTGCCTGGGTCATACTGGCTATTTTCTTCCCTGTTTCCATATATTTTATATATTCCATATCCCATATATTGTCCCATTTTCTGCAAACCTTTGGCACCGTCACTGCCAGTGCCTGCAGTGACTCCTTCGTGGCTGGGGACTTACAGCTTATCGCAGAGGTGGTCAGCGTTAGTCTGATGTTTGACTGCCTGATATGTACCCATACCTGCTCAGGGCTTGTGATCATCAAACCCCCCAGGGTCTTTTCTTGCAGGTAGCTGCTATTTCCTCTGCGATATGCTGCAGAAAATGTAAGGGTCTGCTTTTGAGTCCTTCTGGGAGAGAAAACCAGCATTCTAGGAAAAACAGGAAAGTAGGAAACTTCACGGGGGTGGGGAATGTTATTTTTCAGGTTTGTCACCAGTAGCAGTGAAGCGCAGCATATGCCAGTGCCGCTCAGCCCCAGAGATGGCTGCTTTCACTTTCTGCCTGTGGTCGGGCACTCCAGGTCACTGCACTGCAAAGGGGAACCGTGCCAGCAAATGCAGCCTGCGTCCCTCCCCCAGACCTGCCCCGGCACCCTTAGCTTCTTCAAGGGTCTGGGTGACTTGTCGTCTTGGCAGGTGACTTAGGCAGTGGTGTGGGGACGCTGGAAGCGTTTCATTTAAGCCAGAAAGGTTTCACCCAGTGATAAGGAGCAAAGCCTTTCCCTGGACTGCTTAGCGAGGCAGCAGCTCTTCCAGGTGTGCTCGTGAGCAGCCTGAAGCCCAGCACAGAGGCCAGGGTTCAGTCAGGTTGTTACTGTCACACTGGCTTACAAAAGATCCTGTATCCAGCTGTGAATATTCCCTACAGGTTTCTGTTAGTAATAGTCAGCTCACTCCTGCAGGAGCTGCATCTCCCCAGCCATGGTCTGTTGCTGGACTGGTAGCCTAAAGGGAGGCTGCTAAAATGGGAGTGTGTCATGTGTGAAATAACAACACTCTTCACTGCAACTTGCAAAAGCTTATGTTCTTTTTCATTTTGAGGAAGACAGAGCCCTGCCCTCCCCCCTTTCCATCGAGGTTGCCAAGTGTAACACAGGACAGGGAGGCGGGAGGCTTGGGTTTTTACCCCATGACCAGTTATTCCACCTTTCCCTGCGTGTGGGGTCTTGGTCCTGACTCTTCCTCCAGTGCTATAGATAAGCACAGCTTGTGTCGAAGAGTTTATTCTAAATTTGTAGTGGTAGCTGCGGCGGGTTTGGTGGTGTTGGCATGTTTTGATTTGCCCTTGAATTGTGTTTGGTCTTGGTGTAAATCTTCTCTGGCTAACTTGTTCCCTGACCCCGCTTGCTAATGCCACTCTCTGTTCTGTTATTTGCAGGTGGGTGTTTGTAGTCAAGAAAGGCTATCAGGACACAGACACGTTCCTCCAGAGCTCTGTCATCACCAAGCTGAAAGGGGTAGCCTTCACTAACACCACGGAGCTGGGGGAGAGGCTGTGGGATGTTGTAGACTACGTCATCCCTCCGCAGGTTGGCACCACCCCACTGCTATTGTCTCTGTCATTCCTTTCAGCGTGGTTGCTGGTGGAAAGGCTAAGTGATGTATCCGGGTCTTTCCTATGAATAAGCAGGAGGTGGGCTACAATAAAGTAATGCTGTGTCTTCTCTTAGGTCTTTCAAGCAAATATCAAAGCAGCCCTGTCTCTCTCGCAGAGGTCCATGGCACTTGGCAAGCAGAACTTTGCCAGCAGAATTCCTGTGCACTTCAGTGGGACTGCTCAGCTGAGCAGCGTCTGCTTGCCTCCGTTCCTGGGCTAGAGCAGGCATGCGTGGGGCAGCGCAGGGGCGTGGGAGATGGAAAGAAAATATGGTGCAATTTGAGTGATGAGGGTTGCTTGAAACGTGTCTGGCTGAACCTGCCTTGCTGCTTCCTTGACTCGGACAAAATGAGATGCGTAGCAGATGCGTAAGGGGGAAAGGTGGCAGCAGATGTGGCCCGGCACCAGGCTGGAAATTTCCCAGCTGTGCGTGCCGGGGGCTGTTTGCGTCCTGTCCCTGCTAGCGTCTACCACATGTGCATGGAAAGGTGTGAGGGGAAAATCAGGGCCTTGTGCTGACAGGGGGCAGAAAGTGGTCAATTGAACATAAGAATAAGACTTCACCTTCCTCCTGCTGCAGCCCGTGTTTACTCAGACCTGTGGATCTGTGCTCTGCAAATCCACCAGTGTTAATGCAAAGCCTCCCAGCAAGCTGTCAGTCTCAGGCCGACATGTGCTGTGCAGCAGGAAGGCCAGGCAGCATGCTTGCTGGGCCTCGTGTTCAGGCTGCGTGGAAGCCCTGGGACACTTAGCAGGTGGCTGGTGTGCACGCCCAGAAGTGAAACAGTGATGCTGGCCGGCATTTTCACTTGTCAGACATTTCTCCAGTGACTCAATAATCTTGTTAGAGCATGTTGGCTTATTGGGAGGCCCTGTAGTGTGTGTGCTGAGTAAAGATAGCCGTCCCTGCCTAAGGGCTGGTGCGCTCTGCAGCGCAGGTGTCTGCGCTATGGCGTCACGAAGCCAAACGTGACTGGGCAATCAGTCAGCAATACTGAATCCAGCGCTGCTGCAGTCGGCCCCAGCGTACATCAGCCTCCAACTGCCACTGTGATGCTAGACCCCGGGCTCACCGTGAAACTCGGCAACTTCTTTGGACTGTGGTTGCAAGTGTAGATACCTCATGAGCCTTTCTGCTCTGTGTGCTGATTACTGTTCATCTGCTGGATGTGTCAGCCATGAGATGTGTCCCCTGTGGGTTTTTAGGAGTATCTGAATGCCTGCTACTAGTGCATTAAGTGACTTGCTCTGCTAACTACTGCACAATCTCTAATTTTGCTTTGGAGGGAGAGCCCTGCACTGTCTGGGTGGGCTGGTGTGTGCTGGAGAGACCCGGGTACCGGAGCAGGAGGCAGTGAGGGCTGGGAGAAACCCCGTCTCCTCCAGAGAGCAGTGGGCAGCTCTCCTGAGCGCTCCAGCGCAGCCGCTGACCGACACGCCCCTCCTGCTGAGGACAGATGTACGTCTGTCCCAAAGCACTGGTGGGACGTGGGGTAAACATACCCTGTGCAAAGCACAGCGAGGGAAGGAGAGTGAGCCAGGCAAGTGAGAGGGCACCGAGCTCTGCTGTCATGGACAGAAACCTGAGATCTCTGATCTTGATGTGCAACTGGTCAGGCTGTGTGTGAGAAGGGGTTTTCTGAGAGACTCCGGAACAAGTGGCAGGCGCTCATTGTACCAAAATTCACTCTGAGGGCCGAGAATGCCCTTGGACAGGGTGAACCAGGGGCGCTTTGCAGTTAAGTTTAATGTAGAGCAAGGATTCACCTGGTGAATCCTTCACTTGTCGCTTTCTGGGGCTTGTTCTCTGACAATTTTGCAGAAACGTCTTGTCCCCTGTCATGGCTCAGAGCAGCCTTGTGGGGTCGGGGGTCCAGAGTTTGCTCCTGCTGAGGTATTTTATCACCAGGTGCTCGCTCACACAAGCAACCAGTGTTACAGGTAGCAGAGCGTGACACGCTGCCGGTTCCTGTCACCGGTGAGGACTTTTTGTCCGAGACGCTTGGGACTGCCCTGCCTCTCGCCAGGACCGTGCGCTGGCTCTAGTGGCTACGCGTGCCCCCTCGGCATGAGGAGGGTCGGGATCCCCCCCAGCGCCGGGATGTCAGGAGGCAACCCATGTTTCTGTAACTGCAGCCTGGTGCTGACCCTCCTCCCTTTCCTGTGTGCGCGCAGTGTGGGGCAGAAATGGTAGAAGCACGCGGTTTTATTGCGGCATTCATTTCACTTCTGAGTGGCAAACCAGCCTCCCCACCTGTAGTGCCATGGTAAGCTGCTTTCTCTCCCCTCTTGCTGACTGTACAATTGTCTTCAGGCTTGTTTTTTCCTGTGGTTTCCTTTGGTGCGTTGTTGTTAAGGGGAAATCATTCAGGGGAGGTGTTATTTAACTTTTTGCTGAGTGTGGGGAAGGGACCAAACAGAAGCCGTAAATGTGCAAAGAAAGGAAGGCTCCAGAATGGGAGTCAGCCATGCATATTGTGGCTTTGCCTAAGTGTAGAGGAAACACTACACTGCCAGAAATAAGAATTTTAGGGATGAAATTGCAGTCAAGTCTCTCCTTGCATGTCGCAGACACTCATCCCAATGACTCAATAAAGGGACCTGTATTCTCTCCACTACAGCCGTGCTAGAAGTGCTCTGTTTTATCGCATGTCCCCAGTGTTGCACTAAATCTGCTCCTGCGCTGTGCCCTGCTGCCTTGCTCTGTGAGCCTGGGCTTGTAACGGTGCAGCTGGGGCAGCCGGCCTGACCCTGCCTGAGAACAAACACCCGCAGCTCTGCGGTGGAACGGGACCTTTGATCCCTGAGCAGGCACCGTGTCCTTACGGAAAAGGCAGGCGAGCGCTTGCCGAGCAGCCGGCGAGGCAAGGCTCTGCAGTCCTGCCACCAAATTAACACAGTCTCTGAAGCAGAAGCCCTTAAGCCACAGACACTCACCGACCTCACCCAAACAACTACCCAAACAAGGGGCATTGTTGTATCCTGGCCTGAAAAGCGTCAGGAGGGAGGGAGGTGTTACTCGCTGCAGAGAGCTGCGTCCTCTTTCGAACAGGTACTTTAAGAGTAAAACAGGTTTCCTAACTCTTCCTGCCTTACTTTGTTTATTCCAGGGTGAAAACGTCTTCTTTGTCATGACGAACCTGATTGTGACCCCAAACCAGAGGCAAGACATGTGTCCTGAGGTAGGAAGAACTGAGCCTCTTGGCCTCCAGACCCCTACAAAACTGGGGGTAGGAAATGACAGAGGACATCTGGGGAGCAACGAACACAGGGGGGATGAAAGGCGAACGGTTTTTCTCTGTAGCGTAATATCAGATTTGAGAAAATTGGACTGGTTACTGCAAACTTGGGAGGTTCAGCTGTCTTAATTTTCAGAGACACTGATCATGTAGAGTCTTGCTGACTTTAGTTGAAGGTATTGGACATCTGCCCAGCTGCAGATGAGACCAGAGCAGTGATTGCTCAGGGTCAGAAAAGGCCATGGGAAAACAACTTTGAGGCGACTCAGCCTAATTACGGGACAAGGAGACTTTCTAAGAGCCCCATCCTGGGAAGGGCTGAACGTTCAGGCTTTCGTTACCTTCGGGTCACAGGAGGGTGCTTAGTACCTTCCAGAACGTGCCTTACGGGCCAGAGGCCTGAGGTCTTTCCGTGTTGCGTTGAAAAGTCCTCTGTGGAGATGAGGCTCAGAATGGGCTGAAGCCCGGGGCAGGAGGACACTGGCTGTCCAGGGAGCATTGTCTCCATGTAGATTAATTTTCCATATCACAAGCAGAGGGGTAACGCAGGCCGAGAGCACAGCTGGCTTGTTCAGGATCTGGCTGTCCTCTAGTGGCTGCATTAACCTGGCGTGCAGCCGAGAGAAGGGTAATTTTGAGTTCAGAGAGCTTGTAGCCTAAATCAAAGGTAGGGTTATCTCTTAGGGTGAAGTGCTGTAGCCTCCTGCTTGGTTTTGGTGAGTGGTAGGCGATGTCTGGGTTTTTCTACATCCTGTCACTCTCCAGACTGAGCAGACCCCAAAATCAGGACGTCGTAACTGAACCATGGTGTTGCTGGTGGTCGATGCTGTCAAGCTATTTGCACATCACCTGCAGTTACCGCTTCAGCTGCACGTTTTCAGCGTTCGCCATCCTACAGAGGATTCACCCCACACCAGCAGCACTTCCTGACCCCTCTGAGTCTCGTGTCCTGTTGCAGGTCTCACTTCTGTCCTCTCCCACTTTGCAGAGTGCCAACATTCCCGATGCCCTGTGTCACACGGACGGGGACTGCCTGGCGGGGGAAGCAGTGGTGGCTGGCAACGGTGAGGGAAGGGTCTCTCCTCCTGTACTGTTCCAGGTGGAGGCGGGTTCCTTTAGAGGCATCAGCCTGGTTACAACTCCAGAGATCTCTGGTGGCAGAAAGTGGCAAGGACTTTCTTCTCTGTGCTATCTTTTATTAAGATTGCTGCCTTGCCTGCGGCTCTGGGGTGGCTGGGCCAAAGCACCCCGGGCTGCTCAGGGAAGCGACAAGAGGGTGGTTGTTCCAGCTGAGTGGTCCTTTCACAGCAGGGAGGAAAGCTTAGGGTGGCAGTAAAAAGCATCTGATTTTCATGTGCCCTGTAGGCAAGGAGAGGAAGTGGCTGCTCTGCGTGACCTTTTCTGTGATGTCTCTGCTGCAGGGGTTAAGACCGGCCGTTGTTTGAAAGCCAGGGAGAGCACCAGAGGGACCTGTGAGATACTGGCCTGGTGCCCAGTGGAGAAAAGATACAAGCCCAAGTATGTGGCCATCCTGCGCTGTTTCCAAGCTTGAGTTGCTTGGCTTGTGTGTTGCTCAGGGTGGCTTCTGGGTCCCCTCTGCTTGGATGCTTGCTTGAATGTTGGCTGTTCCACTGCAGGAGGGAGCTCTGCGTGTTCCCCCGGCAGGACTGGCCCTCTGCTCTCCCCTGCTTGGCTCACTGGCTGTCCCAGGGCTGCTTCAAGCTCTTGGGGCTTCCCCTCAACCTGCACGCTCATTGCCAGCTCCCTGCTGGCAGTGTGGGGAAAGTGGCGTGGCTGGCCTAGCACCGTGGGATGAACCTGGCTGTTTCTAAAATGGCAATTCTAGTTTAAACTTATGGACAGGGTACAAATGTAAACCAGATAACAAAGGCTTCTCTTCCAGGAAAGCGCTTCTCGCCAGTGCAGAAAACTTTACTGTTTACATCAAGAACTCAATCCGTTTCCCCAAGTTTAATTTCTCCAAGTAAGTGCAGGTGCTCGGAGATCCCTCTGTCCTCTCCATCACAGAACCAATAACCTTGGTTTGCTCCACTGTCCTTCACCTGCCTGCGGGTTGCGGGGGGGAGGCGGATGTTCCCTCTGCTGAGGGGTGGGAGAGGCCTTTGGCTTCAGGCCATGAGGGAACAAGGAGCTAATGAGGGCTTGGAGCTTCTCAGAGGGCGACGGGGCTAAAGCTGCCCTTCACCTAATGAGGTCTGCGA